>NW_024340699.1:1471204-1600658 GCF_902729225.1 Pteropus medius
AGAGAGAGAGAGAGAGAGAGAGACCCATGTTTCAAACACCTTGCTCAGAGCAGCGCCCTGAGTTGCACTGCGTTGTCTCAGCTGCTTGGCAGCTACTGCCTATAATGAAGGCATTATTAATTTCAGTTTCAGGGGCTAGAAAATCAGGATGTGGACACTGTATGGCTATACCATCTGTGCAGTTGACATATATTGATTCATACCTTCTTCCCATCTGTCCTTGACACAGTGCAGTAACAGAGGTCACAATCTTCTCTTTCCTGGAATTCCCTCCAAAAGCAACTTTCTACCCAGTATCCTCACAATGATTTTCTTTGGTTGTTATTGTGCACTTCCAAGGAAAACTGGTGGCAGAGTGTCTGCATCTGTTACATCTCAGGTAGGTCCTTTTGACTCAGCTTAACAATAACTGACCACATCAAAAGAGTGTATGAAAACAATAGCTCTTCCACTTTGCTTTAGAATAGAGTTGGTGAGAGTCAGACATTTTAAATAGATCTTCCGGTTCTCCAGAATTTTGTAAATAACAAAGAAAATTAATGGATCACTCTAGAAATTAGCAGATTTGTTTTACACAGAAAGGTATGGCAGCCAGTTAAATTACAAACAGCAAATCTAGGGGTTTGGAAAAGTAGATTTACGGGAAGTTATGAAGCTGAAAACCAGAGGATGGGTACATCTTGCTCTACATGAAGGAGAGTAGGAGAAAAGAAAATCTAAGTCTCTAGTTAGTGGGATATTTGCATGTGTTTTGTTTAATATACTTAAAAAAAAAAAAAGGAGGGGATAAGTGGGGAGAGAGAGAAAGAACTAACTGTTCCTGAAAGCCTGAGCCAGATTTTGGAGGGATTTTATTTCAAGGACTATCATTTATTTTAGTTTAGTTTTTTTCTAACTACTCTCTGCCCAGGTGAAATTGGACACAGAAATAACTGAATCCTCAGTGGACTTTTTGAGGATTCAAGTGGCCACTTCTATGTGCAAAGTAAGTAGTAAGTGGCTAATTGCAGCCCGAGTGATTGGCTGAACCTACAATTAGCCATTTACTTTGTCTATTAGGGGAAGGACAGTTTGAATGGAGAAAGCTTCTCCATGGAGCCCCATGGCCTTTCCAGAAAACTCCAGAAACCCCAGGAAGAGTGTTAGGGGACTCTCTATTGAAGCAGAGCTAGGCTGCTCAGAATCTTGAGTTCTGTTTTTTTTTAATCAGTTTTTCCTACAGCTCTAAAATTCTCCAGGTCCAGGTAATAAGTATTGCACCACCCTCCCAAAGATGAAGAGTTTTGTTTTGTTTTGTTTTTTTAATACTTTAACAGGTGCCTGTAAACCTTTACACTCTAAGCAAAGTAAATTTCCAACTTTGCCTTATGGGTAAAAATCTCCTCTCTCTCCTCTTCGTAAAATTATAAGTTAAAATTTCTCTGATATCTTCAGCCCATATTTAGTGTTGAAAATTAATCCACTTTCAGTTGTTCCTGACAAAATATTGCAGCTTTCATAATATTTTAAGGAAATTTCCCTTGCTTTTGAGGGTGGATCTCAAATCACTGAGCCAATTTGATTTCAAAACAGGAAATTTCATTTTGATTAAACTGTGTCGCCTTGCTGAACTTCTGCAATACTGGACAAGAAATAATAGTGTTTGGTTGGGTCAGGGGCAGGGTTTGAAAATAGCCACATTATACCAAAGGGATATACTATTAGCTCCTTTAAGTTGGCTCTGGAGGAAATAGCAGTAAATCAAGAAATAGTAAACAAGTTGCACCTTCTCTGAGCCTCAGATGTTCCCTATGTATAAAACCAGGGACCGGTCTCAGTCATTTTAATGCCCCTTTCAGATCCAACTTGCCACGATTCTGATATAAAACAGTTCATTTCAGGAACTACCGATAGACCAATCTAGCCCTTGCCTCTGGCAGGTTAGGGAAGATTCAGAGTAATGGCCTCAGAGCTCAAAGCCCAACTGGGCAGGGTTTGTCAACCCCACCTCTTTCTTTTAGCCCTTTTTGCTTCAGCATCATTTTAATGATCACACTTGAAACTAAGTTCACACAGCACTGTGCCATTTTAATTGCTTGTTGTTTTAAGCACTTGAGACTTTCCCCACAGCCCAGATGTGTCATTCACAAAACACCGTCCCTTGTGAGAATTACAAGATAAAATCATATGTTCTTAGTTATCTAACTTTTGTATCCCCCAACTTTCCCCTACTGGGGTCACCCTGGGGCCCTGGGAGTCCATTAACATCTGCTCTGCCCCATGTTGAGTGAATAAACAATTGGTGGAGATGACAGATTATTTGGTGAACTGTAGCTTCGTTTTATTGGGAGTTTTCCTGCCTTTTCATGGTGAATGCTCACTACCTTCCTCGTGCAGAGGCACATCAGAGAGAGAGGAGGTTTTAAATGTGGTTTACTTTCTGTCTCTAAACATGAAAGACTTTTAGTGTGTTGCTAAAGTTACATCATAAGGCCCTGGCAGAACACAAATCTCCTTCATTTGTTCAACACAAACATAAGCAGCAGAGGGTAACTCCTTCTCTCCTTATACAAGCTACAGCAGAACGGTCCAGGGTCACCACTCTGTTTCATTTGCCATTCTCCTTGTAGCATCCAGAATGGTCTTTTAAAAATGAACAACCAGATCATGTGCCCTTTCTTCCCTCCCCTCCAAATGGTTCCCATTGGTCTTGCAGTGAAACCCAAATCCTTTGCCAAGACCTAACTCGTGCCTACTTCTCTAAGCTCATCCCATGCCGTTCTTACCCAGCTTGCTTTCTGTTTCTGAAATATACTAAACTGATTACCATCTCAGGGCCTTTGCACATGCTGTTATTACCACCTAAACGTTCTTCCCCACTCCCTAGTTCACTGCCAGTTCTATCCCACCAGTCATCATTTAGCTTGAAGGTCATCTTTCCAGAAAGGGCACTTTTGACTGTCCAGTCCAAAGTAACTGCCACCCTTGGCCATCATTCAACTCTCTATTATTTCAATCTGCTTTATTTTCCTCAAAGCATATTTCACTCTTGTCTCGTTCATTGTCTAGCTTCCTTCTGGAAAGCATAAGCTATCAGAACAGGGGTTTTACCTGTCTTGTTCACCTCTTTATTGCCAGGAATAAAGCAAACATATAGTAAGTACACAACAAAGGTTTGTCATATGAATGGATGAATGATGCATAATTAGATAAATGAACAAAGAAATACATTTTTTAAAACAAGGGGTTCTTAATTGGGGTTCATGGGCACCTGGGCTTTAAGAAGTTCCTGAATTCTCTCAAATTACTCACAAAATCCACCTATGGGTATTTTTCAGGTGAGAGATTCCACAGGTTTCATCGGATTCTCAAAGGGTCTATGATTCTTAAAAGATAAGACAGACAGACTATGGCAAAGCCTATTAAGAATAGGATCGCTGATTCCTAGTTGATTCCTGGCCTCCCGTGTGGCCATATGACTAATTCTGACTAAAGATAAAGAGATGTGCAGAGAAGTTGTAAGTGCAGCTTTCTCAAGTGTCTTAAAAGGGAAGGAGTCGACCTTCTCCCCTTCCTACTTCCACTGGCTATGATGTGGAGGTAAAAGCTGGAGCTCCAGCAGCCACCTTTAACCCTTAAGTGAGCCTGAAAATTGAAGCCACACACAGCAGAGCCAGAGACTCAACACCACGGAGCACCACCTAGCTGGAAAGAAAGAAAGATTTACAGATATATAACCTGAACTATCTAAACAGGAGACTTCCTGAACAAGAAAAAAAATAAACTTCTGTCTCTTATTTGGTGGGGGTATAGTAGGTTGAGATGAGAGAATATTACTGGCAACCTAATTAATCCTAAATAATTATCCCACTGTTTGCAAAGTAGAAGATAATGCTCTTTGAAAGAAATCGATATGTTAATACATGTGAACAGACTCTGCCCAAGATACTACTCCCAGTATTTACCTGTCCAGGAACAAAATTTAGCAGGATACGGAAATAAGAAAATGAATCCAAATGGTACAAGAGAAATTTCTTCCAATAAGCCTCAGACTTGGAGGCTTACTAGAAAGCAAAATCATGAACACAAATAGCACCTGTTTGGTACATATTCCACCATTAAATGTGTCACTAATATATAAATTGTATTTCTAACAACAACAATAAATCCTTTCCATAACTATTTTTCCTACAAAAGTAACGAAGCCTACCTATGCCTATGTGTTTGTATTTCAACAATGCTACCAAGTACTCTGGCTCATTTTTATTCATCTCCACCTATAAGCAAATGATGGTGCTTTTTGTTACATAAATGCATCCATATGGTGTTGAATTTACTATTAATTTTTACATATTGATTCTGAAGGAAGTAATGACATCACCATACAAATTAGGATTACTATAATATATTAAAGTATACCAATCCTGTGTATTATTAGAAATAACTATCATAGTTAAATTAAATTATTGACCCACAGCAATGAAAATGCTCAGGATTTATTATACATTATTGGTGTATAATAGATTGTTTAATAAATTTGTCCACAGAGACTTTAGTAATTTATTAATTGCAACTCAATCAATATAACCACAAATAGAAGATGTTATTATTTACCACACTATGAGCCAGTGGAAAAACATGCCTTCCTTGTTGATGCAAAGAAGAATGAAAAGTAAAAGTAATCCAGGTCTCTTGACTGCCTCCCTCCACCCATAGCTTGGGTTAATTTCAGGAGGCTGCACTCCATCTATGTAGTATCATCAGCGGCTGAGGTGAGAAGATGAAAAGAAAGATGTACAGCTATATCACCTTGGGCAAGTTACTTAACTTCTTTGATCTTTCATCCTCCTCAGCTGTAAACAGGGATAACAGTAGTCCTTACCTATAGAGATATGTGAGCACTGAAAGAGATAACTTTGCAGTGTCTGGCAAATAGTAAGCACTCATTAAATGTCAGTTACCATTGTCATTGTCATCATCATCATTTTTTTTCTGTTCTCTTTTCTTGCCTGAATTTCCTATAGTGAACTCAAGAGATTTCCTGAACTTTGTTTTAGTTCGTAAATCCACGAAGGCAGTGCCACCACTTTGTTCTTCTGTCTCCTGGAGCCCCAGATGGTACCTCAAATGCAGTGCTTTCCTCAGGCAGGCAAGCGGAGTTTGGGCAGAAGGGCAGGTCTATACACACTGACTGGCACACAGTTCACCGTTTTCTGAGAGCATCACTATCCATTCTGATAACACAGGAATCAAAATGGCTTTGAAACAAAAGAAATGCCTTCGTACCTCAATACCAGTAGGCACAGCCCATATTACACTAAATGCCACTCTGGGTCCTTCCCAGAAAACAGTGGCAGCCAAGTTCCCAGAGGCAGCCGGCACCCAGTAGATAAGATGAGGCAAAGAAAATTGCACTGGACGAGAAGAATGACCCTGTTGGCTTGCATTTCGCTGACAGTAAGCACGACTATCACTTACTGATCACTTACTATGTTCCAGGCACTGTTCTGAGCACTTTACACAGATTCTCTCATTTAATTCTTGTGACAAATTATATGAGAGTGTCACCATTATGATTCTCTCTTGACAGTTGTGGGAACTCAGGCTCAGAGGATTTAAATAGCTTGCCTAAAGTCAAATACAGCTAGAAAATTACAGATCTTGGCTTCAGATCCAGGCAACCTGACCAAAATCTATTTTTCAAAATGCCATACTGTGATGTCCTAGGAAGTTGTTTTAAGTGTTTAAACATTCATGGCTCATACCACCTTTTGCCAGAGGCCTCTGATGGCAATTTACAGAGGCAACCCATACTATCGTTAATTAAAATTTCAGGACATCAGATACACAGGGCTTTCCACTCCGGGTCTGCCCCCTACGACCTTGATCTCTCTTTGACTCATTTTTCTCATCTCTAAAATGGGGACGACAACAGGGCCTGCTTCATAGGCTTTGTGAAGACTGAGTGATATGTTTGAGTAAAGTGCTCAGCACACTGTAAGGCACATACTAAATGCTCAATAAATAACCACGTCAGTTCATTATTCTCTCCCTCCTTTAGAGGCATATTATTTTAAAATAAAAATAGAGGCCCTGTTACTTATCACATTCAGCCTTGAAACCCTCCTCCTTACATCTGGATGATAAAATGTAATTCTTATGAAAAAAGATAATTTTTCGGCACAACGTTCCCTATCTGCAATTACATCAAAATCACATTAATTGAGCTATAACACTGTCAGGCTCAGCAGCTGGAAAGCGCATCCATACATTCCAAGGAGAAGGCCATTAATTCAGCTCTCTACAGCGCGGCAATGAAATTGGGATGTCCGTTCTTCAACGTGATTTACTGTCTTTCAAGCTGCTTAAGTGGGAACCTCTACAAAAAGATTTAAGTTAAGTGACTCTTGTGCTGCTCTGAAGCTCATTTATTATTGAATTAAGTTTTCATTTCGTTTAAAGAGAATAAAGAAATATAGTTTTATTTGAAACAAGGTAAAACATTTAAAAGAAATCGGCTATTATGATCCTGGAAGCCAGTTTATATATCTGCAAATGATCTCATTCTGCTTATGCTCTGCTGAAAAGCCAAATTTAAGCTCATAAATATTACTAATATGCACATAATTTGAGACTTTTGCATGAGAGCTCATCCTTACTTTTCATACTTTATCATTCCTCTCTTTAAAAAAAATTTTTCCTTTTTTTTTTTTTAATTCAAGGCAGTTAGGGAATGCGCTGGAGAAAAACCAGGCAAACATAAACATACATTTTTGAAAAGTCTAGATTTTCTTTATGACATAGAGGGAAACACAAGAAAGAGAGGAGGTCGACAGGCAGGGAGATACAAGTTATAGGTTATCAATGTGTTGCAGAAAAATCAAAGTAATGTAGGTACACAGTGCTAAAAGATTTATAGCATCTTGGTTCACAGATGAATTGCATGTAGCAAATAGAGAATAATTCTCTACCGGAGGAGGAAGCACAACTTCGGTGTCTAAATTATCAGCCTTTGCATTAGGCACTGGACAACAAAGCCCCTTTACTATTAATAATCCTGTCTGTCCACTATCTAGATCAAAGAGATGGTATATTTCCACATAATGTTTCCTCTTCTAAATCTCATGCAGAATAGCCAAAAGTAATATTCCCTATACCAAGAAGTCCCCAAAGAGCTGAGCACTTCTGAACAAACTATATTTTTTAAAAATCCACTAGGACCCCTATAATGGTGTCATTTACACTCCAGTCACATGTGTCTACAGCACAAGACTCTTCATAATTAGGTATATACACTATACCAGCTCACTGCCTAATTAGCAAATTATGTTGAAAATAGCATCCTGCTAATTAACAGTTATTATGGCATTTCTGAAGCTGAGGCTTTAATTATCACCAACCTAATGCTTGTGTACAGAGAAAAAAAAGACCCCCTCTTTTTTTAAATGATCAATAAGTGCAAGAGATTATTATAAGGCAAATCTGCTGACAGCTGATTAATTTGTTTGATGCAAAGTTGCTGCGTGTTTCATATTATTTTATCGGAGTTGCAGGAAAAAGGTACATAATTTGGTTTCATTAGCAACCTCTGCGATTTATCACTAGAAAATGCACCCCCCTTTTTTGTTGTTGTTTGTTCAATTCCCTCTGTGTTTTTGCCTGTACCAGCATCAAAGTCAAGAGCAGGAAGTTTTAATTAAGTGACACTAATGAGGTCGTTGAAAATGATACTTCAGCAATTCAGCATGCTGTTAAATGTGTTTATTCTATAATGTCATCAAAGGTGATTGTTTTCCCTCGTAATAGATAAAATTCATTACCATAAGCATTGTACTTTTGAGTGCTAGAATTACGAAATGCAAGTTAGTCAGGTGTATCTGTTGCATTTTTTTTTCCTGCTGCTGCCAGTTCAAATTACTGGACCTAAAGGGAAACTTTAGCAAACAAGGCTCACTGTTTTGTTTTCTTTTTTTTAAGTCTCTCCTGTTTAGTAATTAACAGACCGTGCCAATGAGAAACAGAACAAAAGTGAGCATGCAAATGACTAATCAAGGAAAGCTGGAATCAAAGAGAGTGATGAGGGGTGAAGAGATGTCCCTCGAAGCCTGGCCATTGTGCCACTGGATTCTGTTGCTCTGCCAACACGGAGCTGCCCACTACATGACTGCATGCTCAGGCAGCCCCACTGGCAGCAGCAAAGGCTGCACTGCTATGTGATTCAGCATTTGATTTGAATTAGAATGAGGACATTTTGGATACTTTTACATTTAAATAGTTCTAGCCTCCCAAATACAATTATGGTTGTATGACCCACTTTAGGAAATTAATTATCGCATTGTAAATTTCCATGCTTCCTAAGAAATAAAAATGATTTTTCACATTGCTGAGATGTCTAAAGGGGGAAGCAATAAAATGATTCCGTTTTACAGATCGGGAAAACTGAGCAGAGTAATTTATCCCAGGTCAGGGCAGAGCAGGCAGAGATAACCCCTGTTCCTCTTAAGTCATACCGCCCCTGCAATTCAAAATATTCGCTCTTGGTTTTTTTCTCAGTTAATAACACATTTTCATATCTTATATAAATTTAAAAAGCCCTACCATGTTTCTGTTTCTTTTTGAATGCAACCACAGTGAATGACAAGCCCTTCATCAAAGTGGCAGGTCTCAGAATCTTACCTGGATTTAGACGACCGTGATTATCTCTCACTCAAAGTTTCCCATTTCTTGAGTTTGTTTCTAATGTCAAAGGAAACCCCTTCTGACCCATCATGTTTCATAACTTACAGTAACTATTCTTCCAACAGTGCTGCTAGTTCATAGCAAACTAAACAGACTTACATAGACACAAATCAGGACAAATAGGCATTTGAGGGACTTTTGCAAGATACTTGTCTTAACTACTGTGCTCGAGAAATAAAAATTGCTTCTTCTCTCACTACGTCCCTGGTTTGAGCTGGCTTGATACTGGGGCAGAGGGCTGGATTAGATGACCTCATGTAGTTTTTCAGGGCACTCTCAAAGATGGTCTCCATTAAAATTATCCGCCGATTCCCTAAAATATCTCAAGAAAATTAAATACTCAGTACAGTGGAGCAAATCAAACTTTGACTTAACTTGTCATTTTTCAACCAGTTAGCTGCAGGGAAACTCAAAATGCTCTGGTATAATATGAAAGTACAAGAGGTCGCCAGCTTTTTATTGGAGGGTTAAGCATAGGGAAAACATTAAAATGGCTTAGAAGTATTAACAAGGTGGTAAAAGCTCTAAATCCCTATCTAATATGCATTAATGAAACACGAGAATGTACACTGAGTGGCTCAGGGGTCGCTAACACGCTATGAGGCTGCGAAATGTCCAGGCAGCTTCGTAGCAGGAGGAGAGCCTCTTCTGTGAACTAAGGAAAGAATGTTTCTGGAAGAACCAAGATGCTTTTGCCAATTTGGTGTACTGTCTGGAACTTAAACTTCGGCTCTCTTTGTGGTTCTTCCACCTTAACTTTAGCCATCATCCAGATGCTCCTTAATAAAATGGCAAAGACTTCAGTAAACGATAGCATCGGTGCTGCTGAGGGCAGGTGAGGTGAGTGCTCTCACCCATGTGGACGGGCAGGGGGTGGCAGCATAAGCTGGCACAGTTGCTCTGGAAAGCACTTTGGAACTGCATCAAGGGTTTAAAAACCTTCATATCCGTTCATCCCATAATTGCACTTCCAGGAATCTAGCATAAGAAAATCAGAGATGCTCATCAAAGCATTATTTGTAATAATGAAAAATTAAAAACTTAAATGTCTAACATTGGCAGATTGGTTAAATAAATGATGATCTGTCCACATGATGTAATATTACGCAGTCATTAAAAACATGTTCAAAAAATACATATGAGTAAATGTAAGAACCACAAAGAAGAGGACTAAAGATGTAACATCTGGTATGTCCCCACATCTATAGATGTCAATATATCTATTTATGTAAGCATTAAAAACAAGTAGAAAGCAGATACCAAAATGCAAACAGCAGTTATCTCTGGAACATAGAATGGAAGGTAATTTGAATGTTTGTGTTGATACTTGGCAAAAATTATCCATTTAACAATATTAAAATTATAAAGTAATTCAATAGTATTATAGCATCTTTTTCAGAATGTACCCAGATGGTATTAGGAGTTTTATATAATGGTATAATTTATAATTAAATATACTATTATAGAATTTATAACGCAATCGGTTCAAACTTTTTTTCTCCATGAACCTCATAACTACTCAGCCTCTTGAAGCTCAGAGAATACCAAAATGCTGGGAACTATTCTTAGGAGGTGCTTAGTACAGCACTCCCAGAACACGCCTTTAAAAGATGCCTTCACATTTCATAACCATAGTAGTAATCTCAGCTCCACAGTTTCCTGCAGATCTGTATCAGGCAAGAGTACAACTTTTGAAGTCTCAAATCGTTTCATAGCACTATCTGGGTCCTCATGGGTGGACAGTTTCCTTAAAAATTTCATTTGCCTATTCTACAGAGTGATGGACACTTTTCTTTTTAAGTCCTTGGAACTACTGAAGCCACTTTCCAATTAGGTTAATTGAGTTTGCACTGGGCTCAAGACATATATATAGCTAAGGCTTAGGTTTTTGGGAGGTTTATTGTTGTAAGATATCTGCATACTGGGAGTTAATAAAATAAATTTAAACTACTCATCAAAGGGTTCAGGGATTGTTTGATTATTTGTCTTAATATTTTTTCAAAGCCATGAAGAAGAGGATAGAGAGCTAAAAACAAAGAAACTGAGGCCTGTATCTTTGTCCTGTTGCATACCTGTCACTTTAGGCAAGTGACTTAACCTCTCTGAGAAAATAGTTTCTAACCTGTGCATGGCTTTTCTTAAAGTGTGTTGAAAAGCTAAGTACCCTATAGCAGAGCTGCAGAAATAATAGGTGCTTGATTTGGGTATTATTTTCACTCTCAAGTAAACACACAAAAACAAGTAAATTGAATTTGCTCATATCCCCAAAGGAAAGGACCCAAATGAATGAATATAGTTGAAGCATAAACCTTTTAAGAAACACAGCACCTCCTTTACTTTCCACTCACATGGAAGGACAATCTGTAATATGTACCAAAAAGTTCTAGTCTTTTAGCATTTTGCTCTTTTATTGAATCTCTCTCACACACACACACACAATCTCGCCCTTGTTCAATATCTACAATACTGATGAAAACAGAATATGGAACCACAGAAAGTTTTCACCATGTTCAATGCACACGGGCAAATGGGAATGTATGTATGCTGGGTGTAAGAGTCTGTGTGTCATATGATTACCAAGTAATGAGGATGACACAGATTTTTATGAATGGCTTTTGGGAGCTGACTCACACTTTAGAGACATGTTTCATTTATGTGCATATTAGCTCCCTCCTTCAGTCATTCATTCAACTTCTACAATGCCAGTACAGAACAGTGCACTACACACACGCACACAGACACACAGATAAACACACAAGCAGGCCTACCATTGCCAGGCTGAATTGGCTCCTCTGTGTTACCTAGATTAGGTGACATGCTGCTCTGTAGAGATATGAGGAGAGATCATTTGGAAGACAGGGAAGTAGAAACCTCCAAGGTGAGAGATCATGGGACTCTCCTTTTCCTTCCTCTTATCTCAATTATCAAGTTCGAAAGTCTTCCATAGTTCAAATAAGCCATTCAAATTTCGACTCTCAAGCAGGCCTCGCAACGAGCAGTGTCAGATATTTGGAAAGCATACACATACTGACATTGAACTTGAATTTGAATCCCTACAGATTATTCAAGCTCCCAAAGCCCCAGTGTCCTTAGAAGGTTATTGTGAAGATTGAATGAGATAAAGCATGTAGAGTGTTTCGCACAGTGCCCGGCACATCATGTCTACTAAATACCATTGTTAGAGGAAGCAGAAGTAACAATTATAGCCTGACTCTGACCTAACACTTTATGTATATGACTGTACTCATAACAAGTCCACAAGTAGATACTATTATTATCTCCATCTGACAGAAGCAGGGGTTTGCCAGAGGGAACTTGGAGGCTACAGCTGGTCAGAGAGTATGCTCAAAGGGCCCACTTAAGATAAATGCAGAGAAACAGCCCATGGGCACCAAGGAGCTGAGGACACATTCCAGAGGCATGACATAAATGTGCAGCACAGCCACCCCGCTTATCCACTGAGCCTCCCGGGAGTCATGGGCACAGGTGCTGCTGTCCCACTCCTGGATTAGTATAAGCAAACCCAGGGCAGGCCACTAGTAGAACATCCAATATCCGCTACTGCAGGCTCTCACTGCACCCAGACCTCCCCACTCCCCGCCTTACACACATACACTCATGCAGTTACACACGAAAAAGAATAAGCTGGAGAAAAAACGGATCTATCCCCTTAAAAGAATTTAATAAAATGGACAGCGTATACAAAAAGCCAAACTAACACCAGTATTGTCTTCTCATTAGAGACTCTGTTAAAAATGATCACACATCTTATCACTATAATTAGCCATTTCTTAGTTGGAGTATATTTATACAACAGATTAACTCTCACCCCAAAAAGTATAAAAGATACCAGAGATGGTGTCCATGTACTCATTGAAATGAACACAACATGATACCAAAAATCTGCCAGATCACTGGAGGTTTTCCAAACATGCAGCTGATTCATGTTTCATCTTTATTCAGCTATCTTTGCACTGGATGGCCATTTTCCTCTGGCCCCCATCCCCAGTAGAATTTGGTCAAGTAGATGGACTGACCGAATGTACATAATGCTACTGGATTCTTTAGAGAGAGAGAGAGAGAGAAGCCTGGTTTTCCATCCTCTGCCCAACACCACCAATGAAAGATAAATATCTGTGTGGGCTCCCAGGGTGTCTAATAGCACAACGTGCCTTGCAGGTCCCATTTGTGCCATTCGTCAACACCGACACAAGGAAGGTGACATGGGGCATAATATAAAAATGGTCATTGATTCGCCGTCTTATCAAACATCTTTCCTGCCTCAGTTTCCCATCTCAGTTGATCATGAATGGATGATTGACTTATTTGGCACAGTTGATGGGAAAATGAACACTGGGGGAAAAGCGTCTCAGCTCAACCAGCGGTATGGCTTCAAGTTAGATGCTTTGGATCCTTGAGACTTGCTTTTCTCCTTGGAAAACAGAGATAAAGCATCAATGATAATACATATATAAAGTGCTTAGCACATTGCCTAGCACACTTAAGTGCTCCACACAGATATTACCGAAGCCTACTACACCAAAGGCACATGCCACGTTTCGTGGGAGATACCCAGATGAATCGGACAGTGATCCTTCCCACACGCACGAGCCCACAATCCCCACTGAGCCCAATCATCTGCTCCAAGCCACTCCTGCTCCGTCATCCTCCAAGCACGTTTCCACTCCAGCATCCGTCCATGACGATGCACTGGCTTCCTCCTCTGACCTGGAAACTCCTTGAGGGCAAGTTTTGTCTTGGGGTTTTAATTTTGTTGCTCTTCCATTTACCCCGATGTGCACCACAATATTATGAACAGAGTAGGCATTAAATAAATAAATGTGTGCTGAATGGATAAAGGAATAACATAGAGAACAGGACAGACCACAAGAACAGATACTCTAAACGTGTTTTGGAAATTCATGCGAAGGAGCAATGACTTTTATCTGGTTGCACCAAAGCAGGGGTGGGGGTGATCAAAGACGGTGTCAGTGAGGGGTGAACACAAAACCTTGGGCTCGGGGAACAGGCTGGACCTAGTGAGGCTGACCCGGGAGGGTCACTCTGATCCCTCCATCACCTAAACTCACGCCTCCTCTGCCATCAATAGCACAATGAAGTGCAGGTGCATGAGTATCAGAGGGCTGGGGTTGGGGGGCTGGGGTAGTCTTTGCAGTCAAACTGTCTGTTCTTTGAAGTGCCTGGAGTCCTATCACAGGGGGTTCGTATCAGCTCCGTCTTTCTAAAAGATTTTATTTTCCACCCAACCTGGGGTAGCATCATTGAGGAAGTCTTCCATATAAAAGATTAATCAAGAATATAGTTAGGAAGCCTAGGATTCATTCTGGGCCCTTCGGTGCTCCTGAAAGAAATAGGCAAATTGGACAGGAATCAAAGAAGGGAAACCACAAGGATTAAAGAGAGCAGCCGCGGGAGCTACTTATAAGGGTTCCTGCAGCACCAGCCAGGAATAAGCAAAGCTCGGGGATGACAAAACGGACCGAGGATCAAATACTCTGCTGAAGCAAGGGTGTAGGCACACCGATGAAGGGAAAGAATTGCTCAGGGTCACGCAAAGGGACAGAGCAGAGAGGAGCAGGATGTAATTACAGAAAGGAAAACTTGGGCTGAATATCAGGGCAGCCTTCTTAAGAGAAGGCTCAGTTCAAGGGCGGAACGGCTTCCCCAGGCTGGCGGTGGAAGCCCCATCGCTTGAGATGCATAAAGCCACTGGACAAAGAGTCGAGAAAGAGGGTGTGAGGAACAATCTCTCCACACAGGGGGTGGGACAGGTGACCTCACAGGGCCGCACGGCTCCACACTTCAATGACACGTCAAGATGTATTTCATCAGGCACCCACTGGCGAAAGCCTAAAGCACGGCCCCTCCACACACACACCCTCTTGGCCATTGTGCTCTCTCAATACACCACTCAAGAAACATTCCCATTCACTTCAAGAGCCCCTCCACGGCTCCTTGCTGCCAGCGAGAGCTGTGAGAATAATATCTCGCCCCGGATCCGGCGTGTTCACACTTTAAGGCAAAACATAGCTTTGAAGAAGGAATTTTAACTCTGGCTCCAGTTTCCTTCGTCTTGGCTTCTGGAAGTGGGATATTTTCATTTTGCTCTGTTTCGTGTGAGACCCTTTCCAATCCAAAAGAAAAGCATTCCCCTTACTATGGAATCCTGAACGGCCAGTGTAAAATTGTGATATTTTCATGTGTTCTCCAAATGGATCATGTGGCTCTCTTTCACTTCCTGAGGCGAGTCCAGTATTCCTAGCACGGACCACAGCGCCCACAGGGACCTCTGCAGCCTCAGCTTGTCCCACCCCTGCCCTCACCTCCCCTGCCCTCACTCCAGCATTACATGCCTTTTAGGGTTCCCCAAACAACCTGCTGGGCCTCCTCCTCCAGGACTTGTCCCAGCTGTTCCCGCTGTCCTAAACACCCCTATGCTCTCCCCCATCTTCACTGCTGTATTCGTCGCTTTGGCTGCCATAACCAAAGACCATAGTTGAGGGTGGATTAAATAAAAGAAATTTATTTCTCACAGTTCCGGAAGCTGGAAAGTTCAAGATCAAGGTGCCAGGTCGGGTTCTGCAAAGAGCCCTTTTTGGCCACATCTAAACCTGATTACCTCCCAAAGGCCCCCAGCTCCCAGTGTATCACATTAGGGTTAGGGCTTCATATGGATCTGGAGGGGATATAAACATTCAGACCATAACATTCCACCACTCCTCTTCCTTTAGGACCTAGCCTTAAATAGAAGCTTTGAGAAGTCTTTCCTGGTCTGGCAAAGACTGAGTTAGGGACCCCAGGTTGGCATCTAAGGCATCCCACCCAGTTTTAGCTCTGTGGGATAACTTAATACAGCATACCTGAGTGCTTAACATATGTTTGGCAAGGGCTGGGTCTTTAGGAAAACTCAAAGATAAACTAGAAGTTAATCTGTAAGCACTTATGGACCAGGTAGAGAGAGAAGATACACATATAAGTAACCTGTATCTCAACATACAAAGTTAACAGTGCAGTGAGACATGGAGCTACAGAAATTCAAAGGCAAGACACACATTTCCAGCTCAGTTGGAAAAAAGGAGTTGGGAAGACTTCCTAGAAAGGCTGGCAGAACATAAGATGCAGAGTGACACCCAGAAAGTGGGTATACCAAATAGAGAGGCCAGAATTAACAAAGGCCCAGAAGCTGAAAATCTCCCATACCTTTGGCTCAATGATAGAATTTGATTAAATTCAACTGTAGGGAAGCTATCTTGATCACAAAGTATCTTGAGTATAAAGGTGAGACTTTATATACAAGGGATAGGTTGTTTATAACAGGGCAACCTTACTCCAGCCTGTTATAAGATTAGGAGATGAAATAGGTTCTTCCCACACAGCTAGTCTTCTGCCCCTGGCACTGGTCAGACGGAGGACGGACTCTAAAATGAAGTGACTCTCCAATCTAGGGGGCTTCTCTGTGGACTAACCCTGGTATAAAACCACTTCAAATGAAAGGACAGCCTGTGGATGAGTTGAACCAACTATTATAATCATTATTTGTGTAACATTTGGGCAAGAGACAGCTCTTGACAGTTTCTTGTGAGAAGTTATGCCTATCTGGCTGAGCAGAGTTTAATTGAAAATGTCAACCACCTTGAAAGTCATTAGGGTGAAGCTCTCAGTCTCAGGAAAAGACAAAACTGAAAACAATCATCTGTTGCTGCTTACAATCAGCTATATTGGGGTGGACAGGAAACAAAAAGGATGACCATGTGGCACCTGGGCTTTTTGTAAGCCATTCGAGCACCAAATCCTCAGGTCTACTGCGAGAGGAAGAGAGGCTCATTCCAACGACACACATTTTGGGAACAATAATAATGTGAGGGGTTGGATCCATGCAATCAGGGCTGGACAGGTCACATTGGGAACATATACAAATGCCGTGAACCTCCTCTGGAGAATGGCTTCTTGAGGCATTCTTCTTGGCTATTCTGCCAAGGCAAAGGAATAAATGAAACAGAATCACCTGCAGTCCAAGCCAAAGAATATTGTGAGTATCTAAGGAAGACATTCATTCACTTTGACTCTCTGTGCTCTCTCTCCTGCTTCTACAGACGCATATACTATATGCACACAAACAACACACTGTGCTCACATGCACACATAAATCATCAGGGATTTCCACTGAATTATCCAAACTCAGCTGCTCCTCCCAAGGATCCAAAGATATGTTAAGAGTCTGGGAGCCTTGGTATATTTGCAAATAGTTTCCAGCTGATATTTCTTTAGTACTTGTTGAGTTAATAAAAAGCATACGACTATTAGAGAAAAGATGCATTTTATAAACATGGAATATTCTTTTTACTATCAATATTGAAAACAGGAAAGGAAGAGTGGGTAAAAATTCAGATATTAACACATAGATCATTTAAGAGAACGTAGGCTCTATAAAATAAAATACATAGGGTGCTATGTAAAATGCTTTCTTTCCATTGTAAAACACTGTCCTTAGATATCACCAAATTTAACAGTGTCACTGTATTTATGAAACTCCTGCATGGTAATGTACAAGGTAGAGCAAACATAAAATCATGAACTAGTCATCAAAGGCTCTGCTCTGGATCAGACCACCTGCATTCAAATCCTGGTCATACCACTGAAGACTCATGCAACCTTAGGCAAGTTACTTTACCCCTTTAAGCCTCATAACTTCATTTACAAATTAGAGATAACAGAGGGAACCCTAGAATCCCAGAGGGAAAAAGCGTGTAGCGCAGTACCCATGGTAAGTCCTCAATAGATGAGAGTTCATATTAAGCTTCAGTGGACACTAGGACTGGGGAAGTGAGACTAGACTGCCAGTTATCATGAATTTCAAACAGGGGTCTTAATTTCATATACAAGGAAACAGAGAACAAGTGAAGGTTTTTGGAAGAGGAACGATATGATGAAAGAGGCCTCTAAGGAAGCTCAGACCAGTGGGGCTTGATATCCTATCAGGGAGAAATATGGGGTGCGGTGGCCATCTAAAAAGTTTGAGAATGGTAGAAGTGGCGAAGGCAGGGAAAGGCCTTTACGAGAATATTTTTAAAGGAAGAAGAGGAGAAAGAAGAAGGGAGGAGAGAAGAAAAGAGAAGAGGTGAAAGGAGAAAAAGAGGAAGGAAGAAAGAAAGGGAGGAAAGAAGGAGAGTAAAGGAAAAGAAGAAGGGAAAAGACTGTTCTGGGTGAGTGACTAGAATGACTAATCGTGAGTCAAACATGAATCCAGGGCAGTCATCTGAATAAACTGAGTCTCCAGTCTTATCGCCTCAATTCAAAGAGTGCCAAAATGACACACAGACCAGTCATCATTCTAACTAGACAGTCTTTGAGGCTCTTTCGAGGCTAACCCCCAGAGTCCAAAATTTTCTTGATATCCATTCATTCAATTCATTTAGCAAGTCTCTACCAGGTACTCACTATGTACAAGGCACCATGCTAGGCTCTGAGAACACAGAAATGGAGAGAGATAACAAAACTTCTCTTTCGGAGCCTACGATCTAGCTGCATAGATAGCTACAAAACAATTAATACAGAAATAAGTCATTAATTTAAATTGTGCTATGTGTTATAAGTGGCATCCCTGATCAGATCCAAATCCCTAGAGAAAAGCTTCTAAACAGGACAGGTCTCTTACAGAACCTGAATACAAGACCTCCTGCCTAACTTCCAGAACCAGCCTAGCTTCTAAAATCCCGGAGGCAAGCTGAGTGAATTTTACACAAGAGCGTGCTCATACCTGTCCTACGTATGCCTGGAACACTTTGAACTATCCTAAAGTCTCAGATAAAATGGGAAACACAAAGGGAGGGCAGAAGAGAGCCTGGAATGGGTTTGAGGCGGGGAGCAGGGAAGGAAAGCACTAGAATATTCTACACAGTGAAACTGCTATAAGTCATGGTCAATCAAGTCACTTAGAATCACTGCCCTCATGAGCTATAAAAAATAAGAAGATTTGACAAAATCTGCAATAGAAAATATCTGACAGTCACCTCCATTCCCACCCCTTGCACAGGGACAGGCGTCACTGCTTTGTCATAGGATGCTTTTCTTCTGATACACCTCAACAAAGCACTCCAGGCAGCCACCAGCCACGGATTTGTGGAAGCAGGAGAGACAAAACTTAATTTAAATTCATCAGTTGTTAAGGTCCTTTCTCATCGAGGCCACGACAGCCTACAAGTCTAGAGTTTGAGAGGTAAGCAGAAGGACCGCAGCCAACAGCAAAGGATGAGTAACCATGTCAAAGCAAAGCTCAATGTGAAAGCAGAGTTGAGATGAGAACCATTTCCCTCCCACGTAGACATGCGGGGTGAACAGTAGAAAAGTGAAGCAGTTTATTTTAAAAGTCCCTCTCCAAACAGATAACACATCCTTACTCCACTGAAATCTAACCTTTGCCTACAAGGCACTAGTTCTCTCCATATTTTTCTCTAAAACTGCAACATGAAAAATTTTGGCAGATACTGAAGAATTTGTAATGATCCTTAAAAGAAATAAATTCTTCATTCCTGGAGGGTGGGTATGCTTCCTAAGGACTGTTTGGAAATCAAAAGGGACAGACGACCATGGGAAACAGAACCTCCAATTTTTCCTGTGACGGGGGTGGGGTAGGGGTCTGCAGGACAGTGTCAGATGTCACCAACATTCTCCCTGGGTGGAGCCCTTATTTTCTTCTTTGCTCAGGGTGAGCTGGGTTCTTCTCACACATCTGCTTGTCACTGTGATGTCAGGGGAGGCCTGAAGGCAGACCAATGACAGCTTCTGCTTGGCCAAAGAATAGGAAGGTAGTTTACTACACCATATAAATAGAGCAACAAAGCCCCCATGGAGGAATGTAGAGTGTAACACTTAAAAAAAAAAAAGGTATGCCATTGGAGCAGGGGCATTACACGAGTATACTGAATACAGGCCAAAACTGCTTAAAATGGCTCTCAAAAATATGTCTTTCTGCGATAGCTTGTTGGGTGTGTTATTTTTATCTATGCTGCTGGGATTAAGCATGGCCTAGAATCCCAGCTTGAAAGAGAAGAACAAATTTTGCACTACCTGCTATCTCTCCACATCCATCAGCACTTACCAGAAATCTGGACAGGGACACCCTTGACACAAAGAAAGGACAATTAAAGCCTGAGAGGAGTCCAGTCTGAGCTCTGCCGGAGCCAAACAGCCTCTACGTGGCTCCCTTCAGTCTCCAGCCCTGCTTGCCCAGCAGCCCTGCCTTTGACTGACATGTGACATTCTTGTCTTCCTGGACAGAGAAGCCGAGCTCTTGATGGTTATCGACATCAGAAAATGTCATGTCTGAATATGCCAGCCAGACCTTCCTCCCCCACTTCGTTTCCTGCCTCCTGGCCCTCAGTTTATTTTGATTCTACAATGAAAACTCTCAAGTATGGAACGGCTGCCTGCTGTATCACACAAGCCCTTAATTGTGCTCTGGGCTTGGATCGTGGCATTTTATCACCCTGCAATGGTAAAAGGCACATTTGTAACAGGAGTAGGTCATGGAATATTTTCTGGAAATGCCAATGGATTTCAAGACCCCTTCTTTTTTTATGCTAGACATTTGTGATTTCATCTGTGTGTATAGATCTCCTCTCTTATACCTTTTCTTACTCTCCTTATAATCCTATTCAAGTCCCCTACTTATTCTTTACATTGCTGAATATTAATATCCTAATCCATAATCACTCGTCCCTTATTAATTCACCAAAGCATTTGAGCAGATTTAATTTTTATATGACCACAGTTCCTATACCACGATGGTGTGCCCATTTATCATTCTTCTTGCTCTTTTAAAACATTTTCATCAGTAAAAGGACAGCTCGCAACAAAGAAATTATGTTCAGCCTCTTCCCAAAAGAGGCCGCCTCAACAAGATAATTTTGTAGAAGACAAAGAAGTGATCTGTGCCCAATCTATACATGGCTGGCCACTCTGAGACTTTGGCTCATGTGTTTATATATGCCCTCTCTCAACAAATTTAACCATTTCCCATTGTATATGTCCAAAATGTTCACTGAATGAGTCTTCCCAGACATCACCGTGTTCTAACTCAAATGCATCCTCTTGTATTTAACCAAGAATCTCTACATTCTAGTTGTCACATGTTGAATTCTCATCCGCTAGGTCACACTAAGAACAAATTCTCTTCTAATAACCATCATTCCTTAGCTCAACCCAAACCTCCAAGAAGAAGAGTTCATGCATTCACAGGGTTTCAAAGTCATGTTCCCTACAGCAGTATTTTTCACTTGATAAATTCATGTTGCATCACTTTTAAGCAATTCCCAGTGGTGTATGGTGGTACCTGTTCACAAATGTTTCCCTAATATTGCTAAGTAAAATGAAAGTTTCAGGCTGGCTTCCAGGGAGGCAGTGGGCTAAGGAGAAATGGGTTACTGATGCTTTTCTATTCCCCCAGCTCAAAGGTCTCTAATTAACACTGATGAAACTGGCTTTTGGCACGTCCTTGCAGATTATTCACTTCAGGACTTGGGAAGAAGCAAGGCTTTATTCAACAACCTCATTCATTAATGGTTAGTGAACACACTCAAGAAAAAGTACTCAGGGCAGGTACAAGCCCAGGGTCAGTAGCCAGTGAAGAACAGCAACCTGTACTTCATACTGACATTTCCCAACAAAACTTTAGTCTAGGCAAACGTTTCGCTATATTTTCCAATTACACCTGCCGGAATCTGGTCTTTATGGAACCAAAAGAAAGCCAAATCGAGTGAAAAGTGCCCCAGTCTAGTGTCTTTCCGAGAGGCTTCATAAAAGTTATTTTGAGGTCTGAAAAGACACACAAGATATCCTAAGAAATTCAGATGCTGATGAAATTGGCATTGACTTTAGGACCATCCAGAAAGCAACCAAGTTCTTTCCCCAGCAGCCTGGGGAACGACCTTCGAGTGTGATGTCTGAATCCAAGAAAGGAAAAGCCTACAAATGAGTGATGTGAACTACCAGGAATCTCACTGTGGCTGAATTCCACGGGAGTGTATATAGTTAGCTTGGTTGAGTTTGTCCAAAAGTCAGCCATCCCTGACTACTCTAATGCACGGTCACCCCCACCTCAAGTGTCCTGTCCCAAGGGAGAGACCAGGCAGGCACAGTGTCCGGAGAAGAAGAACAAGGGCAGGGTTCTTAGCTCCAGCCACTTGTCACCATGTGAGAATGGCAGCTCTGTGTTGCTAGACCTCTGACTTTTTAAGAGAAGATGGAAATGTGGAATTTTATTATAAATCTCCCAATTTTAAATAATAGTTCAAATTTAAAAAAAAAAAAGTGTAAGCCAAACAAAACACAGCTGACGGTGGGCCAGACCTAATGCATGGGCTGCCGGTTTGCAATCCCTGAACACTTCGGCACATGTGACACAAATCATATACTGCTTTTGCATTGTTTCACTTTACATTTAGCAGGATGTGACGAAGTTAACTACAGACGCTTTTGCCCCGACACACTTTTGGCTAGGTGGGCTTCCAATGCCAGGCGCTTACTAAGCAGGGACTCTATTTGTATTGTCATGTTGAACAATGGCTATGAGCAGATGTAACGTTTCCCAAAAGAGAGAAGCAGAGGCAAAAGAGAGAACTTGGCATCAACCTCAGTGAACGCGCCTCCTTCTCTCCTCCATTCTTTTTTTCTTCCTGGCAGGTGCATGTTCAAAATGGTGATTTCTCATTTAATCATTAAGTATTTCCACGGCACAGTAAAATCCATCACAGATCAGACGGACACGGGAGTATGCTAATTCCCCATCTCTCTGATAATGCACAGATTCAATAGGGTCTTCTTCCCGCCAATGTGCGTTCATAAATGCCATTAATAGTAATGGGAGTCAAATGCAAAATATGACTGAGTAGGCCCCAGTGCATGAAAATATTCTCAACCACAAGGACAAGCTGCCACACAGCTCACTGCCTTGCGCTAAATTAGGGGCTGGGGATTCTCTGATTGGGACCAAGATGGTGATAATGACAAATAAAGAGAAAAGCCAGTTCTTGTTCCCTGCTTATCCACTACCAGGACTATGCCTGACTTACAGGTCAGAGACAATGAGGAGCTTTGAAGCTTGGAAACAGACAGGGTGTAGAGAGATGCAAACCCGCAGCCTTGCAGAGGAATTAATGAAACACAACTAAGCCGGTTCAACACCACTGCCCTTTAGTCATCCCACCCACTAAAAGACACTGTTAAAAACCCGCCAGCTTTTATTAAGAGAAACAAATGAAGTCGACTACCGAGCACTCAGGAGTTTTTCATCCTGAAAGTCCAGGATGGCTCTGGCACAATAAAGGTCATATCTCCTGACCACCAGTAATGTTCGCAGAGCAACCTGAGCTCCAGGCAAGGGCCCGCCGCTTCTCAGTATTCCCCAGTAGAAGGTGTTGCCGATTAAACTATCACATTTCAAAGGGCTCCTTACAGTAAATAGGAAAGAAAGGAAAAAAGAGATCCAGGGCCTTTTGTTAGTCAAAAAGCTAGGGAAAGGCGATAATTAACCCATTTTTGTAGAGAAATCATTTGGACAAAAGTCAGGGGATTTACCACCCTGTCAATTGTTAAGGCTAGATAAGGACATTATATTCCACTGCACAAAGGGTGACTGAGATGGTGAATGGAAAGTAGGCCACTACTACTACTTTACCTCACATCTGAAAAAGGACTTTTTTTTTGTCCTCCTGATGCAGCTATGGACTAAAAGATTTTTTTCCACCCTTGCACTAAAAACATAACTTCAGAGACTGGCTTCTGCATTTTGTTAAATATTCAAAGGTATTGTGCAATTAGCATGTCATTAATGAATAATTAATTACAGCTAAAGCAGCCTTCAGATTTTTGTAGCTAAATTATTTAAACAGCAAATATAACAATACAATGCAATGCTCTCATTCAGTGTTTTGTTATTGCATTATTTGAAGGGAACAGCAATATTACTTTTCATTAGTTGCGAGAATTATGTGCAATGAAAGCTGTTTTCATTTTTTTCTTACCTAAAAGTTGCTTCATGTGCCCTAAAAGGGAAAATTAATTCAATTCAGATTAGATTTCCTAAGAATTAATTAGCTGCAAATATCTGAAAACTGTGGCTAGGGATATCTGAACTTAAAAGAAAAAAGTCAACCTATTTAAACCAGTCCTTTATAAGGACTGCACACAAAAAAGTGCTCTCTTCTAGATATTTGGTTACCGCTTCTGAAAGAGGAAATCCTTTAAAAACCCTTTTGTTTTATTTTTTTAAGCAAGCAAGAATTATAAAGTTACCCCCAGCAAACAGTCAAGAGTTAAGGAGAAAGTAATATGTTGCTACTTGCAGACATACATCTCTAGTAAGACGTGAGTCTATATTTATAAGCTGCACATCTGGGATCAGTTGACTTATCCATCTGCTAACTACACCAGTAAACAATATGTCTAGGACCGTCAAATCCTTACATCCATCACAAATTCCTGCTTTAATTGTGTGTTTACGTGGCAAACCTCTGCGTAAGTATATTTTAAGACTGTTTTAAGCATTTATAATTGTTCCTTTCTTCTTCATATTAACTCCAACACGTTTTATTTACCATTATGACAGACCATGATTTTGCAAGCCTCATAGACAAATAAATGCCAGAAATCATCCTTCCCAGGAAGAGGCAGCAGAAACACAGAGGCTGAGGGCTTTAACCTGGCTGGTCTGAAGACCCTAGCCTCCTTCACAAAAGTTAGTGCCTTGAGTCACAAGTTCAAATCTCAGTAGGGCCAGTTAACCGCTCTAGTCTCAAACTCAGAAAATTGACAATTATGCATGTCTTTTTCGGGGTTTCCTTTTTTTCCTTTAATTAGTCTGCTACCAGACTGCATTCTAGATCCACCATAGCTTGACAAATATAAGGAGTGGGGATTTCCAAGACTGTGGGGGAGTGGATGAGCCAGTGGCAGAAGGTTAGAAGCATTGAGACACCCATAAGTCAAAGGAGAACATAACCTGTGGCCATGATAGATTTTTAATCCATGATTTCATAAGCATGCTGAAAGCACAGTACTTAAAAATAGATGATGATAGATAGATAGATAGATAGAGAGAGAGAGAGAGAGAGAGAGATAGATAGATAGATAGATAGATAGATAGATAGATAGATAGATAGATAGATAGATAGACAGACAAAAAAAGAAAAAGAAAAATTTTAAAAGACGCCTTCCATAATTAGGGAAAAAATATGCACAGTGTTCTCTCTGCACTTTAGGGGCAGGGGGGTTACTGTATTTTTCCCAAGCTGGCTTTTACATTTATATGTATAGCAGGATGTCAAACTTCACACGACCTTGTTAAACCACTTTTTGGGGAACTGAAAGTCTTCTGTGCCTATGTATTATTGTGCTGATGCAAATAGTTAAACTTTTCTATGCAATTAACCATCATTTTCTCAGGGTTCAAGATATTCTTGCAGGGTTTCTCAGTAACGCGTTTAGGTCAAGGCATGGCTAGTACAGGTGGGATGCGAGCTGAAGGCCCACCCCAAAGCTAAAAGGTCACCCTGGCACAATGTAGTTAAATGATAGTATGGCAGTAGGCAGTCCACCCAGGCCAAAGAAGCTATGGCTTGTCAAAGGCATTAAAATCCAAATGGGCCAGCAACGGTGCCAAATGTACTCATAGGCCTTGCAAACACATAACCCAGACAAACTGAATTAAATTGCAACTAGTCTATAATTAATTTGCTTTTGAAAGCTGTGCCATGAGAACAAATGCACCATCCATTTGCAAGGAATTGTTCTTAGGGTTGCTCCTACTTAATAATGCCTCTGCAAGCAACAGAAGTACCCATTGGTACTGGCTACTAGTCTAAGGAGCGGGTGGGAAGTGGGGGACAGATTCTGGGAAGCTTGACTTTTCTCTCAACCTAGTGGGATCTGGTAGCAGTGTGGTACGTGGTGTGGCCTCCCTGACCTCAAATACCAGCCTCACTGTGCCTGAGATGCTAAAATTAGAGACATATTCCTCTCCATGAGGCACTATCCCTTCTGGACACCATCTTTTAAGTACGAATACTCACAGGAAAGGTAAACACAGTAAGAAACCAAGGCAATAATGTTTCCTTGTGAATTTATTTCTCAGATTATTTTTTTTTCTAGGACTCCAGGAGCCAAGCAATGTTAGAGTAGATGTGAAAAGGAAACTAAAATAATGTAAAAAGGGGAAATAATCCTGAAACTTAACATGGAATATTATGTAACAAGCACAGTTTTTCCTTGCAATCCTCAGGGAGAAATAAAAAATTTACAAAGAAGCAAATGCAGAGTAGAAGATTTAAGTAACAAGCCTTATACCTTATAGCTAATAAGTGGCAGAGGCAGGATTCAAACCCAGGACTAACTCGACAGCTTGGGACCTTAGCACTCTGCTTTTTTCCTATCACCAAGAGCCAGATATCGCTCCCTCTATTTCCGGGACACAGAGGCCAGAATGAGCCTTGAAGTTTAACTGCTTTTTAAACAAACTCGATGAATGCACATCAAGGCGGAGCCCACCGCATCCCAATCAGTGGCTCTTCTGCTGGATCCAGGCAGCCTTCTGAGTTCACCTCAGTATCGTTCCCTAACAGGCACACATCACTTCTGATCCAAAATCGTCTCACTAGGCTGATGTTTCATACCACACATGGCACCAAATTACTGTTTCCAAAACTCAGATCGACCCTCAAAAAGTTGAACGGTGCTGACAGTGATAAGAAGCTGCCGCTGTTCGACGAGAACTCAGAGGAAGAGAAGCTCCGAAAACATGCACAGCAATGGCGTTCATGAAGGAGGAGTAACCATAGTCCCAGCGGTCATTCATTCATCCATGCAACAAAGGTTGGTTTGTTGCAAGTTCCTGCTGGCATGTGCCAGATCCTGCATTAAGTTAATACATAAATATGAGTCTGTGTGTGTGTGTGTGTGTGTGTGTGTGTGTGTGTGTGTGTAGGGCTGCTACAAGGCTGCCACTAATGAAGAGTAAGATACCATACCAAGGCCACAAAGATAATAAACGACTCAGCCAAGATTTGAACCCAGGTCGAACTCTGGCACGTACGCTCCGTTCCATGGTACTATTCTGCCAAAGGTGCTACTTCAGAGGGTCGTGGCAGTGGCATGTCACAGGCTTTTTCATGTCAAATCCTATGCTGCCGTTTCTTTCCCTGCATCTCTGCACTCTTTCACCAGCAGAAGAATGAGAATATCTACCTCTGAAAGGACGTCTGTGTCTTTACAAGGAGAGAAATGAGAACAAAGTTCAAGAGGCTTTTGCTGCTGGAGTCCAACACTGGAATTTTAACTGGAAGCTTAATTGCAGTAGTTACCTTAAAATTCACACACACGCTCCTCCCAGATATCCCACCTATGGATATTCAGCCATTGAGAACTTGCTTCAAATTGTGACCTTAGGTCTTCCAAGTTATTTCCAAGCATCCAAATAATGATTGATACTTAGAAAAAGACAATGCTTACTGAAAGAAAAAAGAGGTACAGTCTTGTAGAAAGATTCCAGTGGAATTAAAGAGAGGGTTTAGGTGCACAAAAATTCTGGTCACTTCCATCGTATACTACATCGTATTCCGCTTCTACTAATGAAAAATATCAGCCTTTCCCAAATATTGTGTGAGCACCCTATGCCACTCTCTGCTGAGTGCTTTATGTGCATTACATCACTTACTCTTCACGAGCACCCTGTGGGATAGGTGCTATTTCTGTTTTACCGTTGAGAAAACAAGAGGCTTCGAAAGTTTAAACATTACACAAATAGCCAATCAAACGAGAAGAAATGTAGTTTGCAATGCTAAGCACAGTGGTGGATGCAAGAAAGTATGAGCTATTGATCCTTTCCATCAAGATCCAGGAATTCAAATTGCAAAGATCAAGACAAATAAGAAAAGCAAACTGATGAGGCAGATCTAAACAGGAAGTCCCAAGAGGGCTAGCATCAAGTCTGTCTTGTTGTAAGTTGGGTCCCCAAGGTCTGCACAATATCTGGCCGAGAGGACATGCTGAATAAACAGTTGTTGATAAATGTAGAAAATAGTAAGTGTCAAGCGAGTACTTTAGAATTCCTGGAACCTATCTCCCAAGCATCTGGTTAAGAAAAAATGGCCCTGACTCTGCGACTACTGCTTTGCAGCCCCTGACCAAAGGTGCTTCGGTGCAGGTCGAACCCCACTTTGATGGCAGGCGCCTTCCATTTTAATTAGATTTGGGCACCAGGGGCCTAGAAAGCTTCATAAGAAAGTCTCCGTTTCTCTGTTCTGCCACGAACGGTCCATGTTCTGCCACGAACGGTCCCTCTGCCGAACATTTCATAGTCACCTTAAAGCCAAACAATATTTTTCAAGAGAAGTGACTGGCAAACAGCCATCACCTCTGATGCAGAAAAATACCAACATCACTCCCAGGCTTAACTGCCTTCAAGGAGACCCTCAAATGAAAGAGTCTTCACAATCGATCTGAGTTTTCTTCACTCCCCTTTGGTGGTAATATCTTTTACACAGGGCTTAAGGACAAAAAAAAAAAAGGGGGGGGGAGAGAGAAGAAGAAGAAGAAGAAGAAAAAGCAAAGAAAAATAAAACCTGCTTTAAATGAAAAATTTCAATCTCGCCTTTGTCAGAATCCTCCAAGCCCCAGCCAGTTGCCCCTCCCCCTTGATCCAGGCCTCTGTGTTTCTCTGCAAAGGGGTGAGAAAGCTGTTGAAAAACATTCTCCTGCTGTATGGAGACTGACATCTGACAGAGCTCCGTGGTGTCCTAACTTGGGTGAATTTAAATGACAAGCTTTGCTTTATAAGTAAGGGATCCTCTTTTACAATAGAACAGCGTGATCCGCTTCATGGTAGAGGGGGAAAAGAGGAAGAATCAAAGTTTTCTTCAAATCCCCAGTGGTGCCATTGACCTGTCAGAAGGCTGTGACCCACTCCTGTTAATCCATGCAAATCAGATGCCTCCAATTTGTGCCGCTGATTGGACTACCACACCTTTAAATTCAGGAAGCAGCTTTAGAGTGAGGTTCCTATCACAGAGTTCAGTTCACCTCTCATTTTTTTCTTCTTCAGAAACATGGTGACAGCTGACTTCCTTCCCGCCCTGCCCTTGCTCAGTGAGGGAAGACTGTCTGATGGTTTCCTGATTGCATCAAGGCAAAAGCAGCGTGTTTTTCATAGACTAACGCTATTATCTAAATTATAGGCCTGTTGCTCTCGGCATTTTCCCCCCACAGACAGGTTAATATACACATCCCACTGGTATTATTGCTCTGCTAACAGTCACCCAATCATTTTTATAACATGAGGGGGTAAAGGCCTGGTATTCTCTAGAACAAGCTTCGGATCCAGATGAGAGAATCTTATAAAAGCAGAAAGGCTGTTTTCAAATCATCCCATTCAAAACTTAACAATACCCCCTAGGTTCAATGCCAAGTGCCATTTACATTTTAAATCATTGAGTAATTTCAAGCAGAAACAGGAAAGTTAAAGGCTAAAGGCCGGTATCCTGGATATCAACAACAAAATGGCCCAGGTGATTCCCACATCATTCGAGTTGTTCTGAAATCATTTTGAACTGGTTATTTATACGATGGAAGTGACCAGAATTTTTGTGCACCTTATCGAAAACCTAGGGATGTAGGAGTTATTTATAGGACTTTGGTAAATTGTCATTTTCTGAAACTTGGAAAATTACTATTATAAAGAAATCCTAAATAATTAACATACATGAACAATCAATAATTAATAACCATTTTGCCTACATTTTAGAAAATACTATTCCCAAAAGCAAGAAAAATAATAAAATAAACAGGAACAAATTCAACAAATATTATAAAGAAAATTCTACTTAAGGATATTAAAGACATGAATAAATGGACATACATAGTCATGAAAAGAAGAGACTCAACATAGTGTAGATGTTAACTTCCCCAGACTTTAATATAATTTTATTTGATATCTTAAAGAAATTATCGTAACCTAAAATATGTCTATAATTAATATATAAGAAAAAATAAGTAGTAATAGTTGTGAAAATGGAAGGAGTTATAATATTAAAATATATAATATAGCTAGAGAAGTTAAAATTGCAAAGTAAGGAAATCAGACTAGGCAGATCAATCAATGGAACAGAATAAAAAGCCATGTGCCTTAGTTAGGGTTGACATTTAAAATAGCAGAATTGGCATCTGCATTGACACCAGAGCTCCAGTCTGGGGTCGGGGCACCATACTTCCTCTTCGGTGTGCCAAGGGAAGACCCTTTTAATTGATAAAGAAGGGTCCAAACAGAGGAAAAAGGAAAGGGTGTGGACACTCAGGACAGCAGCTATTAACCAACCGGCATGGAAGCATTTTAAGATTAATAAGGAAATAATTAAGACACTTAAGTATATCACAATTTTAAATCGTTAAATATGAAAAAATTAAAATTGAGGGACCAACGACAATAAAAAAAAAAAACAGAGGAAAACATCTGAAAGATACATAAAAGAAAAAAAAAGATAGATAGACTCTGTGGTGGTTTTAAAATATGCCCACAATTTCTTTAAGAGGTGTTGCTTCAAGGGATGGCACTTCATTCTCCTCTCTTGAATGTGGGCTGGACTCAATCTCCTGTTTCTAACAAATCTAATATGGCAGAACTGTGCTGGTAATTTCCAAGACTGGATCATAAAAGACATTACAGTTTCTTGTTTGCTTTCTCTCAGATCACTCAACCTGGGAAGCTAACCCGCATGGCACAAGGACACTCAAGCAGCCCTAGAAAGGCTCGTGTAGCAAGAAACTGAGACCTCCTACCAACAGCCTTGTGAATGCACTATCTTGGAAGCAGATTCTCCTAGCCCCAGTCAAGCCTTCAGATGACTATGGTTGTTCCTGAATTCCTGTGAGTAGTAAAGGTTTATTGTTTTAAATCTAAGTAAAAATCCATGAGAAAAAAAATAAGAAAAAGAAAGACAATAAATAAGCAATTTACAAATATATATTTATATGAAAATGACCCCCCCAAAAAAACATACAAAAAAATATTCAGCCACAGCAATAAGTACAAAATGCAAATTAAAATAGGATGTAAATAGCATATTTCAGCTTACTAAATTGACAGAGGTTTTTAAGTGAGAGAGGTCCATTGAGGACACTTGCAAACTGAAGTCTCTAAAAGTGGTGGTGAGAATGTGAATAGATATAACCTTTCTGGAGGGTAATTTAGTAACTTGTACCAGAAGGCTTAAAAATATTTATATCCTTTAATTCCAAGATTATACTTTGAGGAATTTAACCTAAATTAAAAAATCAAAATGTAACCCAAAGATTTATACACAAGGTGGCTCATTGCTCCATCTTAATAAGCACGAAAAAACTGAAAACAGTCTAACTATTCTCTAACAGGGGGATAGTTAAATAAGTTATATCTATAAAGTATAATGCTGTGCAATAAATTTTTAAATTATGAGATACATTAAAATATTCAAAATATATTAAGTGAAAAAGCAAGATACAAAATAGTATATAGTCCAATTTTATAAATATATGGTTTTAATATATACATAAAAATATTCTGAAATAAACTACAGAAAATGTTAAGAGATTTTTTTCAAGACTTTGAATAAAAGATAATTTTTGTTTTCTTGTCTGTATTCTCTCACATATTCTACAAAGAACATGTTGCTCCTTTAATTAAAAAAAAAATTATTTAAATTTTAAAATCATTTTAGGAGCAAGAGATAAATAACACGCTTACCACCCACTACCCAGTAACAATCCCATCTGTAAAGGGCATTTCTACTTTTAAATAACTTTTTTGTCTAAGTTCCTGAGAGAGAGAAGGAGGGAAAAAGGGGGAAAGAGAGAGACAGACAGAGAAACTTGTTTTTAAGAAGAGAGAAAACAAAACCCCTATATCCTAGAGAGTCTTTTTACAGATGACACAGGAAAACCTTGATATCTTTTGTATAAACCTGCGTGGTTAGTGGCACAAATACACTCATTTTATTTGCTTACGCCCTGCATCTGTGCCGATGCACAGACCTATTAACCATCTTTTCATACAAATGCTGAAGGTTGCCAGTTGTGACAGATTTGAACTAATGTTGATGGTAGCACGGGCTTGCTGTAAGTGATTTGATAAAGCCAGTGGCAGCTTGAGGGGCGGTATCCATCCAAGTATGTAAACAACATTGTCAGCAACCAGCCCATCCCATAGATGGAGCTCCCTTCTCAGATGTGTTGAAAATAAAGTGGGCATCTCAGGCTTACCTTCCTCTAAGCCTCAAACAAAACAAAAGATCCCACTAAATTCAGAGCTCCTAATTCAAAAGCCTCTGAGACCAGGCCAAGTGAAGCCGCTGGAAGCAGCAGGGACTGGGACAACCCGCAGACCATATACCCCATCTGAAAGGCAACAGGCCAGACAAAACGCTTCCCCAAGCCAAATGTGATTGCAGCTGCCAGTCTGCAACATTGAGTCTGCACACTCCCCAGGAAAATGTTTTGCTGTAGAATCATAAAGACCGGAGTGTTGCTATAGTATTGTTTTATCAGCCCATGACTTAACACATCCTATTTTCTCTCTTCAGCTCACTAGCATTGCTTTCCGCACTGAGCTTACAATAGGATAAAAAGCAAGCACTTTCTAAAGCCCATGTAGGGACTTACAGTCTAGGGTAAGAAGAATAATGAATTAGAAGTCCAAGGGCTAGGTATAAATCCCATCTGTGGGACCACCTAGACCTGTGAATTTGTAATTTGGTTCATCTCTGTGACCTCTGCTTCCACTTCTTTAAGGATGAAGTTTTATCAAATTGTGGATAAGTTCCCTTCTGACTAAAAAGGCTCCCAGTCCCTATAATTTAGGGAAATAAATCAGGGATATCCAAGAGTTAGTTCACACCTAGCCCAACTTCCTATGCCTCCTACCTCACATCTCCTTCACCAGCCCATTATTTACCAAGGAAGACAAAGAAATACTTTTCTACCAGCAAGACTGGAAAAAAATTCACGAACCACTCTATTTCCCTGGCATTTTGGCCAAACAAGATTTAACTACAATAATGTATGTGTCTCTTTAACTTCTTGGTGGCCTATAGTGTGTATTTTCATTTGCAGACTGTGGAAGTCCAGGAATGAATGATATACACTAAAGAATACTCTGCTCAACTATCTGTTCCACCACTGGACAATTATGGTACTCCACTAGATTTGAACTTGTAAAGAAAGGTTCTCTGCACACCACTTTTGAGTCTTAAAAATGTCCAGAGGTTTACCGCAAAAAAACAAACATTGCCAGCAGATTTGCAATGATACTTTGCTGTTAACTTTCACAGAATGATAATATAGGTTTTCTTTGAAAGTTTCATCTCTTACATCAGATTACAGCAAGAATATCTTTAGAACTGACCTCTAAGACATGCCACAACTCCAGTTTAAAGAACACTCCAAATCCATGACAAAGCTTTTTTCTCCAACTGACAAACAATTTTTCAGCCTCTTCTTTTGATTACAGGTCTCTGCTGACATGCAAAATATGTTACAAAGCAAGAGAAGTGAAATCACCATGGAACAAGACCAGGGAACCAGTGTTTTTAAAGATGCTACTAGCGGAGGTGGTGGTCAACCGATTTCTATTGCACTCAGGTAGAAAAAATACAAAGATATCGAACCAAGACATTAAAGCTTGATATAAAATGGCATCTATCCAGCTAGTAATGAAAGGCAATATATGACAGAATAGCTAACCAAAGAACATTAGAACATTTTCTTGTGAAAGAGTAAAAATTCTTGCCAGAGTTTCTTTCTTTCCTTTCTTCAACATTTATTGATTTCCTCCCTTTAACCAGACATAGCACTTAGAAATAAGAATATGATAAACAGTAACAACACATTCCCTGCCTTCAAGGAGCTCACTGGTGGGAGAGGGGGTTGTATGGTAAGGCTTCACCACACAATGTGAAAAGTGCTCTGTGACAGAGATTGGGGTACACACTATATTCTAAATCGGTGGCATCGAAAAGGCCTCTTTGAAAAGCTAATGCTGAATTTAATCCTGAGGATAAGTTAGAAATAGCCAGATGAAAGCTGAGGCAAGGAGAAAGCTCACAAGGACATACCAGCTATCGAGAAAAACAGGTGCAAAGGCAAAAGCCACCTCAGAGGGCAAGCAAGTTGGTGTCAGCTCAAGGTGGCCCAGTGTACAGAAGAGTGTCGGGAGCAATGAGGCCAGGAAAGATACCGCATGTAACGTTAAAAGGCTTGGACTTTTATCTCTGGGACAACGAGGAGCCAGGCTATCCAAGTGACGGCCAGTTTTAAACAAGAGAATGATGTCAGAAAGGTTTGGAAAGATCATTCTAGCTGCTGTGTAGACAACAGACTGAATAGGGTAGAGACTGGAGGCCCAGAGATAACTAAGAAGCTACTGCAGTAATCTGCACGGGAGGTGATGTTGAACTTTATTCAGTCAGACAAGTACGATAGAAGGGAGAGGGGAGGAAGAATGTGAAAGATGACTAAGAAGGTCCAGAGGCACGTAAGTGCTTGAATTGATAACCTGTTAAGGTACTTTTAAAGTCAGCATTCTCGGCCTCGGCCTCAGCAATCTCAGAAACATCACATGGTTGCCAAAGCCCAAGGAAATTCTCTAAGCCTGACAGCACCCTAAAAACTGATACAGAATCCTTTCAGTTCCTCAAACAGGTGGAGAATTGTTTGATAACCAAGTACCCTGATTTTCATTTCTTTTTTAGCTAGAGCAGCCAGCACAATAGAATGTTCACTCTGAAGTAACAACTTTCCTTTTTTTTACTACACACGTGACATGATATCTACCTAAAGGTAAAAAAAAAAAAGAATGCAAATTTTTAAGTAGTAGAAATGCAACAAATCCTCAAGATGTATAAGGATATATTTTCCATTTGTCAAACAGATCTGACTTTAGTAAACAGATATCTTAAGATATGATGCATCAAACACATAATCCAACGTGTACAAGATATTTGGTAACCAGACTAGAGATGCCATGTTGTTCACAAAAAAAGCACTGGATTATGAGTCAGAAATTTGGGGGTTAAGCTCCAGCTTGTCCCTAACTAGCTATATCAGCTTTGTGTACCTTGCCTTAAAATGAGGGAGAGAGGATAAATAACCTTTAAGATTCTTTTCAACCAAAGATTCTAGGACCCATCTCCATGTTATAAGGCATCTTTTTGTTTTTGTTTCTTAACTGCAGCCACAAGGTCCCTGCAGCAGAGAAAAGCTGAAGTGGAGCTTGGAACATCCCATCATCCCCTTTGCAGCTACAACAATTGCCTCACATCTTTTATACATATTATTTGTTTAAAGAAAGGTTATTAAAGAAAAATAAAAGCTTGTAAACTTGTGCTCAGTGGCTTTGTACATATTCTTAAAGATCCCGGTTGTACTCTCGTTCTCCTCTAGGAAGATTAATATCATCCAGAAGTTCAGGGTTTAACGTAGAGTAAAGATTGCTCTGCAGCTTTGGATCTTTGCGATTGTTTTTAAAAATCCATCCAGTAAAATCGCAGTGATTCACTGATGCACATGCTGTGTTTATCCCAACCTCCTAAGCCTTCTGTGGCATTTGAGTTTATAACAGCTTTTGTAAATGTTGATTTAAGATTTGGGATTAAAGTAGGAACACACCACCTGTCTTAAAGTTGACATAAATGTTATGAAACGGGACGTTACACTTTCTCTAATCCTTGTCTCTAACCAGACCCATATGTAAATTTCACACAGTAGTATTTAGTAGCATAATTAATCCCTACTTTATGTTATGAGTAATATTTCCTATTCCCGACCCTGTAACGTCCTTTAAGAAGATCCATGTTCCAATTAGACTAGCCCATCGGCACTCTTTTAATGAGCAGATTAATCATTCAGATGGGTACAACAGTGTCATCACAGGTTTTAAATATGATAATCTACATCCTAATGGTGCTGCAAAGCCTTGGCTTAGAGGGAAAAAGGTAGGCAGAATTGGTGAGAGTTTCATTTTGTTCTCTATCTGGAATAAAGCAGGACACAGGAAACCTTGAGTAACGCAGAAGGGCAGATTTGGGAAAGTAATCATAATTCAGCTCCAACAATTATTTCAAGGGAAGTCACATTTGTTGGGTCCCTTAAGCACTTGCTGGCATGTTCAACTCTGATGTAGAGAAATTTTTTCAGATTTTCTTGGCCAAACTGCTTTTGCTTTAGAATTCTACTCCCAACCGTCCCTTGTAAGAAAGGGCGTAAGAAGGGAACTTTCAAATGAGAGCAGTCTTGAAATAAAGTTAACTTTGGTCAAGCCTGACCCATATTGATCAAAAAGTTCCCTCAAAGAAGTATGAGAGGGAAGAAAGTCTTTCCAATTTGACGACTACCTTTTCACATAGGCTTATAGAAAACTACTTGTTTTCCTCTGCCTTCATTTCTCCTCTCTACAAAAGCAGCATTATAGCCAAATCTCAGAGAGCATTAGTGTTCTGAGCAATGCAGGGCGTAACCACTGAAAAATAGGCTTTACAGAGAAAAATATCAATAAACTGGAATTCACTGTAAATGATTCACCTTGACAAAAAGTATACCCTTAGAAGGCAACTAATAGACCCAAGAAACTCACACCAAACACATACTCTCTTTTCTGTACCTCTTAGGGTTTTGTCATTGTTACCCTGAAACCAATGTTCTCCTTTGAATTGTTACACACTGATATCCTGCTTCCCCCATTTCAGTTAAACTTGTCCCCCTAAAGACACTCTGCACCTGACTTGGTCTTGAAAACGTGGTCCAAATCATCTTCCGGGACAAGCAAGTCCTGGCTACATTTTTAAATACAAATAGCTCAAGGCTAATTCACATGCATCTATAGCAAAGGTTTTATCTGCCAAGACATCTCCAAAGAGAACATAGGCTGACTTGAGCAGAGAGTGAAGGACAGTAACTTAGGGCAGATGTCAAGTAAATGACAGAGGAACATAATGAGATGGTGCTGTTAATACACTCAGGGTAACCCCAGGTTCCTCAGCAGCATCTGTAATAACAACCCAAGTTTCTGGATCTACACAGATAAAAAGCCCTTTCAGGAAATAAGATATTTAGAGGGAAGCACTTGAGTGGGGGTTGAGGAGCACTGCTACACCGTCCATTTCACGTCCCAAACGCATATCACGTACCTGGAAGAGTAGGCACTGTACACGCGGTAGTGTAGGAGATGCACAGAACACCCCCACCCCAGAATCGTCCATGTAGCTCTATTTCTGTTTAGAATTACAAGAATGAAAAATATGCTTGTTTCAGAAAGGCTGAACTAAATATAGCTTTCTTTCTTAAGGTGTGGACCAGAATCAATATGTATCTTTACTGTAAAATGGAGCCCTTTTCTGTGGAACACAAATTAAGTGTTCATGGCCACCAAGGTCCTTGCTCTAGGATGAATTTCCCCTTCAGTGCCACGCCCATAACTACTTCCTAGCTTTTCAATACTTTCCCTATCAAAACCTGCTCTGAAGAGCACCTTACACTGATGTGTGAGTACCAGGTATGTGTTTAGAAGGGGAAAGAGAGTTATGAATTTGATCAGAAGCCAAAGAATCAATATGCTAGGATTTCAGACAGCAGCAAACTTGGGAAGAAAAATTTAGATAGGGAGAGAATGGTGTAAGGTGGTTTGGGGAACGAGAAAGGGGGAAGGAGCTCCCTGTCTCCGTACCCCAGATTTACCATTTGGGAAGCTTTCTCAAGACTCATGTTAACCCTGCCTCTTGCACATGAAGTCACCACCATGAGTAAACAACAATTCGATGAGTTCCTTCCTAAGACAAGGATTCTGAGAAACCTACAAAAGGGATAATTTTCAAAACTCAGAAATTTTAAAAGCTTTGTGACCGAATTGTACATTGATGCTGTTAATAATGATGGCTTAGCACCTGTCCATGAGGGAGAAACATTTAAAAATCTAGAGGGCCTTCCCTTGAACGTGGATTACAAGGGCAACTCAAACGTGCTTGTCTTTTCTCCAGTAGGTTTAACTCATCCCCGTTAAGTACCACATCGTGGAAAAACACATGTCAACAACGACAAATAATTGCAAAAAAATAATTATAAATTAGTTCTAGATGTCTAAGTCGGTGCGATTCATTTAATGCTTCCACTGAGATCCTAGTCCAAGAAGAGTTAATCAAGCATAGCAACTTCCTAATCAGAACAGTGAACTAATGATCCTATTTCTGAGTAATACCAGTCAGATAAAGCTCTCAAAAGGTAGTTAACATCACTTTGTGGAAAGGAATGACAAGTGCAAGTCCTAGTAGGGGTAATGCATCATTCATGCCCCCTCTCATTCTGACATTTTAACGTTATCTTGTTTTACTGTGTCGGCCTAACACTGCCACTGCTGGCAAATTAAACTGTGAACTTACAAAGTGGGTGGCAATAAATACAAATTATGAGAGTTCAAAAGATGTCCCTGGAGGTGCACTGCTAGACACAGAATGTCTCTGGCTTTTCTGTCACAGAGCAATAGACAAGAGACAAAGTAGAACAGGCGTTTTTGGAGGCAGAAAAAAAAATAAAGAGGGGAAGAATTAACTAGCTGATGATAAAAATGAGATGAAAATGAAGAGAAAACATAGTTTTAAAAAACTGATTCGGAGAAGAACACACCAATGAAAAATGGAAGAGGTCCAGAAACTATGTAAACATCAAAGGTCTTATTGTATACCGGTCTTTTATGTAAATGATTTCAAAAATCTACTTTGAAATTGAGCAAGATACTTTAAATCATTGAAAATAACAGTTAGATAGTCTCAGTAAAATTTACAATGAGAAAATATGCATTGACACCGTGTTTTGGTCATCTTATAAAGCTGTTGTTAAATGAAATCTGAACCACAGTCCCCGCCTCCCCTGCCAGCCCAATAAAGAAAGAAAAAAAGAAAGAGAAAATTAGCTTCTTATAAACAATTCTGGGTGGACCAGACTAGTATGGATGTCACTGAAAATGCAGATATCGAGAGTTCCTTAGGAAGCAGTTGTAGGCCAAGAAAGAAGCCTCTCGGGAGTTAATTTCTGCTGGAACTCCATGTGCTTTTCTGGGCAATGCATCTTCAAGGGTTAATAGGCAAAAGTAGGGGGGAAGAATGAACATTAAAGTGTCTCTACAGAGTCTGCTGTGGGCCTCGCCCACGATGAAAGTCAGAAACCCACCTCGAACAAAAGAAATCTGCCCCTTTTAGGCACATGAAAAAAGAAGACAGGCCTAGCAAGTACAACCAGAGATCAGATTTTTTAATATCGCCTAACGCTGAGACTTTTGCTCTCAATTTGGTCTAGTTCCACTAATGAATCTTATAAAATATTTTATCTGCCTATTCCATGCCCACAAACCACTCACAGGAGACCAGGAAATCATCATTTCTTCCAGAGTGCAAATATCAGTAGGGCCATATGCAACAGCGGTCTGTTTATTTTTCCCATAAACCACTAGTTTCATAGAAACTCATTAGCATCACCTGTGTTAATTACACTAGCAAACCAATCAACAGCTCCTTCTTAATTAGGTTTTCTTTATTAAAGCCGGAAATTGCCAAGGAGACAAAAGTCACCTGGGGAAATTATGTGAAAAGGAGTGTTTATGCCAAATTACACACTAAAATAATAATAAAATAGCCCAGTTTGTTTACAGGAAAAGGAAACAATATTAATATTCAAGGTCACTGGCACACTCCTTATTAATTATTCTCGTTATATTAAATTGTGATCATTTCTGCTTCAAGAGGGTTGGCTTATAGAAAGTCTTTGTACTCAAAGTTGACTCACATCAGATTTTAATGGCTGTGGTCAGCGATTATGACTTGCTTATTCCATAAACACAAGCACCCACGGGTTAAAGCAGTTAATACTAATTTCATGAGCTCATGTCCCAACTGTAACTCAAAATCCCATATGTCTGTTAGTAAACCTAGAAAGGCATATAAAAATCTACTATGAAAGGAAAAGATATACATGTGACTCTTGGAATTTGCAATTCTCCTAAAAGAGAAAGGAAAAAAGACTTCCAACCATATCCCTCTCACTTCCAAGAGCCTTTTAGCAGAGGGGGGTGGTCACAGCACCCAGAATACAAAAGCAGCTTTTAGAAGGAGATCCTTTCTCCAAGGTTAGACTTATAGGGAGGTTCCCCTGGGACATTTAAATGAAGCCTGGCCAAAGAACTAGAAAGTAGATTGCAGGGAGCTTCCTGTTCTGGCTGTGTGGAGGTGGAGAGGGAGGGGAGATGCTGGGTGATCTAATAGGTCTTTTCATCTTCAATGCAATATCATGCTAAGTACATTTATCGTGGACTCAAAATCTATCTTCGAAATAATGAAATCTGGATACACCCATCTATAAAGTGGGGATAACAATGCTTAACCCGATTCTTGCAAGAAGAATTAGTTCATATTTAGAAAGTACTTTGATGATGAAAATCACTTAGTGAGTGAGTGATATTTGTTCTTATTCCCATAGGTCCTGGGAAAAGCCTGCCCAAGGAGGCTTGTGAATTCTGGCTCTCCGTGGCCAGTCAAATGAGTGGTTGTAAAAAGTCAGCTAGAATTGGGAGCAGGACCTCTAAGAAAAGCAAGCGACCATCAGCAAAATAACTTTTCAGCATCAAGCCCCAGGACCCAACAGTGCAAGCTCTCAGTGGTTTCCCTCTCAGGGTCTTCTTGGCTTCTGCTTCAGTTACCTCACACTTTAAGTCAAGGCCTAAAGAGGCTCACTGTGCTCGAGGAATATTCACTGGAAAGTAAGGAGTGTTTGCCCCAAGCCTCACAGGACCTCTTAGTTTTCTAGAACAAATGCCATGGAAGGGTATTTTGTCAAGGAGAAGATGACCAAGGGATCACAAGCAAAGACACTGCAAATGGTCTCGAAGCCTGAAGAGGTATAAAATAGCAGATTCTTCTTGCACCCTCTAAAAAGTCCAGCAAACCAACACTCATTCAGTGTTACCTCGAAGAGCTAAGACTTGGGAGGGGCTCGCTCACATCCATCTTGTAAAAGTGCAGAGAACCTGGAGTCCTTTACTTTGGAATTGTTCCCTAGTGTCGAGAGAACAATGTCAAAGATTAATATCAAAGGAATATATAGCTCTGATGCCAGAAAGGAAAATAGCATAAGGACTCTTACATGTGGGTAACAAAGTATTTGGAAATGAATAGCAAGGAATTTCTCCTTCTAGGTCATCTTGCTAATTGCCACAGTGATTTTTAGCCACTCTTTCAGAGATCCCACTGGCTTCTCCACAGAATGATACTTCAGCTTACACAAAAGCCAAGGTGTCTGAGCTGAGTCTCCATGACTGACTGATGACCTTTGTGAAAAGGTGCTTATCACAACAGGCCATTGTCTTGCCTGCCCACCTCAATCTGCATTTCCAGCTGCTCCTTCTCTCTCCCCTCCCTTTCACTCTCCCAGCTGGATACGTTGTCACTGGAGCCTCAGCTGAGTTTATTTCATTCACCCATATAGCACAGGCATTGCATATTTGGGTATGCAATCATCAAGTAACTAGACAGCCAGTTCAGACAGAATTTTACCAATGTGGTTATCAAAGCAGCTCTTTAATAAGATGAAAAGGATATCTTCCAAAATGTATCTTTATGAATCAAGGTCAGCTTAAAAATCCTGTTGTTTGACCTGACACAGAAGCCATTCAAAAAAAAAAAACAACAATCTTAAGTTACAGTGGTTTTAGGGTTTCACTCAGGAAGCCCCAGAAGACCTGAAATAGTCAAAGCCCATTGCTGAAAATGCTTCCTTTTAGTTTAGGATTTACCTGCCCACTGTTATGACTGGTGTACACCTCCTGCATTGCCTAAAAACTTTGTCTATTTGTCTTTTTCTTCCAATGGCTTCCTAGCTCACGTACAGTAAAGGCCTAAAACCTTTATATGGCCCACAGGACCCCCAAATGGCCCCATTATGCCTCTGACAGCATCACCTACAGCTCTTCCCCTTCCTTGCTCTGTTCCAGGCACACTGTTGTCCTCGCTTTTCCTCAAGCCTGTGAAGCACACTCTTCTTCCAGGGCCTTGCCTCACACCACTTGGTCTGCCCTGACTTTACCTCCTCGAGATTATCCGCTCACTCCTTCTGCTTCTTCAGGTCTTTGCTCAATTACCAGCATATTGGTGGGGCTTTTTCTGGCTACTGGATTTCAGATAACAACCCCTACCCCACCCTAAACACCCTTTCCTCATTTTCTGATTTTCCACAGTAGAATTCATCACTGCCTGACATCCTATATGTTTTACTTGTTTACTGTCTGTCTCCCCACTACCCTAGACCCACTAAAATGTAGGCTCCATGAGGGCAGGGATTTTTCTTCCTATTTCATTAATTCAGAATCCCCAATACCTACACCAGTGCCTGGATCCTAGGAGGTACTCAAGAAAAATTTGTTGAAAGAACAAAAGAATGAGGGAAGGAAGGGAAGGGAAGGGAAAGGAAGGAAAAAAGATATTATTCCTACTCTCTTGCTGCATCCTGTCTTTCATTCCTCCTCCTTCCATTCTTTGCTTTCTCTCTTCTTTCTCACTATCCCTCTCTAAAATATCCTTCTGCCCCACTCAATCCCACCCCTTTCATCTACTTAACCCTTATTTTTCCCTCATCACTTTCTGAGGCATTTCCCTGGCCTCTTAAACCAACTTGAACCACCAGACACACGCCTACCTTAATCAGGCAGTCTCAGCAAATGAACAAAATATTTGATGTCCTGTCTTTCTCAAATGTATCTCATTATAGATTCCACATTTATGTGTATGAATTTTTTAATTAATGTCTGAGCCCCAGGTCCCCCTAATCCCACTAACTATATAAGTTTCATGAGAACAGTACCCTATTATCATTATACCCCAAGTTACTAGCACACAGAAGGCGTGCAATAAGTATTAATAAGTACTAGTTGGTTGAATAAGGTAAACACTTATGGTCTGAAGCTAACATTCATTCATTTACTATTCTTGGCTAAGTGCCCCATAAAAGCCTAATAATTCTTAATAATAGCAGTGGTAGTAGTAGCCATCGTCATTGTCACTGTTATACACATCATCTTTTGATTTTCATCTCTCCCCTCCTGACCCAGCACCCTCAATTATTTGCTACCACCCTGCACCCCAAGGAAACCTGCAGACATCTGGATCTTATGAACTGAAACCCCATTCTCATTCCTCATGCCCTTAGCTGGTGCCTCCGTTCACTTGTGTCTCCATAGGAGTATTTGCCACTCTGAGTGTGTTTACAGGTCTACATGCTTCCCAAGGTCATGTATGCAGCTTATTCTCTTTATATCTCTAATTTCTAGCACAGTGACATATTCAAAAAAATAACTGAATAAACCATCAAGCAGTTATCCTGTTCTGACCGATTTCAAGCCCTCCATGATTACATGGCAACCTGTGGCTCAGAGAACTCAACAAAATCAAACTCTCATCAATTAACTTTCAAAAGCATGCAGGCTTAAGGAAAGTATGGCAGGTCACCCAATCTTTGGTAACCTATGTTCACGTCTCAAGTAAGGGTGGCCAGCAGTTCTAATCCTTTACATCCTAGAGTTTCTCATTGCCATTTGAAAGGCATTTCAAAAACCCTCAACTCAAAAAAAAAAAAAAAAAATCCTCAACTCAGAACTATCTGACTTTGCTGATCTATCTAAATTTCAATTGTTTCATATAAATTTTTCAAGTGTATTGGTAAGAAAGAAAATCTTCATTGGAAATATACACAGCTTTGAGATGTTTTTTTTGTAGAAAATTTCTTGAACACACACATGCATTATCTCCCTGATAGGCAATAACAGCTCTTTAAGGAGCTGTCATGATCAATCGTAAAAATACATATTTAGAACACTTTTTAAAATGTGTGTATTATAAAAATGTTTTAAAATGAAAACTATTTACCCAAAAGACTATAATGGTTCTAAAGAGTATTTTATAAATCCATATTTGAGACTTTAAGGAAAAAGGAAAAGATTTCTGACCTGGGAGATCATAAAGACTTTGCTGAAGCCATTAACATTTATTGTCTCTCAAAAAAAAAAAAAAATGTTGCTGGGAACATGTTTCCAGGTTGGAGAAAAAAACACAGTCCATTCTTCTAACAAAGGCTCTTGGATGCTTCTCTCCATCCTGCCCCAAAGGCTGACAGACACCAGTCCATTATACTAACTAATGGCACACTTAGAAGAAAATGCCATCCAGAAGATGTTAGCCCAGGGACCTTGACTAATGGGTACTGTCTAATGTTCAAAGACCCCATCAGCTCTGGTCACTGATGAGACATTCTAAGAGTAGTACATTAAGACCTTGGTGGAGAAAGTCACTGTGGGAAATCTGATAGGCTGAATTGGATATTTGAGGAGAAAACACTCTGTCCCTTTTGTCTCAAACTTGATTCAGGAGAAAAGAGATGACTAACCATCTTATGTAAAAACCTAGTCTCCTATACCTTCTGTATCTCCTTCCACAATCCTGACCAAAGAAAACACATGTTGGAATAAGAGCCCTTAGCTTTTGTACTTAATATTCACTGTATGCTGTGTTTACTAGAGCAGGAAAATGGGATATTTTCTGGTTGATAGGAAAAAATTCCATTTACTCACTCCAACACTATACTGGAAGTTTTCTTAAGAGGTGCAAGGGACTGGCAAATAGCAGAAAACATATTGGATCAGTCCCAAACTTGTGAAGGCTATATGGTGCCTTCTTATTTTTTCAACTCTTTTTAACAAAAGACTTCTAGTTTTTGAAAGAAAAAAAAGAGGTGAGTGATGGAATAAAAGAAAGAGAGAGGAGAGAAAGAAAAGGGAAAAAAGGAAGATTGAAAGGCATCAGTAATATTCACACTAGGTGCTGGCCTAAAGCAAAATGTCAACAGTCAACCTACAAGAGAAGTCAAAAATGGAGAGGCTGAGAAACCTAACCCCAGCCACATGAGAAACACTACTGGATGGAAACAACTGGGGGAGGGGGGGCTGAACGGGGGCTCATACTGACACCCTGTTCACTTTTTTATACTGTAGAGTTCACAAATCTCTGCTAGGCTTCCTCGAAAACTTACCTGGAAGGTCTGAATGACCAGCAGGGTTTGATTAGGCCAGCAATGCACCCTGGTACAGGTAAAAGGGGGTCAGAGGTGACTGAACTTGGTTTTACACCAAGGAAAGTTAATAAGTCTCAAATATTTAATGAAACTAGCAGATTTCTCTTCTTACACCTGAAATAACCTGCCCAATATGCTGTCTCCAAAAGCAAATAGACCCAGCAAAGAGCTCCTTCAAAGCCACGCTTTCATTTATTGTCAAGACAGAATGAAATTGTCCTTTTTTATGTAACACATGAGTTAGGCTGACCTAGCCATTCATACACAGCAAAGTACTGGTACATTGTGTTGGCTTTATTCCCTTTCCTGTAATGTAACAAAAAGAATCTAAATACTGAAGGGTTCCTAAGCCCCTTGATGAGAGTACTTAGCTCACATCAATGGTAATGGGACTTAAACCTAGGCATTTTAGGCAGAATGAATGTCTATATTGTGTACTTTTCCTTTTTTTCCCTCTCTCTACCCCCCAGCTTGATTTCACACCAGCCATGTTTGCAAACCCATAATAAATCAGTTGGAATATAAAATACACTACAGTCCTCCTCCCCATGTTGGCCTGGGTCATTTATCATTCCGTGGATTTCAAAAAGATGGTAGTGTGTTTTTATTGCAAAGGCCTTGTCATTATAGAAACTAGAAAAGAAAGTATTGATCACAATTAGATCGTATATTAGCAGGCCCTGATGCCTGGACTGCTGAGGATTTCAACCTAGATCATTCTTCTCTCTGTTAAAATTCTGAATAGCAATTTCATGTTAGAATAACTAGTATAAACCCATAAAATGTAACCTAAAAATGTAATTATAATTGCCATGCCAAAAGCAAGCCAATCAATATCTTCAAGATTCTAATAGTTTTAAGCACTATTACCTTAACGGTCTCACATCACAGCACTGATTAAAGAAACATTTTGTCTTTTTATGTGTATGGAATGGCCAGCATAATCCTTGAAGCATAGAGGGCTAAAATATTTATTAGTGAGTATACATCTTGGTGAATGTCAATTTAGGCGTGGAAAGTTACAAACCTTTTTCAGGTTCTTCTAATGCTCCTGGGTGGCCATCCCAAGAACAGGAGATCTTAAAATCTGTCCCTCCGCCCAAATGAACTCTTTCTGTGGATTTTCTAGAAAGAAGCTCTTCTCAGGCGCTCTCAAACTGGTCTTAAATTGACAGTGACTATCCTGGAATCAGTGTCAACCAACAGAGACAAGCTTGAAAGAAGAGGCACTGAGTGAGCGGGAAGCACAAACAGCAGCCGGGTCTCCAATCCACTCTTTCTGTCCAGCAACATGGACAAGCAAACAAAACTATTTACTTTAACTTTATTGATTTAAATAAATTCAATCTAAAATATGTGAATCAAAACCTATCATTTTCCCACAGAAGACATCATCTATAAGGTACCTATCATGACATTTTAGCCAATTATCAAATGCCGAATTAGAAGGTACATGTAAAAGGGTTTCTCCAAGCTACACACTGAAGAGTGTTTCTTTTGCCAAATAATATGATTGAATTATAGAGATGTGGGATTTAAGAAATACTAAAAGAGATTTTTAAACGAATGGTGTGTGATCATTTCTCTGAAAAGTGAAAATATATTTTCTCCCATTTCGTTGAATGAGAAGAAAATTTAGTGTCCAATCAGTTCAGAAACATCACAGTTGTCAAATAAAAATTTTCTACCATGTGATATGCACAACTAATTTTACAATTAAACTTATCAGTGCAATATGCATTTCCAAAGCTAGATACAAAACAGGAAGGGAGTCGGGGGGAATTGCTCCGTTTAGAGAAATAAACTCAACAGTGCTGCCCTCCCAGTGGTCTGCTAAGAGAAAGCATCCATTCTGACTCTTCAGTTCTTAAGTAAACAGGGTGCCAGGCCTCAGACCATCCTGCCTTGGGAAAGAGAGAAGAGAGAGATGCACTGAGGCTAAAGAAATGGAAAATAGGTGATGCCAGCTCCAAAGTTAAGTAAGACTGCCAACCTTGTCATCCCAGGATGGCCAGACAAAGGGAAGAGAACACATCACACCTGCAGTCTACCCAGGGGTTAACTGGCGTTTCTAATACTTTTCACCTAGTCTGACTTGACAGCCGCCTAACCTTAGCTACTGAGTGGAGACAGGCTGATGGGTCTTGGCCATACGGGGGGAAATTTTTTGATGCTTCTCACTTATGACATGATTGATTTTCTTTCAGCGGCCCTTCACTTTGGGAAGTGGCGAGGGCTGGCTCACTGCGCCCCGGTGCTCCCTGACCCCCGACACGCGGCCGCTGTGAGGCTGGAAACCGATGACGGCAGAAACCTAAAAAATCAATAGGCCCTGTCAGTCAGGGGCGAGGCGGACGTCTTTTAAAAACCCAATCACGACATGGATTTGCTGCATGGTGCAGATCGACTGCACACTTGAGAACACACTGAATTTCCCCCTTCCCCTTATTTATTTATTTGTTTGTTTGTTTGTTTGTTTGGCTCTGTTTTGCACTTCCCATTTTACCTCCTTTTGGGGAGGGGGAGGAAGACCTTAATCTTTCAGGCAGCAGGGAAAGAGAGCAGGCCATGTGGTAAGGTTGGTTCTTCATGATATTAACAGAAAAAATTCCCTGGAAACTATTTGAATAGTATGAAATAAATAGAGTACCTTGTGGCTGCCAACATAAACACTGACATCATTTTTTTTTTTTTACATTATCTGGAAAGAATTTAGATATAAGACGTATAAGTCTAAAAACACATGGGGGCAAAGCTGCTTAATAGACTGGGTTAAGGGAAGAGTATTGCTTAATTTTTCTTTTGGGGTTTCTTTAAGGTGAAAGAATTGAGGGGACATACACACACACGCAAACACACACACACACACACACACACACTATAGTTCTCTGCTGGTGAAAAGCAGCACCAAGAGGATCACTCAGTTTACAGTCAGGGTCAGTGTAATACTCTCCATTCAGTGTGGAAGAAATATCAAATATGCATCCTCTCTTTGAGAGACAGACAATGCAAAAGATGGCATTTAGCTTCTTTGTGATCTGGGGGCGGGGATAAATATCAACTATGACAAGCCAAAAAGATAAGAGAAATACCATCAGCTGGAATGCTTCCACACAGAGAAAGAGATCCCACACTCACACAAAAAGGAAAAGAAAGGAAGTAAAAAGGGTTTGAATCCTATAGGAAAAGACGGCACGATACTATAAGGTACAATTAAAATGTATATGATGAGAGCGACATGAAAGTGTATTTCTGAGTTTCTGTGACACACTTTTCTTCTTTCTTTTCAGAGAAATAGATAGGTATATTATGCATCATCCTAAAATTTATCCAGGTAAATATCATATATTAAAAAGAAAACAAATAAAGCCTGTGCCTGAATTCCCAAACTAAGCCCAATTAAAGGTTTCTTTATGGCTGTAAACCTGACAAGCTACAATTTCCCCCTGTTGCAGTGGGTGTGTGTGTTTTAATGTAATATTAATGAGCCAGGATGGAGGGTCATAAAAAGTGATAGGTTTTTGCGATGGTAAATTATAAATCGGTATTGATTTTTCCCGGCACTAATGCAGCCAGCTTATTGTAAGACACCACAGGCAAAGTGCACTTTATCAGATTAGACTGGGGCCGGTATCAAATATACATGAGAATAAGGATGCATTTGTGAGTTAGACTAGACTTTTCTTCCCTAACAATGCATGAAATTTTTAAGAAAAAAAAAAAAAAACGGCAAGGGTACTGGGAAATTCAACATTTTTTTTCCAAAGCACAAATTTTCAGAATTGTTGCTCTTGGGACAATTTGTTTCAAAATGAATAGAAGACAGTAACAATACAAATGAAATTATAAATAGTTTTCTTTAAAGGCCGTTCTAAGTTTCTCTTGTTAAATTTGTAGTTTGGGACTATGCCAACAACAAAAGGGCATGCTCCTAGCCCCTCCACCATGTCCACCCTCCCAAAGCAGTGTAGATCTTTTCTCTCTGCCCTCACTTCACTGGGGCGGATCCTGGTGGAAATGAAAGTGTTACATTTTCAAATGGCTGAGGTTCCTCTTTGTTGGTATCTTATAGTCATAAGGACTTCATTAGACACTTCAGTGGAGATTTCAGCTATCGAGAGAAAAGAAGAGCCAACGAGAGAACAAGAACAGGAGAAAGAAAAGAAATTGATTGGACCCAATTTCCCTTGACAAAGATGTTATTATCTGTCCTCTCTCCATACGTGGTCAGCTTCTGACTCACTCTTATGTCAACAGAGAAGAAAAGTCCTCACCCCAAGTATGTGTTTGCCTTTTGTTCTTTGGAGAGACCTGTCCTCCAGCTTTCTTGAGAATGCTAGAAGCCCTGTTTCCAAACACTTCCCGACTTGTTCCTAATAACTGCTTGCACACTACACTCTCTATCAAAATCTGCTGTTTTCCTCCAGGCACAAAGGCTGGCCTTCCACCACGTGATTGCAAGCCATGCCCAGCTCTGAGGCCGGGTCCTCAGCCAAGACTCCTCTGTCTGTCTCCACTGTGTGAACAGGAATTGGAAACCAGCAGGCTCACCCCCAAAACAGTCTTTTTTAAGAAGTCGGGGAGAACATGTGTTTATTGACAGTTCATTAACAAACATCAACCCCCCAGCAAGCTGTTTACTAAAGAATGTAGTGAAGTGAAGAAGTGTGAATATAAATAACTAACAAAGGAAGAATGGAGAGAAAATATCTCAGGGCTATCCTCTCTTAATGCATTTTCAATTTGTTTTCTTTTCTGCTGGAAACATGATGCTACTGAAGGTATATCCATGGCACCCAGGCCAGTAAATATAATAGGTGTTTGTGTACTGTTTCTAAACCATTTAAATAAAACTCTGAAAAACCGAAGTATGGCATTTCTTCTCATTTTTTCTTCCTTGCCTATATCAAGAAATTGAAACAATTTTTTTTTAAAAAAGGAAAAATAAGCTAATGAGTTCCACAATAATTAGGTAAGGCTATATAATATTGCTTATTTCTAAAATATGAAGGATGTCAAAACCGCAGCAAAAGTTCACAAAAACCAGGGCCCAATCTCAAGGAGTGTAAAATCTAAGGGGTAAGCAAAATCGGCAAAGAATATATACTGTTCAATAAGGTGTTTCTCATTTGTTACATCAATACTCTAAGTGGACCATATTGAGTAAGGGTAGCTAACTATTTCCAAATGTTAAAAAAAGGTCTTATTACAATATCCTTGCATCAAAATGACTCCTGCAATTACAGAAACAAGGGAAAATGTTTTGAGACAAGAACAAATCAGGTAAAACCTAATAAATCCAAAAGGAAATTAGAAAAATAGAAGGTTATTTTCTTGGGAGTTTAATCTTTTTCATTGAAAAGTGATCTTTATTATATGTCAAATCAACATCTTAAAGTTTTTTTTTATGAAGTTATGAAAGTGAAAGCATACATTTTTACCTATGGTAATTTCACGTTATTAGTGATGCCAAAACCCTCATTTACATTTTTCATAAAATCATGCAGAAGTTCTCACTGCTTTAGGGATAAAGCTAATAAACAAATACATAAATTAGTGTATTTTAATTAAACGTTATCCCGTGAAGTAATATTGTACACCACTGTCTAATATAAGAACAACTTTCTTACTTAGAATCAGTACAATATTGAAATATTAAAACTCATTAAAAATTAATTTTAAAATACTTTACAAACATTCAAGTACTCCAAGTTCTGGATTTTTTAAAGGTTTTATGTTGTTGTACGTATGACATAACCCCTAAGTCCCTAAAAAAAATAGTGTAAATAAGCTAAGGTTACTTTTTAGAATTGCACTGACAGAAAAATTGCTATTGTTTTGTTTTAAATATTTCATCAAAACAGCATTGCTAGAATCTTATCAAAACAAACAAACAAACAAGGGTTAAAGAGACATGTATAGCAAAACAAGATTGAATAATGACTTCATGTCATTATTAAAAGATCTGGGATACTTGATTCAAGGTTTAGCTAGATAAGGCTCACAATTACATCATTTATAAACTGCATCCATATTACTCAACCAGAATTTACTTGAGTGCCTACCATGTGCCTAACATGATCTAGGCATGTAAGACTTAACAGTCAAATTATGGCTTGCAGAAAAGGATTCAAAATAAGTTACTAATAGCCTAGACCAAACCACAAACTAATTGTAACTCTAATAAAAGTGAATAGGTTTTGGAACACGCCTAAAAATGTCTTTAGAAATCCTAGGTCAAATAGATAAGTGCCTTGAGACAATGAATTAGTGCATGCAAATCAATTGACATTTATTAAAATATTAGCTGTTACTATTAGTATTATTTGCACAGTAAGGCTCAATCACAGGTGCAGATTGATCAAAGTTTAAAAACACTGATGGAGAGGATGCACTTGGGCATACATACATACATTTTTTTCACATTAACAATTATTTATTAAGGAACTATTTATTATATGTCAGACATTGCATTAGGCAGTGAGAATGTAAAGATTAAAACGATTAAACTATACCTGAAAGCAATAATTTTGTCTGCCTTACTTACTGCTATATCTCCAGATCCTAGCATAGTGCCTGACACATTGCAGATACTTGATAAATATTTGTTGAATAAATGAATTAATAACTAAACAAAATTGCCCATTGACAAGGCAGTCCCAATCTATTACCATACTTGGATTTTTCCATCACAAATCCAGTTTGTTCTCTTTGAAAACCCCTCCCTGACTAGAAGTAATTTAATAAAATAGCCACGATCCCTTGATTCAGAGAATATAATCCAGTTGGTATTTAAGAGAAAAGATAGATTTTTGTAGTCTGAATAGAACCAAACTTCCACCCAGCATCCTAGGCATGAAGCTCTTGATTTAACCAGTATGAACGTGGAAGGAAATTCAACACAACAAACATTGTGTGATGTGAGCTGAGTCTTCACAGGACCCGTCTTCCCTGGCACCCGACCTGTGGGCCACATTTCATCTAAGAGGTCCTGGACAAACCTCATGAAGGCTGCTGACTCTCTCAGTCCATATGCTCTCAGGCCGGTGACAGAGCTCTTGTCAGGAAAATATCAGCTTTTCATTTCTAGCAAATTACTGTGACAGCCCAGAAGGTTAGTAAAATAGCACAAGGGTTCCCTTTGGCAGCAAGCCTTGAAAAAAAAAAAAAGCCCTATCTTTCATTTGGTTGAAATTCTTAGTAACCTGAAGGCATGGAAGAAGAAAGGAAAAATAGGCCCCAAGGAAGCATGAAGAGGTTGTTTCTGTATATAAGTGTGTTCCAAAGAGGCACATTTGCTTATCAAGCTCTCTGAAAGTATGACTGACTTGTTCTTTCCAACATGACTAAGTGACAACACAATCTGAACTCTGCTGCATCCACTCGAGGACACGGGAGGCATCTTTTTCCAATAGTGGTGGAATGTTCTCTGGAGTACTATTGATTGCACAGTGATGGGAAACTATAGGACAAACCTGAACTAATTAAGCAATAAGCTCAAAGACTATCTACCTTCAATACTGTTTGAAGGGACATTTAATTATTGCGTGGATGCAACGACATGAAGGAGAACATGCCATTTAGGTAAATGTATCAAAGAGTATTGACCCAATGACTGAGACTCCCTGTCGGCTCTAATGTCTCTGGAAAATCAAAGGGAATAAGAAGCAGATATTTCCATTTGGAAAGTGAAAGCTACCAAATGGGTGGGGATGGGGGTGTGGAGGGAGGAGGTGATGACCAAACCAGAGATAATGTGCTCAACCGAAAACCTAGAATAAATAGATTCCAGGCCTAGGGTAGGCCATGTTTACACGTACTCGAGTGTATTTTAGTACTTTATCTGGGCGATCTCATCCTGCAACTGTGTGTGTATGTGTGTGTGTGTGTGTGTGTGCGTCCAAATAAAATAGAATGGTGTCTTCAAATGGAAATTCAGTAACAAAAAATTGAATTAAAATGCTGCTTACTGTTATAATAATATTTTAGTCCTTTAGTTAGCAGCTGATTTCCCATGAATCTCATAACTATCCAGGTCATACCTGGACTCCCAAAAAGAGTAAAATATCTAATGTAACCCTTTAGAGTCGTGAGCTCCTCTAAATTCAGCAGACAGCTTTTGTCAGGCCCACTGCCTGCAGAGGGTGCTGACAATAATATACCATGGAAGCCCAAGTCAAAGACATTCATGTCCTCCCCTGGTTTGAAAAGTGATTTCTATGATTCTGTTCATGATTACTTCAGCTTTCTAATTTCTATTCTCTGCGTTTCTCAAGTCTCTTGTCTGTTGACCTGAGTTGAAACTTCATTTTTCTATTTTGTTAAGACTTGACCTTTTTTGGGGGGTATTTTTCTTTTAAGTCCCACTTTTTTAAGGCAAAGAAAGCAGTACCAATGATGTGCTCAGGATGATTTTAGTGTCGTAAGTACATGAGCTTACATAACGTTGAACCACACAGTGAGAAGGTCTGCCCCTTTTCAATTTTCTCATCATTGTTCTGATGAAGTCAGTGAGAGAGTCTCAGTTTGGTGCTAGCATTTCTCGAACAACCGATGCTCACCAGCGCCCGTGTTTAAGTCACCGGCAGGCACCAGCATCCAGCTACAGTATTACAACACTGCATTCTTCTCATTGCATGTATTCTGTGGTCACCTACCATTTACGACAGGTGAGGCTGAACTGCCACTTACTGCAGCACCATAAAGTCTCCTTTTCAAATAAATTCAAGTTTAAAGAGTGAGTTGATGTAAATAAATTCATTTTAATAAACAGTACAGATGGTACAAGGATATGGCAAAGATCATGGAAGAATTATGAGAATGATGCTTGCAAAGAAACCCTGGCATGAAAGAGAGCACCCTGAGCTTTGTTTTAAAGATTCTCAGGAAATCCTAATGTCAGGCCAAGATGAAGAACCACTGAGAGAATCAATCTTTAAAATCTTGTGAATCCTAATAGTCTATTAAAAAGGGTATAAGACATGCAAAATTCTGCTTTCTCCCTGCTTCTCTTTTCTTTTTCTTTTCAAACCTTCCCTCTCTTTCTCTCAAAGTTCTAGAACCAAATATGCCTTCTAAATTTTGCTGATGTGACACCTCCCAAATCACGGTTATTTACAAAAGCCAAGAGCTGTTTTCCTATTCTTCCTACCAGTAATAAAGCCATTAAAATAGAGGCATCAGAGTGAAAGTCAGGAATCTTGAAGAGACAGCCCAGGTTTCTAACTCCTAGTCCCGGGTCTGGGAAAAGGAGATGAGGAAGACGGTCCGATTCCTTGAGTTGGATGCCGGGGAACCCATGAAGCTCAACTTCTGACAGGTAGGACTGTGGCGCCAAGCTCCTGGTGGGTGTGTACCCTGCCAGACCTGGAGTATTAGCCCCAGGGCTGGTGTTCTCCACACGCCACTTAAGCCCCGTCATCAATAACCACTTACCCCAGGAACAGCATATCAGCAGAGCCATTCCGAGCAGCCTGGCTCTTCCGACCAGCGCGGCCTCTGGGTCAGGGGGCAATGGCGTGATAAATGCCGATCCTCGAGCTGCACTGTCTCTCCCTGCCCCTGTCTCCTTTCCCAGCTTAATTAACAAACGACACGTTTCCCGTCTCTCTCTCCCTCTGGTTTTCCCTTTCATCTCCCCCCTCCTTGGTCTGCAGCAGGGGGACGGCCCTCGACTTCATGGCATGGCAGGTGCAAGTGAATGCTAATGACAAGTCCAGGATAAAATTAGGAACAGGTATAATTTCAGGACTAAAATTTTATTTTATAAAAGCGTCACTTCTATATCCTCCCCCAGCTTTCCCAGGAGTGGGTCTTGGACAAGGGTCTCAAACTCAAATGCCACCAGAAGCAATGGGGAGAGTTGCACCTCCACCTTAAGAGAGCAGCTCAGCAAAGCTGGGGATTGCCAGGCAGGCGGGTAAACCTGTGGTTATACATTCTCCCAGCTTTTGTTTTGTTTTGTTTTGTTTTATTTTGTTTTAAGAAAAGCCAGATACACAGATTTGAATGTGAAATCTGATTTTATGATTTTTGGCATCTAATTTGAATTAAAAATATATATATTCTTCAGACCAAACCAAATGCATCCGAGGGCTGAGTTAAGTCAGACAGCTACAGATATGGGGACTCCTGTAAGCTGGGTGGGGGAGGTGGAGGAGAGGGGAACCAAATTCCTAAGAATTTAATCTCTCTCATGTCATTGGATTTGCCAGACTTATATGACCCTTGTCTGGATCCCAGCTTAGCAATTCAATCACTCGCCATCCAATTAATAACGATTATTATTACTATTTTTATAGCTCTTCATGTGTACTTCTGTTAAATGCCCCTATGAATAAGGTGCTGTTAACGCCACCATGACGCCAAAAAGAATCTGAGATTCAGAGACTAAATAACTCACTTAGATCACACAGCTGCAGAGTATTAGACACACTTAAAGCTGAGGCTGTCTGATCCTTTCACCCACATTTATAATTCTGTATTAACAATCAGCTTCCTATCCTAAAATTAAGAAATTTAGAGAAATATCAGGGGGCAGGCAGCATTTATTGGTCTACTTGAGCTAAAACGGACAGATTTTCAGTAAAATCCAGGTTTCTCATGTACCAACTATGTGCCGTTGAGCAAACTACTTCACTTTTCTGAGCTTCAATTTCTTCTGCAAAAAGGAAGTAGTGTTAGCATTTCCCATATTGACGAGTGGGCGGGCACTGCATGAGATATCCGTTAGGAGGCTTAGCATAGTGCCTGGAAGATAATAAACACTGGATAGAGTTGGACTACTATCGTTATTATTTTTATTTTCTTTTCTATGAGTCGTCGCTCCTCACACTCAGCCCCTACCGTAAAGCCGCAGAACCCAACACTCCCTCGGATTTTAAGAACACTTTTAACTTTTCAAAGCCTTTTAACACCCATTATTTGATCCTCCCATGAACCTGATGAGGTGATGAGGTAGGTGGGGCAGGGATAACCTCATATAACAGATGAGAGAATGAAGAAGGCACAGAGAGGTACTGAAGACTTCCTAAAGTCACACAGCTAGACTGAAGCTCCATAACCCTGAGCTTTCTCCTATGATTAGACATTCACAGAAGAAGTAGGTAGGGAAGACCAGGAAAAGTAGAAACATTGTATGTGTCCTTGGGTACGTGGAAAATTAATGGGAGCTGTGACACAACTGCCCAGGGAAAAAAAAAGATATAAGAACATTTCTGAAGAAATATAAATGAGTCGGAATTAATATACTGCAAATTATAAATACTAGACAACTTGGACAACTGAATTATTAAGTATTGTATTGTTAGCATCTAGCACATTATCTAGCTCATAGCAGGTGCTCATAGTAAGTGGAATGGATGGATGCATGGATGGATGGATGGATGGGTAGGTGGGTGGATGGATGGATGGATGAATACCTCTGCTCAGAAAGATGGAAGAAGCTGTGAGCCCACTTGCAGTGGACTTGGCCCATTCTGGGGGATGTCTGTTATTTTTCCTGCCCAATCTGTCTCTTTGCAATTGTTCTTTTCCTTTAGTGAACAGTCCCTGGCCCATTGTTTGTGAACTGATCTTTGGGGAACTGATAGCCAAGTCATGCCAATCCAATGCTCTCTCCCAAGATGTTGACTCTCGAGAAGAGTAGGACACAGGAGGAAATGATAGGAGTCAGGCCTTTGGCTGGCATCCTGAGAAACCTTTACTTCCTATGGCCCAGATCCCCAGGGCTGCTTTACATCCTCACCTTCCCAGCACCTAATTATTCCACTCTTCTTCTGACTGGTAAACTTACCATTTATTTCTCCAACAAACTCCTTCCTTTTGGCTTAAGTTGTCAAGAATCAATTTCTATGGCTTGTAACCAAAGGACCCTCCGCCTTAGAAGTGAACAGTGGAGTGGATAGGGTTGCTATTATATCAGCTGATACAATTCCAGGAGGCTTTAAATAGGCCCCACTGTTCTTCTGAGGCTGCCTCCCAGCGCATATCAATAATAATACAAATATGGAGAAGAAGTGCATAGCTTGTCAGGGTTGCCCCTACTGATGCAGTGGAGAGAGTCCTGCTTTCAATATTTTGCTCCATTTCTCTCCTTCTGGCTTAGAGTTGGACAAAATAGAGCCAATGGAGTGACACAGAGAGAAAGGGAAAATAATTCCTCAAAGAGATTTTCCCCCTTTGTCTGATTCTTCAGCTGGCATCTCCAATTGAACGAGCTTCCACATAATTCCAACAGAAAACCCTCCAGAAATCACTGGTCCTGCCCACCAAGGGCTGAGGCCCTCTTCTCTGCCCCAGAGAAACATTGTTGAAACATCCTGCAGTGTGATGCAAACTGCTGAGGCACATCAGATGACATGATGACTTCCTGGCTTTCCGATACAGTAAATCCCTCACCCACTCCCAACACCTAACTGAGCCACAAGCCTCCAATAGCACAGTAGCTGGACAGCTATAGTCTGCATCTCCCATTCCAATAAGAAACAGTAAAGAACAGATTGGGAAATGAGGGCTCACTGTAAAGCCTCCTCTTCCATCCCCAGGGCAGAGAGCTGAGCTTCTTCATTGTTAATAAAATGCACAATTGGGCCTGAATACAGACTGCTATCCCCATGCCAAAGGATGGGCAATTTCTTGTCAGACTGAAGAGCAGACACAAATCTCTTCATGTCAAATGATGGATACGAATGGCCGTGAGGCTCTTGGAAACCCTCAGACTAAGTGCTTAGTCACGGTGATCACTGAAATCCACCACCAATTAAAACCAAATGCAGGCCTCTGGATCGAGGCTGACAGAAACCTGGAGCCGGGGTGCAGTCCTTCTCACTAAGTCCTCTCCCTTCGTATAGCTCCGAATCCAGCTCACAGCCATGACAGCAGAGTGGCCGTGAGCACAGAACAGAGGACAGCAGTAATTACTTCAAAACTTCTACTCAAGACTCTGAAAGGGTCTGTGAGAGGTCAAGTGCCTATCACAGCCATTCACTCATGTGTTCATTCACTCAAGACATATTAATTTATTATAACAGCATCCAAGACGTGCTATAACTCATTCCTTCCCTCATTCGAGACAACACCTGTTGCCTACCTGGGTTGCCGTGCTAAGTGCTATGGGCACATGATTTCTATGCAAAGCTCTAGATAGCAGAGCCTTTGAGGAGCTTACAGTCTTAGCAGGGGGATTAAAACATGGAAAAAGCAACTAGAAAGCAATGTGGAAAGTGATGAGTGACATAAGAAATCCCCACAAAAACAACAGGACCGCAGAGGAACTATTGGAAGGGGTGATTCACAGATGGATGCGGAGGCTTCAAGGAGGAAGCAAAACAGGAACCGCCTGGCACAGGATGGGAATAATTCTAAATACAGGGGCGGGGATCTGTGGGGTACAGTCAAAATGCAGGCTGAACAGTGTAAAGTACATAATCAGGAAAACATTAGATACCACAAGGGTGTCCTTTTGCTGGTGTGCAGCGTATTGTGGGGACACTCCAAGCAAACCAGGCTCAAGAGGCCTTGAGCCAGCACGCAGCTGTCTTGGCTCTGTGACACAAGCTGAAGTCTCTTCGTTGGAGAGAGGGATAATCAGAAGTGCTGTGTAAAGAAGGCTTCCCTGGCTGCAGTCAGAGGAACAGATCAGAAGAGGAAACTCTTTAAGCTGGGAGGCAAGTTGGAAGGCTACTGGAGTAAAGAAGGCCTGCACTACGGTGGTGAAACCAAAGAATAGTCATCTGAAGACTGGCTCTCGCTGAAATGTCACCCGTTCAATCCTGGAAAATAAACACCGAGCTTGGCTTTGAGAGGCAATGTGATTCCATATAGAACTGAGCTCCAAGCCCAAAAGTATAGTTTCTAGGCCTAAATTAAGTAAAATATAGTTGAGTGACTTCAAGCAAAGCCCTTAACCTCCCTGCGCCTTGGTCTCCTTGTCTGTCACTACCCATGGGAATGTGGAATTAAAAACCTAATAGAAATTATTGTTAGAATGGGCAGACGTGAATGTATTTTCACTTTTTTTGTAAGAAGTATAAAGATATAGGCTAAAAATAGAATTCCTCTGTTTCTATAACGCGGTCCTTCAAGGCTCTATATTTCCCTGGCTGCTATGTCAGGGATAATCTAACTCTAGATATGGGCTAATCTCAAGGAAACCCATCACTTTCTGTTTTCCTTACGCACTGATGAGCCAAGTGATAACAAGAGCCAATGAAATGTACAAGAACTCCATAAATGGATGCCAAAGTGGAGCCTCAGGCATAGGACCTGGCGAATGCCTCAATGTCCAGTCACTATAGAAAGAGCAGCAGAATAGCAATGTCGGGGAGCCAGGGCAGAGAGGGGACTAATAAGTCTCAGTTCTGCTATTTAATATCTGTGTAAGCTTGAGCGATTTACTGCTGAGCCTTAGTTTCTCCATCCGTAAAATAGGGTTAATAATCTCCTAGAACTGATGATAGTATTAAATAAATATGTACCACAGAGCACAGCGCCTGGCACATAGTAAGTACTTGATATATAGTAGCTATTATTCATTGTTATTTTTATTATTGCTGACATCATAGGCATTGTTTCATTAATTTCAAACTATAATATTTTGCATATCCATTCTAGCACACCAGATGGCTGCTTAAAAATATTTGAATCGCCGCTTACAAAAACAGTTTGAGACATTCCATTGAATAAGTCACTCATTTACTTTTTAAGTTGAAAAATCTCATATTTTATGTAAGAGATGCCTTTTTAGAGACAGTCTTTTTAAAAACACTACCACATGTTTTGCCACTACTTCTTGACAAAATGTTTTTCAAGAAAAAGAAAAAGTACACACACAATTGTTCTGTTGTCAAAAAATATATCAAGACTGAGAAGTTAACATTGCCAAACTATGACAGTATTTGGCAGGCCTGAAAATGTTTGTCATCTTAAAAGTATTTATGCAAAAGCAGAAAATAAACTACTCAATATTTTAGTCACTTTGGGTGATTAAGGCAAGTCATTAGGTTTTGGTTTAAAATGTCCTTGGAGGAAATTCGCCCTTTTCCAACCTAGCTAGTTTTATCCCTCTGCATATAAAATTTAAACTGTTTAAGTTTTATCTGTGTTACCTGTGGAGTTTTTGGCATTTGTACAATGCAAGGACTTAACTGCCCCTCTCCACCTACCCAATCCGCCCCCTCCAATGTTTTTGCAACACTTTTTAAATTAAAAGCATTTACTAGCTCTGAGACCTTGGGCAACTTACTAACTTCCTAAATCTCAGTTTCCTCTCCTTTTAAAAAGTTGGGGTGGGGGTAGGGTTGCGGGAGAATGTAAACCCTGCCTGGCTCACCATGCGGGGCCAAGAGAGAATGGATCTCAAAAATCTTTGTTAATGATAAAGCCATTTCTTAACATTTTCTTTACAGAACCCTTAAATAAATCTTTGTAAGGGCAAAAGACATCTCTTTTGCCTAAATGCAAGTAACTATGTTGAGTTCATATACAAGCAGAGGCCAAAATGCTCCCGAATGGCTTTCCTTAATGATTTTTTTCCCATCAGAATTAAAGAAATGTATGCCCTTTCAAACTGTTTGTGAATGTGTACCTTGTGAAGTTATAAATACATTTAGATCTATTTCTCTTCCCTTCTTATAAAGACATTGGTGTGTTTTTTCTGACATGCCTCGTGAACTCAGTCAATCACAGTCTTTCTTAATGGAAACCACATGTCTGCCCAGAACTGTGTAATTATAATGCTAGGATTCTTGGCACTGCCAGGAAAAGGGGCATTGTCAAACCAATTAAAGTTTATTTACTTACATACCATTTCTGGATCAGAATGTTCTTTCTTTTATGCTGATGCTGAGAAAATATATATCTCATCAAGTTGTAATTGTTTTTTTTTTTTTTTTTGGACAGATTTACATTTCTTACCAATTATATTCCTGGTTTTCAGTTCCTTTGCATGTAACTAAAAATTTCTTTAAAAAGACATCTGGGAACAGCATCATGAGATGTTCCGTAAATAAGACTTTGCACATTTTACACCAAAATTACTGTGCTTGTCTATTTTGCTGCTGAAATGTAATTTTATAGGATTTATCTTCACTAAAAGCCCTGCTGTTTCCTTCAGACTTGTTAGGGATTGAGCATGGTCTACAAAGAGGTTTAAGGTTGGTATCTAGCTCAGCTACTAAATCAATGGATTATCAAAAGAAAAAAAAGTTTCTTAAAGTCTCAGTATTTTTCAACTGAGAAATAGAGGAGTAAAAATCTATTCACAGAAATAACAATGATAATAGGAAGGACGATGGTTAGTGGAGAAAGCAGTGGGATTAATACTTGGAAGTAGATGCCAACTAGCTGAATGGCCCTGGACAGTCCTTTACCCACTCTGAGCCTTCTCTTCTTCTCTGTGAAATGGGACTTATAATACTTGGCTTGTGAGCCTCAAAGAATGGCTTTGAATTTAAAATGAAATAATGAGAAAGCACCTTGCGATGTGCAAAGCAATTACCACTGACACTCTCTCTCTGACTCTAACCAGTCTTTCAACCCTAAGTTGAGAACCACAATCTCAAACCAGCAAAAGTAAACCTAAGGAACAAATTCAGATCATGGCCAGAACCAACAGATTAAGGGCTTAAACAAACCAGACTGAGACCCCCAAATTCCAGTCCAACTGGGGAGAAAAGGGCCAGTTAAGGAAAGTAGCCCATCCCAGGTAAATAGGCAGGCACATAAAGGACCTGATTATGAACATCTCCCTTTACTTTTATCACTGGAGAGAAATAACCCTAGTTTGTTTTCATAGCAGCTGAGAAGATGGGGTGAGTTATTTGGGTTCTCTTCTCATTCTGATGCTGGTTCCCACACTTCCCAGGAAGAAGGGGCAGTGACTGTCTTCCAGAGGGAGGACAACATGAGCTATGTCTCTCAACTCTTGAGGCCACCAAATTAAATGGTTGTGAGATTCCTCTTCAATTTCCACCAAGGAGAGATAAATGGGAAACTCCAGCAATCTGAGTAGACTAAAGCTCAACCCAATGTTCTATAGGCGCAATGAGCGATCGGATTCCAAATAGCATTTGGTTATTGCTGTAGAGTGTCTTCACCCAAATCCAGCAGCTAAGTCAGCGTTATTACCGCTTTAAACTCTTGCCCTTAGAGTCAAAGGAGCTTTCATCTTACAAAGTCCACCATGAAAAATCTGAACGTACCTTGCAACAGGGGGCTGTGCTAACAGAACCACAGGCTTTATAAACAGTAACACAACCTGTGGGCAGCAATCCCTGACATCAGGGTCTACTCTGCTAATGACATCTCTGGAAAAATCATTTGTACTTCTTTTGAGAGAAGTGTCATATTTCTTAGAACTCTATGTCTAAAGTTTTGTCTGACTTTAACATTTACATCCTATTAGCCTAATGCCTCATAACGAGAATGACTGATCTTGCATTACTGTTTTACATTTCATCATTTGAATGGTTATTTTATCAGAAATTCATTGCTAACTCAAAATCTCAAATATACCATTATATTAAAAGACCCAGTAGGGCAAAAAAAAAACCCCACCATTTTGCTCAAACTATTAAAGCAGAAAATTCATGAATGACTTTTTTTTCATTAGGTAAGAATTCGTTACTCTAAACAGTGCTAAATGATAAGTTCCTAGCTCGTTTTGATGTTTGAACATTCAAACTAACAATGTAGAAATTTTTGACTTGATTCTTCTCATCATGTAAAAATCCATAACAAGAAAGCAAGTTCTTCTCGTTTATTTTTATTTTTGAAAATTAATTCTAGATTTAACATTTCGGAAATGCAACAGTTTCATAATAAGCATACTTCTGGTGTCCAGCAACAAGCTCAGAGCAGAGAGAGTCCTCTGGTAAATGAATAGCCATTGATTAATAGAAGCGAGTGCCTTCTGGTTGGTTATCCTTTAGCTTTGTCCAAGCCATCCCCTTGTATCCTGGCCAAGCTTTGAAGAAAAATCAGCCTCTGTCTTGGAGATCCACCTTTCCTGGATGTGGGAACTTGAGAAATGGAACCAAGGGGTATGAAATTGGAGAAAGGGTAAGCCAGGGCCTTCCCTGGAGACCAGATTTCCCCTTTTCTGCTTCTCCTCAACATCCTATTGTCCTTGGATTCTTACATACAGATGTAAAATAATCTGAACCCAAGTATTAATGGCATCTTCCTTTATTTAGCAAGAGACTGAGATTCATCGTGGAACAGCCACTGAAGGAAAAAATTTAGGCAGAGTAGCAGAGCAACAATGGGGAAGACTCTAGATGTATTTGGCTTAGATCTGCTGAGAATGTGGCAATGGGCATGCAAGCAACAGAAGCATTTTGTGACTATAGACTCACCAAGTCCCTCTGGGCCCTGTGAATCTAGGAGGCTAAATGATTTCCCAGGGCAAATACAGCTTTCGTCTCCCCTCAGTCTGGTGCCAAGGAAAGAGCCTATAATAGGCATCATATGGACAGAGGTATGACTCCAGGATCTGCCATTGGTAAAGTTTTGTGAGCTCGGATATATTCTTCAACCTCGCCAATCTTCTTGCAGGGCTATTGTGAGGATTAATTGGACAGTTAAAGAAAGAACCCAGTACCCTGCCTGGCACAGGGTAGCTGAATGATAAAATCTCAGTTCTCTCCCGCTTCATATCCCAGTGCACAGACATTCTATATTACTCCACCTACGGGTAGGGTGGTCTGAGCCGAAACCATGAGCTAAGAAAAATGATCTCATCTTTAGTCAGAAACACGCAATGCAATTTTGTTGCATGATGCATAGGGTCTCCTAAAATGTATTAGCTCAAACCTACTGGATTCCTGGGATGCAATGATGGGTCAAGTGTTGCCACAAAGAGGGTTTAGCCTCCGGAGGGTCTAAGCCTGCTCTGGCAGTCTGGCCTCCCACCTTCAACTCGAATAGATTTTAAGCCCCAAATCCAGCTCTAATTTACTGGTGACCTCATGGCTTTCAGGAGTATGACACAGGACTTATCTGGAACATACTCTTTCCTACGCCCTTTCTTTTATTGAATAAATCTGGTGATCATACTGATTTCTTGGATCTTTTTATCAGGAAAGGAATTTTTCTGGAAGTACTCAGTATTTGTTAATCAAATCAAGAAAGATGCTCAGGACTTCTTAACTTGTAAGAATATCATTTCTTGATATACTTTCTTGATAAATTAATGATGATTTTGTATAATTTTTCATAATTTTTATGAAATATTTTAATTAACTTTTACTCTATAGGCTAATCCCAAAGATTATTATTTAGATTTGGGATTTGGAATATTATGATTTCTTTTACCCAAAAAAGTAGGGTTTTCTTTTACTTTAACCAAATCTGCTTTCTAAAAGTTATTTCAAAATATAAGCTTATTCTTAACTATTTAATTCAATTCTGGATGTGAATTTATAAGGTAATGAGGAGGCCAAAGACATGGGGAAATAATGGGAATTGAGGCAAATTTTCATTTAATTTCTCAAAACCCCCTGCAAATTAGGTAAAAGCATGCCTAAGTAACCCTATAGGAATTAGACACTGCTACAAATTATTACTGTATTTCTAGTTTGAAAGCAACAAATATAAAGTATCATGATACTCAGGCCCATCCCTAACATAAGGAGGCTCACATACCACATGTCTATATATGTCATAGGTATAAGACAAACTTTAAGTGAACTATATTAGACCTCTTCTCTTGATGAATATTCCTTCATAACAACCTGGAAGGCCAGGTTTGATTTCAGAATTCTTGGACTTGTCGAAATTCCACTCAAGAGCTTAGTGGTCCAGGGAGGCCAGCCCCATCACATGTCACCCCCTTTCTCCTTCCACCTCTGGCTCAGATGAGCATTTCAAGTGGCCTCACTCAAACGTATGAACACTCCAGCCCTCACATCCAATTTCTTTCCTCATCCTCTACAAACTGTCCTTTGTCCCCTCAAGACTGGGATGCACATACCAGGACACTTCCTGGAAAGGTAGACCAGGTAAGAGACCCATGCAGGCTTTGGAAGTGGTCTCAGTGAGGCATCAAATTACTGGGTGCCAACAACTCTGAGTGTGATCTATAAGGTGCACAGGTTCCGGGTGGCCCAATGAAACTTTCATTCCTTAGGTAGGGGTCTGGCCAGGGGTGGGCCAAACTGGGGCCCTCAGAAGAGCAGAGGCCAGAGCAAAGTGTTCTGCAGTTTCCAATTCTATAAAACTTGTTGATCCACATACTTAGTATTGTTCACCCTCCATCTATTTCTCAATCCCCCGAAATCCAGATTTCACTTACTAAGAATGTTTTTCACCTTTGCACATGACGTTTCCTCTACTGTAAAGGACCCCGTCCTCCCACGATCTCCTTCTCCTGCTAACTCTTCCCCATTCTGAAAGATGTGGCTCAGGGCAATCACCTCCTCTAGGATAGTACGCTTGGGATAGCCATTCCCCTCCTCTTTGGCACCAAAATGTTCTCTCCTTACATCTTTATGTTGTACTCCATCCTATTAAACTTTAATTATTGCCCCTGCCCCCCAATTCTGAGCTTCTCTGACCACTTATTGATATTGGTATTCCAGAGCCAAACACTCAATAAATACATATTTGTTAAAATGAACTAAACTCAATCCATGGTGGTCTCTTTGCAAATACAACCTTCTCAACAAGGCTTTCCCTCATCCTTCTCAAAAATAGTACTCCTTTCAAGCTCTAGCCCCAAACCCTGCTTAACTTTTCTTTATAACATTAACTACCCGACATTATATTATATCTTCCCCACCTAAGAATATGAGTTCCACAAGGGCAAGAACTTTGTTTGTATTGTTGACTGCTGAATGCATAGCACCTAGAGTAGGCAGGCATTCAAAAAATAACATTGAATAAGTAAATAAATGTGCTAAACACATCTGAACTATTTCGGCTTCCTCAGACTTCAATCCATTGTATATCACTTTGCCAATCTACCTACCTCCCTTATCATTTACTTAATTTTACTTTAAACTGATCCACCATTTTATTTAAGTAGAATTATCTTCAAAGGAAGTTATACATAGAAAACCAGCAAATGAAGACAATCATAAAAGTAGGTATATAATGATTAAACAGAAAATGCTGATGTGTCTCCTAAGTCACCTTACAGGTCAATGCTGGTACATCCTCCGGTAGCTCACCACATTCGAGGAAACGCTGCTGACTTGATCAGACAGGCTTTCGATTCTCAAACCATGCCAGATAGCAGAGTATATTATGCATGCTTTTCACTTACTCCTGAAAAATATCCACAACCTGAAAAATTTAGTGCCTACATCCTAACCATTTCTCTGTCACGGAAGCTTCAAAGGCTCAGCCCAAATACCACGCTTCTCAGATTGCAGTGAATGAACCTCAAGCACACACAAGAGTTTTTCTGTTTCATTTTCTCTTTGAAAGGAAAAAAAAAATCTCACAGAAAAAGAAACAGAATGAAAGACCCATATTGACAGCTCCTACCTAGAGACTCGACTCTGAGATTTATCTATGCTCCAGCCTGAGACATCAACAATTTCTGAGTCTGTGTAACTCTCCAGAATAGAAAATAAGGTCCATAGTCATTTCGAAAAAGAAAGAAAGAAAGAAAGAAAGAAAGAAAAGGAAGGAAGGAAGGAAGGAAGGAAGGAAGGAAGGAAGGAAGGAAGGAAGGAAGGAAGGAAGGAAGGAAGGAAGGAAGGAAGGAAGGAAGGAATCCAAAAATATTAGTATTTATTATTAATTTCCATAAAAATCCAAAATTTTCTTCACTTTAACAAAATCAGGCCTCTTCTTTAAGAGTCTTTCAAAATCAAATGTTAGGTTTAAATTTTGGAAAACTCTTACTCTAGTTAAAGGATTGGTCTTTAAATCGTCTGTCTTTTGGCTGAGAGGGAACTTAAGATGTTTTCAGTTACAGAAAATAAATATTTCCAAGAATTCATGAGAAATTGGTGGTTTTTTGCCTCTTAAAATGCTGTAACTATACACAAATATTTTAAATCAATTCCAAGTAGCTAGTCTTCGGGATTGTAAACAGACAGCAAATCAGTATGTTTCAATGTTGACATGGTAAAAGTGAAAACTAAGGTCAGCTGTCGTTGATGGCTTCAAAAGTTTGATATCCTCTGATCTACAGGAGCCTTTTTTCTTCTTTATATGAAATGAAACAGAAGGATTGAATAAGAAAATTTCAAAAACCTAACATTTTATTTGCTATTATAGACATATGTGTATGAAAATTTCATTATAAGAATAATAATATCTAACTCTTTTCCAACTGCTTTGCTGCCCTACTGTTTGCTTTTCCTGCTGTTTGCTATAGGAAGTTGTTCGTACATGAGTAGCATTTTTGACAGGTAGGATCGGGTAGAGCAGCAGTTCTCAAATGTTATCCCACATAACACTGAAGGGCTCTGAGTGTCCTTTAAGAGATGTATGAGGTCAGAACTATTTTCCTAATGAAACTACTGTGCTGACATTTGTACGAAAGCTACAAAAGCAGTGATGAATAAAGCAATGATGATGCCTTATCCAGAACAAGGCAATGGCATCAAACCACACTTATCAGTCATTGTATTCTTCGCCAACTTGAATTCACAGTAAACATAATCCAACACACATGGGCACACATGCATACCATATAAAAACCATTTCACTTAAGAAAGTTCTTGATGAAATAGTAAAAATTATTAATTTTATTAAACTTTGTTAAAACACTACATTTTATTAAATCTTGATCCTTCATATGACTTCTTAATATTCTGTGAGATGAAATGGATATGCAAATAAAACTTTCTGCAGCATGCAGAAGCATAACGGTTATGTCTAGGTAAGGTACTTGTGCAATTGTTGGAATTATGGCCTGAACTAGCTCCTTTTTTGCAGAACACTATTTTAACTTGCAAGTACAATCGACAAATAATGATTACTCAAACTTGGATACTTGGCAAACATCCTCTCAAAAATGAGCAAAGTGAGACTGTCACTTCAAGGAAAACAGTTGATAGTCATGTATAGCCAATGATAAAACTCAAGCTTTCAAGTGAAATTGGAATTTTTGGAAACTTGTATCTACCACTATGAGCTTGGCGGCTTACCTTCTTCTGATGAGGCTGATTGCAATATTAGTAAATAAGAATTTTTTAATGTTGTAGAATAAAATATGTTATATGGCTCGGTGAACATAACTTGGTGAACTGATATTTTCCAAATAATCAATGTATGATATTGCAAAATTAAGACAGATTAAACACCCATTCAAAGAGAAAGATATACCAATAAATTTTAAAAGCAAAGAATACCGAAAGTTCATTAATTTGAGTTCAGACTCAACACTACAACTAACTTTTTAAAAACTACCACTTCTTGACTTTTGATGTGCTATCAAAGAATAATGACAATAATCTTTAAAAAAAAACTATTAAAACACTCCTCTTTTTCCAACTGCATATACTTATGAAGCTGTATTTTCTTCATATCGTTTAGCCAAAATAACATATAGCAACTTAACACAGAAGCAAACATGAGAATCTTGTCTTCTACTAAATCAGACATTAAAGAGATTTATAAAAATGTAAAACAATACCACTTTTCTCACTAAACATTTTCGTTTCAGAAAATAAAGTTATTTCTCATTTTATGATGTGTTGTCAACATGTAATGGGTTTGCTATCATCATTTTTAAATGAATAAGAAACACTTTGTAAGTATTTTATTTCCATTTATAATAGAATGAATAAGGATAGATCTAAGCCACATAAACAACAGTTCTTTGGATCTTCAATAATTTTTAAGAGTGTAAAGGGGTCCCGAGGCCAAAAGATTTGAGGCCAAAAGCACTGGTGTAGCATTGAAGTGATTGGAATCTGTAGTTAAGAGAGACCCACGAATTTTAGCTCAGCATTCATTGACTGGACGATCCCCTGCACATGCCATTCCGTCTCTCTGAACCTCAGTTTCCTTGTCTGTAAAAGTGACAACATTCCCCCACCTCACAGGGTTATTATGAGAATTATATGAAGCAATGGCTGTTCTTAACACATAATAAATTCTTAATAATTACTAGCTGCTGATATAACCATCTTGTCCTGGTTGGCCAACTTATTAAGTTGACACAACTGAGAGCTGTTCAGATTTTGAAATAAAGGAGAAATTGTCCCCAAAAGAGAGATGATAGTGGCCTCCTCTCATGAGTGATATGGACACATGGCTATTTGGTCTAAGTCACAATTCACAAAAACATTGCCTGGCACAGTGATTCAACCAGGGCTTAGCTTCCTTCTTACCAACTGATACTAGAGGAGAATAGAGAGAGGGAGAAAATTCTATCACTTCCTGGGGCCACTGAAGTCATTTTCATTGTCAATCATCAGCTCAAACCTGTGTGTGTGTGTGTGTGTGTGTGTGTGTGTGTGTGTGTGTGTGTGTGTGTGTTTAACTCGAAGTGGATGCTTAGAGTAAACCAATTACTATCAATTTACTTGTGATAGTCTCAGGGTTCAGATGAAGATGTATATAATCTTCAAAACTTTTTGCTCTGATCTTAGGGAAAGACAAAGCCCTGTATAATGAGGAGAGAGATAAAAGAAACCCCCTTTTTTCCTTATTTTCCATTTACTCTCTAAGTCCTGTGAGATAGGTACACAACCTACCAAAATAACCTTTTCTCAATTTTTCCTTGTTATTTTTTTCCATAATTTGAAAACATAAAGCTCTTTCCACTGGCTGCCTTTCTAATCCTTCTTTCTATTTCTGTTCCAGTGCAAAAAGAATTTTGCCAACGAAAGTGCTATAAACAGCCATGCCCTCGCTCAAAAAGGCAATATGCCGTCAGCCTGACATATACCTCTCTTTTCCGCTCATTGTCAACACTGTGATTGATGGTGTAGTTCATTAATGTGAGACGATTGTCAGCTTTTCCTGAATAAATATAAAAAGAAACAAAGAAATCCCCACCCTTTTCAAGCCAGAGTGAATTATTTCCTATTTTCCAAGCTTAGGTTTAAAGATCCATAGGGCATTCATTTCAAAGTAAATAGTGCACATACCTTTTAATGGAAGAAATTTTAGTTTGGGTTCAGGCCTGAAATATCTTATTATATATTAATAAGATATCATATACATATGTAAGCAATTTGGGCACTTAAAACTGTAGCTACTTTGAAGCAATATTTCATCTGCAGTATACATAGTCATGTAAAATGCAAGAAATTATCACCTTTGGAAACCTATAAAGTAAAAATGATCTGTCATGTGCTAAACTGCACGTAACAAGCATCGCAAAGGAAGAACATGATGGAGTGGATGGACAATTAGAGGACTGAGACTGGGTAGGAAAGCTGATGAATCTTAGTCCACATCAAAAGGAAGTTTTATGGAAATAACCAAAATAGATTTTCCTTTCGATTTCTTTACTCACAATGCAAGTTAGGAACGTTTTCATTGTCAGACACCTTTACATATGTAACCTGAAGAAAGGTAAGATGGTTACATCTTGGTCACATTTGTCCTTTTATCAGGAGATATTGCCTCTGTGACTTTTCTCTGTGCCAGTATCCTTATCTTACTGCCTGTTTGAACTGTCCTAACTAGATCTTTGCTAACTTCGTTAGTCACAAGATAAACAAACACCATCGGGTGTGTCCTGCTTTTAGCTTTGCTGTACAAAAAGCAACAACTGAAACAAAAACATTCTCACACTCGTGGTGCTCACAAGTGATGAGCATAGAGCATTTCACTCTGGGCATTCTGCTCCTATACAGACTTTCTTGAGTGGTAATGTGCTAATGACAAGAATAATTTATTCTGAAGATGTGCTAAATTTCTTGAGTCAAATTGTGAAGTATTTTGAATACCACTGGAAGGCATGGGAAACTGAGAACTGTAAGAAAAACTGGCATTCTGCCACCACTTGAAGATCTAATCTGACTGTAATAGAAGGTGATTATTGAGGACTAACCAGCAGACCCCAGATGATTGCGTTTTAAAATGACAGCTTGCCTGTGGATCGTGGTTAGAGCACATATGCAGGGCTCTGTTTTCGGGATGTTCTAATTCTTAACAATGTAGGTAAAGCGACTCGAACCCTAACAATAGCTCACAGTAATTGAGCACTGACCACATGCCAGTTATCTCATTCAATCCATGTTCCAAATCTATTAGGTCTGAACTATCATTACTCCCATTTTGAAGATGAGGAAGATGGGGGCTCAGATTACACAAGTGGCTTATTCAAGATCACCTATGAGTAAGTGGCACGGCCAGGACATTCACCCAGCCCTGTCTGACTCCAGAGCCAGAACTGTGAACCACTAAAATATGTGGCTTCTAATTATGTCTGAAATGGTGGGAGAGTTTCTATCAAGGAAAAGAGCAATCTCCACTTGGCTTTAAAACGCTTCTTAAAGTGATATCCATTTGATTTCTCATTTCCTCCACACCCTGACCACAGTAAGTCAGCAGAGCACGTAATATTATGCTCATTTTACAGGTGAAGAAAAGAAAGTCCAGAATGGCTAAAGCACTGTCTCAATAACCATGACAAAAAGAGCTGGGATCGAAATCTCGGTCTTTCCAGTACACCATTATTTTGCTAAAAAGTGGCAAACCAAAAAAAAAAAAAAAGCAAATAAATAAATCATTGAAGCCTATCAAAGTCACTTAGTGCAAAGGTAATTGTTGTTGCCACATTTCATTTTACAACTGCTTAGCTTGTCATACAGTAAATGCCATGTTTCCCTACCGGATACTAAGTGTTTTGGAATTCTCCAGACCCACCGTATGTCATAGTATCTCATTGGCTTCAGCTGAGGGGACCCCAGAATTTCCAGGATGTGGGAAGGCCGACGGTCTTGAAAAGTTTGAGGTGGAAGTGGCAAAAGCTGCTTAAAATCAACAACATGTGAAACTCTTGCAATAAGTAGCCAGTCAGCAATATATCCGTCCTTCTTAAATCGTCATAGCAACACTTCCAGCATGTCACGGAATAATAAAAATCAGTTGTGGGAAATGGAGAATTTTAAAGAAGGAAAAGTGCCCTCCGACAAACTCCAGGCTTTTCATGTCTTGTGGACCCAGACGCTACAATGTGACGGTTCCCATAGCTCCCCAGAAAATTAAGATGGATGTATTTCCTGGAACCTATCAGGGCCAGGCCCTGACATTCATTCAGAATACCTGCAAAGGAGGAAATAAACCGCAAGAGTAGTAAATTTCTCAATCAAATCCATAAGCGTCCCTAACTGAAAACACCGCTTGCCTTTAGAATTTTATGGCACCGAAGAATAAAACTTCACATACCATCTCTTTGACTTCAAGAACTCAACCCACAGTAATTCGAGTGTGTCCCTCCCCTCAATATCATCAGTAGGGACTGTGCTTCTTAAAGATGTGATGAGTTGTGGGCCAGCGAGGAATATAATGAACCAACGCCGATAATGTACATACAATGAATTTATTCTGTATTCCGAAGGACTCTTTCTTCCTATTTTCTCCCCAGCAAATTGAAAATTATATTTGTAACTTGATTTTAAAGCACTCTGAATGTGCATTTCTCGGAGCTATTAACTGACTTTGGATAGCGTTTTATATTTCTTTCCTGCACATTTATTATGGGACATACAAGAGAGAAGAAATTAGAGATCAAGGAATACTGGAGTTTTGCGTGCTTTTTTCTCTACTGCATAAAAGGAAACAGAACATCAACTTTTGAAATAAAACATTAAAAAATTATGAAGATAGAATGCAGTGGTTTCTTAACCTTTTGTGGGCTGTGGACCTTTATGAGAATTTGATAAAAGCCTCTCACTAGGAAAATGTCTATCACTTAATAAAAAATGTTCCATCTATTTTAAAAGTTTCACTGCTCCACCCCATGAAACCTAGTCCTTTTTTTTTTTTTTTTCCTATAGGCTAAGAATCACTGAATTGATCCCTAACACTATGAAAAAAACCACTTTATCTAAATGACTTGTCCCGCATGATAACAGTTAGGGATGGCGTTCACAAGTTTAACACTGCAAGTGCAGTGGCTTTTAAAATTTTACTGATACCCACACCTTCTCAACCCTCTCTTCCTCTCTTCTTCACTGGATGCAATACTTGGTTTATGCATGATTATATAAAGGAGAAATGAATTAGAAACACTCTCGAGAGAAATGCTTTTGCATCTCTGCCACTTCAGATGAATACCTGCACAGAGGCGGCTTCGCCAACGAGGGAAAATAGTGTGCGTACTCAGGGCGATCAAACTGGAAGGGTCACACTTCCGAGAGATAACCAGGACTGAAAAGGAAGCCAAGCTCCTTGAGGAGCGGGATGACACCACAAACGAATTGCGTAATGATTTCCAATGGGGAGTTTAGTGGGGCCGACACGGTGAGTTCTTCACCATTGTCCCAGGGTGGTGGCAACTGTGTCCATTTTTACAATCTAATTTTACAATAGATTAACTTGGAAAAGGCTGAATGGCACAGAGTCATATGAGTGGAACCAACCAATTTGGTCATTAGTAAATGCAGCACTTTAATTCTGCTCTCACAGGAATCCATCAGGAGCCATAACGGCTATATCACAAAGCAACCAGAGACTCCATTCCAGGTAGCACCACTTTTAATGTGGCCCAGAAGTTAGGTTTGCAATTTCACAAACTCATACAATCACAGTCATGCTAAAGAAGGCCCCTTTGGGGTTCTCACGGGAGATAAAATTCAAACACAGAATCAATGTGTCTGACTTCTACTCAACTACACCCAGCTATGTCCAACACATAAGAAAGTTTGGCTCCTAATGGAAGCAGGAAATCAACTTTAATTTCTATTCTCTCCTAACAGAAGGTTTCTGTCTAACTTGTTCTCTGCCTTCTAAAGCCGTAGAAATGAGTTCAACTTGCAGAATTCTATTTTTAAAAACTCTTCCTATTTACATATGCTTTACTTCTCAAAAGAATGTCACCTTCCTATTAATGCATCGCTTAACAAAGGCAGTGTCAGAAACATGCCATGGGTGGGGGTTTTGCTTCCTACTTGCCGTGTTTCGGTTGGGATCTGTGTTAATTCATGTGCCCTCACTATGAGACAACTGAAAATTATCATTGTCATACAGTTTTCTAACAATCCCAGGATCCAGGCAATTAGGTATAAATAAGTCATTGTCGGCAAAAAATAAAGAACGTCGTCTAATGTCTCAGACGAATAAAAGAAACAGCTGGAAAAGGAAGGGAGGGAGCCCAGAGAAGAGGAAGCGGACCCAGAACTTCTTTACAGGGTCCAAGGAAAAGGAAAAACTTTATATGCTTAAATAAAGACACCGAAAAAATAAATAAATAAACATGCTTGGAAAATCATTATCCGATATACTTTTAAGTCAATTCCTAAAAACGGCTTTTCCGAAATGCTTTTGAATGATTGTTTATATGTTAAAATCAACATTTAAATTGTGCTACAAAACTTATTGTGTGCTACATAAGCAGTTCTAAGACCTCTAGAACAACATAGCTTTGGGTCTAATCCACTGAAAACACACCCTCTCTACACATGAAAATTTTGTTCGCTTTGGTTGGGAAAAAGTAAGGAATGTGCTTGTCTCCAAGTTAGAAGAAGGTCAAGAAAGCATTTTAAAAATATATTCATCCACGAATGACCAAGTAGCCAGGGCCCTTTCGTGCACCTGAGAGGTTTGCCAGCCAGGATACAGATCATTCCTGAAAGAAGCATTCATACCTTAAATATGCATTTATGTTCCCCTAAAAATGCACAGTTTCAACTTTTTTTTTTTTTTTTTGCAGAAATAGGAGTTCAGAAGTGAAGAGAGTTGGAAACACATAAGTTGTGCTTGTTTAAACCAATGATTAAGTAATATAAGTTGTTAAGGGAAGAAAAACCTTAGCTTATCAGATATACGACAAATGTTTGCATTGATTCTACAGGTCACTGTCTCTGAACTGGAATGCAACTTTTTGTCATGACATTCAATGAGGACAATCCATTTAATAATGGCACAGGAGATACATTTTATTCTGTAATCTATAATAACTGCTTCATGTCCACTACTTTTCAGAGTATTATTTCACCTAACAGTCTAACAACTCATCAGATTTCCACATATAATGGATTATTTCTACTAAAAGAGTAATACCAACAACAACAACAAAAAATAGATAAAATGAGATCACTAGAAGTATAAGAAGGCAAACTTTCGACCCAGGAATTCTACATCTAGGAATCTACCCTAAGTCTGTAATCAGAGCAGTAGTCAAAAGATGTTGATTCTGGTGACATTTATGCCTATGAGAAACGAAATACCCTAAATACCCAATAAAAAGGAACTGGTTAATGAGATATTAGATTGTTGTTAAAATAGTTTCCAAAAAATGCCTAGATATAGGAAAATTTTTATGGCATCCTATTAATTAGAAGTTATAGGATTCGAAGCAGTATATACAAAAAATTAGGTTTTATTTGTTTATATTTAACCATATGCCTCAGTTTACAGTACATGATAATCACTGCAATCATATATATATATATATATATATACACACACATATATACATTTTATGCTAAGAAAATTTTTTAAAAAGGAAAAGATAAAAGAAAGAAACTATATTCCAAATGTATACGTCCGGGTAATGGCACTAATGAATTACTTTGGTTTCCTTTTCTAAACTTTTCCATACATTCCAAATTTTCTGCAACATGGACTATCGGCGAAAGGACACTTGAAGGAAGTCAAAATTGTCATTTAAAATTCCAGTTAGCATGCTCTCTCTTAGACTGAAGGAATGTCAAATGCTAGCTGTAGAAGGTGATTTGCGCACAGGGTTCCGGATTGTTCCAGGGGTCTCGGCGCCACTTCACGGCTGAAGGCAGGGACGCCTGGCCAGTAAAAGCCTACCCCAGGCTCATGGTCTCAGTGACAGCAGTTTTGCCTTCACTTATTCCCTACATATTTTTTTATTTGCTATCAAGTCAAACCCTTTCAATTATAGATGAGGAAACCACCATCCAGAAGAGTTACAGGTCTTAATTTGGGTCACAGAGCCTGTTAGTAGAAGACCTTGGATTAGAACTCAAATATCCTAATTCAGATTATCCTATGTCTATGACGTAGCTCTGTCTGCCCAATGAAGAGCACATGTTTCCCGCTAATTGCTTCATAGTGGTGAGAGATCCACATAGAATCACCCATATTTTCTTGCCCAGCACCTCCACCCTCACCCGTTGACTACGAAACTTGAAAAAGAAGCTCTGTTTAAGAAATGCCACTGGAAGCCAGTTGAAAATAAAATATCAGACTTCTTTCACTGTGTCGATCTTGGTCTTAAAGCATCTTCTTTGAAAATGATTACCTACTTTGTCGATCTTTAGAGTAGCAATTATTGGCACAAATATGAAAAAGATGGCTGATGCATTGAGGACAGCTTCCTGTCATCCATGAGATAACCATTTTATATGTCAAATAGAAAACTAGCAAAAAAAAAAAAATAGTTTAAGGATTAAATAATATGTGATAGTACAGCCAATACTTGCTTTTCCATGCAAAAGAAACAAGTGGGAAACCTCAAAATCATTTCATTTTATCTTTGAATAATTTGTGGTTGAGTTTTAAAGTACATCAGAACTTACTCCCATTCCAATTATGTTTTACTTAATCAAAATCTAAAATGCATGCAATCTTCAAAATATTAACCATTTTTCTAAAATACCAAATATAGATACATTCAGATACTCAGTTAATGCTGGAATCATATTTAAATGATGATGCCTGGTGATCAGACAAGTATATAATCCAAAAGAGTAAAGCCTAATTATTAAAACAAAAGATTGAAGACATGCCAGAAAATAGCATGAACAAATTTTTAATAAAGCATCTGACCAAAAGAAGTCATGATAATCTTGCAGATAAGATGCATGTGGATAGGTGGGTAGGTAGGTGGATAGACCCAGAGAGGAAATGCAGTTTCCAGGATTCAAATCTGCATAAATAATGTACCAAGAAAAGTTACCAAAATCTCCATTTGCAAATGCAAAACCAACTTCTGATCCTACAATACCTTTAATGTGCTACCTGCCTATTACTTGCATGTTTTTTCTTCATATCTTCTATTGTTTCAACAATTACTTATCTTCTTGCAAACAAAGAGGAAATGGTCTATGTTAGGTTTAAAACTCCCGGAAAATACTCCCCTGAGAAGCATGACTAGTTTGCATCTTTTGGACAGCCAAGATCAAAGAGATTTAAAATGTTTATTTTTAAAGTAAGCCATTTACACTGATCTTTGAAAAACTCCTTTCACCCCTTAAGAACTGTATTTGTCTCCACAACTTGTTTAGGGACATGCCAGACTCACACTCTATATTCAAGATGGTACTAGCAGGACTCTGGCACCTGATTCATCTAACACAATCTCAAAGAAGGGCAGGAAAATGCATGAGGCTGGATCCCAAACACAAGGGCCATCATGAGCCCAGTAATGGACAATGTGTACCACACAGTCCTCTAATTGAAAAAAGCTGCAAAGAAACAATAGCGAGGGGGAAAATCATAAACACCGTTTCTGGGGATCACTCAAGAAGGTAACTTTCATGGAGCTCCAACTTCTGTTTACAGAGAAGGAAGTTACAACTTCAAGTTCAGTTCTTTCCATATTATAGACACACGCCATAAAACAGTTGATACCAAGTGCCACATGGACTCTGGGGGAGGGCGAGCCTTTTCCTTTTCAAATCTGGAGGATGATTTAAATTGCACCAGAGTCATTGTATCTGGGGGAGTTTTCCCAGCTCCTGACTTTAACTTCATATCTCAAACACAACCCTTCTTTTATGAAAACCCGGCTTAAATATTAATGTGTGTTTTCTTAAGGAAGTGGAAGGCAAATCAACTTCCTGGTACCCAGGGTATCTGATTTCTAAAATGGTCTAACGCTGATCGTCACAGTTCCACCAGATGTGAGGGGTGAAGCTCTATAAAAACGGAAAGGCCGGCTTTCAGGCTCACTGCTGTGCTGGTCCCACGCCTCCCTGAGCTGCATCCTCTCAGAGTATATTTTTGTTAGCTGGCTGCCGGAAGCCCTCAACTGCCCGGTTGTTTTGTGATCCTATAAGGACCTTCCCAGCCCTGCTGTCAGCCCAGACACTAAGAGTGTGTTTGTGTTGGTAAGTTTGGGGAGCTGGTTAAAATAACAAGTATTTTCATCGGCACCCCCGCTTCAGCAGAATGGAAGGGGGTAGGGTTCAAGAGTCAGTCTCCAAAGTTTGCTGAAAAGCCTATTTTGAGAAAACCTTTGTTCTATACTCTCTTGTGTACCTCCTGCACCAAGAAACAATGTCTTTTGTTACTAACCACCCCCCCTTCTTTGACTGCTGAGTTTGTTTACTGACATTTTCAATACCAGGCAATACAAAGAGTATTTCCTTATATTAATTCCAAATGTCACAATGAGCAAAATTTGGTTTCAAAGAAGCCTGTCTAACTAGATAAGATGCCCTCAGTTTAGAAAAAATATAAGTAAAATAAATCATGTTCCTTAATGCGGACCACACAACCTTAGGAATCTCATTCTTTGCCTTTCTTGCTATGTCATTCAGAAGATGCCTGGCCTTGGCATCGCTCTGACGAGGCCATGCTGGGCCACAGTGACTCTAGTCTCTGCTTAGAGAATGCTGATGTGTGATTTGAAGAACATTAAACTTCCATGTTAGCTAAAGGCCATGATGCCCACCAAGAAACTAGTAAGCTTTTTTGAAAAAGAAAAAAAAAGCTGTTTATAAGTCAGTCCTATAAGTTACCAAAGGATGATCCAAAGATAATGTAGAGATTTTCAAACTCATTCCTTCTGCAAAGATTTGCTGAGTACCGGGCCAAGCACAAGGAACACATGGTGAGCCAAAGCAGACATCATCACCCCCACCCCCAGCCTTCACTGAGTTTACAGACTAAAGGAGGAGGCAGATGCAAATCAAATTGTCACCTAAGAAGCATATCATTAAAACTCAAGATGGTCACTCTGAGGAAAAGCACCCATTGTTATGAGAATAAAAACCAAGAAGCCTGATCAATCCTGGGGCTCAGAGAAGCTTTCCTGGAAGTAGGGTTGGAAGATAAGGAGCAGGTAAGTAGGCAGAGTGGCCGGGAAGGCACTCCGGGCAGAGGGATCAAACTACAGAGAGCCCCAAGGTCATAGGGAGAATGAACGTGGTCTTAGAGTGGAGAATGATGGTTCAGTGAGGCAGGCAGGGGTCAGACCTCCAGGCCCTCGCCGTGCACTGCGGACTGAATCCAGATGGGACGCCGCTGAAGGATTTTAGCTTAGCATCCAGTGCTTCCATGCCACCTGCATACCTTGTCAAGATCCTGTCCAAACTTAAGGCATCACACTCTCTGTCCCATGCACCTCTCTAGCTTACACACCTCTTAAAGGTGTTGAATTTTAATGAAAGTTTTTGATGTTCTAAAAAAGAGTAGAAGCCTCTGGTTGAAAAAGTATGCCTCTCTTTTAAGCCAATCTAATATAATGACACCGTAGGTAGATACAGATACAGATGCAGATGTAAATTTTCAAAATTAATTCCTTCTTTTAAAGAGTAAGTTCCAATATTATTTTAAATTAAGATTATATTGGTGCCCAGCTTTTCAAGCAAACAATGTAAAATTAAGCTCTATGAGAAAAAGAGACCATCTGTGACAGTATCAATTGAAAGAGCAAGGAAACCTACTTAATATTATCTTTTACGATTTCTTCTCCAAATCTTTTAGCATTCATGATCAGTAAATCTTACCACCTCCACCGACAGAAAAATAAATATGAGCTAAGGTTACATGGTAGCCAAGAAATTCAAAAGTATTGTTTAATAGTGAAAATAGAACATGAAGGAGAAAATGGAAAAAACAAGCATCTTTCTCTAGTGACTATGTTACTATATACACAAAATTAGCAGAAATAAGAAAAGATTAGTCATGTTATAATTAAAAATAGCTATGATGTTTTGAATGATGCCAGCTATGAGACACTATGCTAAATGCTTTCCAAATAGCCTCATTTATTCCCCAGAACATCCTTGCAGTGTGGACCTACTATCATCATCATTTCATTTTACAGATAAATCAAGAGGAGCCTAAGTGATTTGTCCAAGGTCACTCTGGTGACCAAAGTCTATCGCTGACCCAAATGTCTGTTTTCTTCTTCATCTTCAGTAATAACATCTTCAATGTTTATCTAAGCACATGAGTGCCCAGAATAAAAACTGTATTCCCCCAGGCTCCTTATAGTTAGGTGACCATTTGACCAAGTTCTGGCCAATGAAATACAAGCAGAATGCTGTATACAAAATCCAGTGTCATTAAGAAAAAGGGTCTGCCCTGCCCCCTCCTTCCTCCATTCTGCTACCAGGGATGCTGCAGGGACAGCCACAGCTCCATACTGAACAGCAGGGATGAAGCCACTCTCCAGATGGTGAAAAAATATGGTAGAAGAATGTTGGCTTAAGGGCTTTCTATGGCAGAGCCTTCCTCACAGCCCCGGGCTGCTTACCTCCAGGCTTCATTTATGTGGAAGTAATAAACTTCTGTCTTATGTAGGCCACTGTTTTGGTTTGGTTTAGGGGGAAATCAGGCACAGGTTCTCTCATTTATAGCTAAATCTATGTGGCTGATGCAGTCACATAAAAAAAAGTGTGATATTGTGAGTAAATTATTTAACCACTCAGTTTGCTAATCTCTAAAACAGGATGAGTGTGGATTACATGAGATATGATGTCATTGTTATATGTAGCATAGCCTCAGGCATATAATAAGCCTTCACCAGGGGCTTATCTTAGAGTTGACCTTGAAGATCCTTCTAGAGATTACATAAATGGAGCCAAAGCCCCTAGAGGGAGCAGTGATGACTGCAGGTCCCTGACCCCAGGCAACTGAGGGACCCACTATTTTTCTTTGCTGACTACCTTCTGCTGCCATCTCCACTTCCAAAGAATATTTCCCCTAGACTGGCCAGCCCTCTGCTCCCTAGCTTCAGGAACACTGAGCCTGTCTAAGCTTCAGTGAGTTTCCTCTCCACTCCACCAAACACACATTATTCTGTAAGCAATGGGAACAGAGGCTATTTAGGGCACATCCCTATGTCCAACCACCTGGAATCATGCACTAAGAACTCCTATACATATTAGAGGAGTTACATCATAGCCAGGAAGTCAGGTCCTAAAGTTAGCATGAAAGGCAACAATCACACATAGTCAAAATTATCCTTGTAGATCACGTACATCATCCATAAAGCACCACACGTGCATATTTATATTTACAACCCACTTAAAAATTGAGAACCACTGAGCCGGACTAAAGTCTATATGCTCATATCTGGGCATTCAAACTCTCCTGCTTTTAAGAAAATGTCTCACATGTCTGCGGATGGGTAGGGACTCCAATGCATTCCTCCTTTCTTCTTTTGATATTAAGCACATAAAACCTCAGTAGAGGTTACTGGATGTGTTTTGTAAGGTGAGAATTAAATGAGATAATGTGTGTGAAGACATTTCGTATGGAACCTAGCACCTAGCAGGGGGATAAATATTTCCTGGATTTGAATCTAGTGTTTGCTCGATTAGATCCAAGAGCAAACTGTTGTCTGAAAAGCTGGAGCGAGGAACTGACCAGGAACTCTCCCCGCTTCCAGGTTGCGGCCCCGCTGACCAGCCACCACCCCTGGTTAGTTACTAAACTGTTTCAATCAGTTAAAATGTGAGCATGATGTGACTGCCATGATACTTGGTGACAGCTTATCCTCACCTCCGGCCACTTTAAAGTATTTGCTCTTGTTTTCCAATATAAACAAGCTTTTAAGCAACACTGAGGCAAACAAAAGAAAAGTAATTCCCAGGAGTTCACCATTTCTTCCGAAGAATCCAGGTACCCAGGGCTTAGTGCTCCTGTCTGGGATGCCAGATATGAATGCCACCACTTCAGAGGCTCGGACGGGGACAGCTGGGTACATATCTGCTGGCCAGCCAAAACCTGAGCTCAAAGCATGAGATCCGTTTTTAGCTCTATCGTTGGCTCAAAACTGACCTGCTGGAGAACTCACCAAAAAGGCAGACCTTTCCTGACGAGAGGATAAGTTTATGGACCTGCACCCACAAAAAACCACAAAGACACCTAGGGACACTACCTTAGAGGGAAAACTCTGCAGAGCAGCGTGCCCACTAGCAATGTAATACTAATCACATATGTCACTTTAAATTTTCTGGTAGGACCATTTTAAGAAGTAAAACTAATCAGGTAAACTAATTGTAACAAATACGTTTCATTGAATCCAACATATCCACAATATTTTGTTACAACATGTAATCAGTATTTTTTAAATGTTGATATATTTTACAACCTTCATAATCTGGTGTGTTTTTTATACTTACTGGCTGCCATAGTGGCCAGGATAGCTCTAAAAGAAAGGTGACAAACTAGCAACGCACAGACTAATTTTGTTTTGGCTTTCATAGTGATTTTTTTAAATTAGTTTCCATCATTGAAAATCAGATTTCACATTAAGATACCAATTTCTGGCTTCTGTTGAAAGGTCATATCTGGTAGCCCCGGGTTCCTCTGCTCCAGCGGCAACAAGCAGATAGAGTTGAGAAGTGGCTGCAGCACCTCCCTTTAAAAGGAGCATTCGCTTTCCAGTTGCCGTAGTCCCTACGAGTCCTCAGTGCTTCAATTCCTTAGATTTCCTGCCTGGCCATACCCCAGCTGGCATAATAAACAGCACAGTAACAACCTATGGAGATAACATCAAAACTATTGGCTTGTTTAATGTGGTGAATTTTGAAAAAGAAATGTATTTATGTATTTGTACTTTATTTGTTTTCCTCCCACTTACCATTTATGTTACCATGAACCCTGAATTTAAATAGGGTCATATACACGAAGAAGAAACAAATCCTTGCTTATTGATTCAGAAAAGGACGGAAATCAGCCTAGGGAAGGAAGTGATCTTGTTTACTCTGTTTTTCAAATAACTGGGGACAGAAGACTGAAAAGGCTAAAAAAGCATTAGAATACCTTGTTATTCAAACATATCACTAAAAGGACCTTGGTCTCTAAAAATATTAGCATATAAAAACATTTTTCTCTCTGTATTGCTTATTTCCCACATGTGGCTAATCACCCAATGAGTCTCCTCTCTGCAGCTCCTATTTCTCTGAGCCTGGCTTTCTCTCTCCACCACCCCATCAAGACTTCCTGGCACTGGGCCACCACCCCTCCTGGTGCCTCTCACCTTCGGCCCCACTCCCTTTTTTCTCTCTCCCTCACACCGGACACTTAAGGGTCTTCCACCACTCCTCCCTGCTACCTGTTTTATCTCCATATCGAAATCATCCAGAGACATCTAGGTCTAGTCCAAGATCTCAGATGAAGGTTCAAGTCATTTCATCAGCTACCCTACTGGTTCCTTTGCGTTAGGCCAATAATAACACGAACAACACAACAACAACCACAATACAGTGGCTTCAACTATGATGTGGGAGTTAGCGTATAAGATAAAAATTACATAAACTCAAAATAATCCTTGAAAATCCCTTAAGCTACACAGAGAGTGTGGTGTACATGTGTTTGCAACCTTATAGATTAATACCTATACTGTACGCAAAGGTCTGATTACTGGTAGCTTCACTCGGAGACATGTGCACAGTGAAACGGAGAACATTATTTAAACTGTTCTTTCCCTCGTTGCATTCTTTTCTCTTTTTTATTTTCTGTTCAACTACACATAGTCGAAATTAAAAAAGATCAGTGCATGCTCAATGAAAATCAACTGTGATAATAATTTTATAATAGATACCACTGGCTGAGCACTTCTAATGTACTGGGCCCCAAACACTTTATTCCATTATAATTTTCACAAAAACTCTATGATGTAGGAATCACTCTTTTCATCCTCATTTTATAGGAACTGGCTTGGAGTGGTCTAGTAACTTGCCCCAAATCTTGCAGCCAGTAACTAGTGGGGTCAGCAGTTAAACCCAGGTGTATCAGAGAATCCCCCATACAATAATAAAGCTTCACTCTTCTTGTCTCTGACTAGACTGAAAATACTTCTATAGTTCCCATTGATTGAATCTGAGCATTCATTCACTCACCTCCTCTCCACAAGACTATAAGCCACTCCAGATCTTGGACTTGTCCTATAGTCCCATTTCTCCAAACATTTGTCTTCTCCAATCAGTGAGAGTCCAGTAAGTGTTTACAGATGGTGAGTGTTTAGTACCCAAAGTTCAGAAGACACCCAAACCAACCACAATTCCCACGACTGGAGAAAAATTTTTAAATGTTTATTATTTAGAGTCCACTGGGAGGAGGTGGATCTCCCCCCTTCTCTCTCAAGACTCCATGAGAAAACACTTTTTAGTAAGCCACCACATAATTTACATTTTCTCATTTTCTTCTGTAAAAATTATAAATCTCTGTATAATTTCCCACAACATTTAACAGGAGAATATTTAAACTAAGAAATGTCTTGTGGATATAAATGTCATGCTCACATAACTAAGTATGTCACATTATATAACTAAATAATATCCTAGACTTTCTGTGTGGATCTACATAACAGTACTGTAAATATAACTGAAAAAATATAAGTAATAATTTATGAAAACCGATTTGCATTTCCAAATATAAAATGTGTAAAATCCAACTAATTAGCAAGAGTGAGGGCTGAGGTGTTTCTATAGCAACTATAAAAATGCTAAATTATTTTTTTCTCCAAAGTGTTTTATATCTGCCTCATTAATGTTTGTTTTTCCCATTTGTTTTGTGGATATTTCCAAAGTGGAAGGTTTCAAAGATTGCAAAGATTCTCTGCTTTGTCAAAAAGTTCAAGAAGAGGTTTCTCACTGAAAACGTCTCATGTGCCGACAGCAACGTGCGTCAAAACTATATTTGGTAGAGCTTCTTTCATACCAGTGGCTCCATCCTTTGTTCTTAGCTTCCTCCTAAATTCTCCTTTTCTCTTACTGCCCTGGGTTTTCCTTAGGGCATCTCCACTAAGAGGACGTTCACCTAAGGTCAGTTTTTCATCTCGCACCCTTTGCTGCCACCCTGATAATTCCCAAGAGTACCTGACCCAGGCAGGCAGTGTCCATTCAGCTGATGATGATAAAGGGCCACTAGGAACATCTAGGGGAGCTCGGGCAGTGACCTTCGCCCCTGGCTCTAAGTTTCTCCACCTGGAAATAAGGTAGATGAACAGCAGCCTATCTCTAACATTCTTTTAGGTCTTTTTAGAGGCTCCCCGTTGCCTTCCACATCAAACTCCTTTGTCAGTTTTATATTCCCTCTGCTGTCCCCCCACCCCCAAAAAAGAACAGCCCCACTTTAAACTTATGGCCTTCGATTCCTATGAGGCAGCCATTCTTAACCTTGAATCAAAGAATCAATTGATGGGCTTCAAAGGGACCATGAGTTCCTCAAATTCCTTGCAAATCAATTTTTATTTCAGTGGAAAGCTGCATAGGTTGAATTGCTGTGCTAGGCTCCCTAAGGGTAGGACAATGTCTTGGCCATTTGTGTGCCCAACATGGATAGCACTTGGCAGGACAAGGCTCTACACTAACCTAGCAGTGCTTCCTGGTATCCCCAAATCCACCCCGCAGCCCTTCGCATTCTGTTCTTACCACCACCTCACTGCAGTTCTGTGCTGCTGTGAATTTATCTAATACACTTTACCCCTTCATTAAACTCCTGTCATACTCAGCCATCACTGTATATTATTCACAATGAACGAGTTTATCTTTTCTGTTCTTTTATCCTTTACAACTTGATTACAAACTCCCTGAGGCAAGGGGCATGTCTGATAGGATGCTCCTCTCCCTCTTAAGTGCCTAGTACAGTGGAACTCACAAAATAGAGGCTCCATAAATATATCTGACCAAGGCATACTACCGGAATAATTAACAAAAATCATTTAATTATCTTATTCTGTAATTAATGTATACAATAGGAAGAAGACACACATGTACAGCACATGTATAAATATATTTGAATATACTCAATATGGCAACCACCTTGATCTTATTTGCAATGACCTTTGACCCCTGCCTGAGAAGACAGGCCACTCTGTGTTTTTCGGTCTTCTCTCTCATGCCTCTGGTGTTATTAATTCATTCCATGCTCATTACTCAAACTCAGTAGCAACTTGGCATTTATTCCTGAATTTCTCTTCGTAACTTCGTGCTTTAGTAATTGAAACTAAAGACTCTATGCTCAATTATTCTGTAAAATAGTTTCCCATTGTTTGACTGGCTGTTAGTGGAGCTAAAATATCTTAAGAGTTAACAACGCTACCAACCTTGAAGGAGATTCACATAATCTTTCACCCAAATAAAGGGCAATCACACCCATAGGGAAAAAAGAGAGAAAGAGAGATTAATGTGTGCAGAAGATTATAAATTGCTCTTATTTCTTAAACACTTGGATTCCAAACAGAATTCTCTTCTGACACTCTAATTCCCTACATTCTGCCGAGTTCCAAGCAGAACAATGACATAGAACAATGCAAGTAACTCTAACTGACTTACGGGTCTACCTGGCCATGTGGAGCCAGGCAAAAGAATGCTGTTGCACACAGTTCATGAGCACAGACGATTCCGTATGTGAGCCCACAAGCGTGTGTGTGCGTGTGTGAAGACTAGCGGGCTTTGCCCAAGAACTACCCAGCTCCACTTAACTCTAAGCCCAGTTTAATCAAACACTAATTCCCAGTCTTTTTGTTGGGTGTTATTTATACCTTCAGTAAAGCACACGGCATCACGTCTAAATGATCACGAACAATAAGGATATCCTTAAAGCACTGTACTGTTGACAAAGAGCATATACAACCAACCCAGCTGGAAGGGATTCACTGAGAATGCCCCTTTAGCAATAGCTGTAATAATTTAATACCATTAGTCTCCGTCTCAACTGTAAATGGCCTTAATGGACCCTGCAGTGTTCCTTCAGATTATATACCGACATTGGGGCTCAGCTTTTATGCTCACATTACCGCCACTAATTGTAAAGCCCTTGTGTTGAATACACTCGAGTGTTGCAATAAGTGTCTTCAGTTAACTTCTTAAGGGCACAGCTTTAAAAGGAGCATTTGTCAGCACGATAAAAAGGCAAGAAAACGTTTCATCTGGTTTCAACGTCGAGGGGGATCCTGAAATATCTGATTGCCTCGCTCCTTACTTCTTTGCAACAAGCACTGTTGCTTCAAAACTGGTTAGCAGCCATCTCCTCAAAGGATTTATTTTGATAGTTCATGAATGTGTTGTCACACAGCATAATTAAAGCTTACAGAACTATTATCAAAACACAGAGGAAATGTGCTCAAGGAGGCTGATGGCTACCCGGCCGCCTGTGTCTGCCGCTTCCCACAGGATGTGCGCTGACTGACCAGCTGCCTTCCAAGTTCTGACACTAGGCATATGGAGGAAAGCGAGGCCTCGGGGTAAAGTGCGCGGGCAGGCTTCAGTGAGCAATCAATTACAAGTAACAGCCAACCCCTCTTGGTGACTGTATATATTCCCACCATCACACACTGCCAGCTTGCCTCTATTTTGAATGCAATAAAACTTGTAGGGAGCCGACGCATGTGAAACTCTTAAAGATATATGGTGGGGATTAACCATAAAAACACTAATTAAGGATGGGCTGAGGAATTAGGGGACAGGCAAAAAGGCTTTCTGCCTTGTAGTTTGTATATAATGAAGAAGGAAAGGGAGTAAAAACAGTCCTTTCTGTTTTCTGAAGCCTGACCATTGGTGTAAAGGTACAGGCTGCTGGGCCATCCAACGTCACATGTTTCTCAACGTGACTCCTCACTTTAATGGTATTAAAAGAGAGACAGATGGACGGATGGACAGAGAGCAAGAGAAGACACGCAAGAGCTTTTGTATTCAAAGTGTCTCTTTTTTAGCATTTGACTTTTAAAAATATTTTGTAATTCGCTGAATAAAATATGAAAACGAATTGTGAAATTAAATGCCTATATTTCCAAACAGCCCTGAATTTGGACTGTGCCTTTCCAGCTCTTCCTTCAATATAGCAAAATTCCTGGACTTATCTGCTTTGGGAATTGTGAAAGCTTGGGGCCATTTACAGTAATAAAAATCTATGCTTCACTTGTAGAAAAAGGAACTCTTAAGCAAATGTTAATTTATTTACTATATCAGTGCCAGAATTTTCTCACAAAATAAAAATATATTCAGTTTGTGCAATTCGTTTTATGCAAATAACTTTAGACAAAAGAAGAGACTAAGAGATCATTGGATGCCCACTTTATCATGTGATATGATAGTTACATGATAGATACAGAACTAAAAACTCTATGAAACAGGAATTATGCTTATTGTATAGAAAAGGAAGTTAAGGCTGAACCAACTGATAGGAAAATGCTGAAATCCAAACCCAGTTTTGTCTGGTACTCAAGATACGCTTTTTTCGTAAGTCTTCCCATTGTCCTTCTACCTCAAAGTGATATTCATGAAGCTCGCTATGTTGTGGGTCCTGAAAACATATTCTCAAGGAATTAAACCTTTGGAGCAGAGGAGCCCGGTCTCTACTATAATTATATTTATAAAGTTACAATTTGTATGGTTTGGAAAATCCAGATAGTGGTAGGTAAGGATTGTTAGTGTGATTTTTACATTAACTTGCCTTTTACTCACAAAAACAAAATTCTAGCAACTAGTTTCCATATCTCCCACTCTGTTCAAATTCATAGGGAAAGCCAGAAGCATTTTAAAAGAACAGTTACAAATGTATTGCTAGCAAGAAGTATGACAGAGAGAGCCCACTGATAGGAAATCAATCCACGTAAAAATAATCAGTCCTTGCTGTCTAAATAAAACCATCCTAGGTTAAATGTGGGGTTGGGAAAAAGAGTGGGAAACAGGGAAAGGGAGAGACAAGCCTGTGAGAAACATGCATATTTTCTTGACAATTCACAGCTTTATGAGTTTGTTTTCTTGGAATCAAAATTTTTTCTTTAGATTGCTATTAAGATTACTCAAACAAGAAAAGACTCAGTATTGGTGGAAACAGTGGTCGAAGGTAAGAATTTCATTTCCTAGAATGAGAAAGCTGACCATATTCAGACACAACCTCTGAGACCTGGGCCACCCCCAGTGCTGAGATCTTAGAACCCTACACGCTCCACTATTTCTAGACATCCGAAGGCTCAACAGATCCAAGCAGAGAAGTCGCCAAGGTCACTTTTCATAGACTTCTAATTGCCCGCTGGAAGATGCTTCCTGAGAACAGAAACCCCACCTTCAGGAACTTTACTGGCTCTACAATTGACACGGCCCAAGACTATAAAATGGTAACTTATAGCTTAACTAACACATCTACCAGAACTTAAACCTTGGAGTAACTATGCAATTTTTCCAAGTTTATAGTCTTTGCTTGATATATTTTTGGAATTTTTCCTTTGGAAATTCTTCTACAGTCCTACCATAAACAAAACAAAACCCAAAAAAAGTCAGTTTTTGTAATTTATAATCAAATGCAACAAAGAAAAGTCATGCAAGTTGACTACGTGCTTGATTCCTAATGGTTGGCTCTTTCCAAAAACAGCCCCAAAGATGAAGACCAGTTGCCATCAAAGATATTCAAAGTAATATGCTGCAAGCCGAGGGGCAAACAAGGTTTAAAGAAATAAAATAAGCCAATGGCTCACCCAAAGGGCAATTATTCACTTGGATGTGCTAGCAGGGGTGTGCTTCTTTAAAAAATAAAGACAGCATATGACTCTTTGTACTCATGCTTTAGAGAATCACCTTGAAGTGAGACTGACTGCTAAGCAGAAGTATTCTCCATAGCCCCTGGGTCTGGAAGTATCCATGAAACAATTAAAGTGAGGCTCATGGGTCAGCTGGAATGGGCAGTAACCAACCACTTAAAACTGAGCCAGAACCTGTGCTCGCACGCCAACACAAGTAAAAAAGAGCCACTTTGCCTGAGAAATTTCTGTTTTCGAGGCCTGGTTGTGGCCAGTGGCAAGTGTCTGAGGTTGTGAAGGAATTTCAGCTGCGTTATCCTCAAGTCGTTGCACTACTTATAGGAATGTACAGAAGAATCTGCAAAATCTTTTGGCCACCAAAGCCCTGAATTTCCCCAGTCAGCTGGGCAAACTCAGCCCACACAGAAGGCATCTATCTGACCTCTCTTTCCAGGGCAGAGGTCAAAGGACCTGAAAGTGAATCACCTCCTCGGTGTGGTGGTTTATAATGGCCTTGCCTTGACATCAGGTGCTAAGCTACACTGACTCTGCTCTTCTTATATTGTACACTCTGATTGATGTTAGAGAACTCTCCCATAAGGAAAGCAATTAAGTGATTTCCAGAGAGGAAAAGGGGCTGTTAAGGTCTCCAAGTGAGCATGCCAAATGATCAGGGAAATAATCTAAGATATCCCGGCACAGAATTCCACAACCATTGCCTAAGAATGTAAGTTATGATTTTTGTTTTTCCTGCACAGTGTATACATGATGTGACATGCTTTATTTATTGGTGCTGATTTATCCACACTGCTTTATTGTTGACCAGCTTTTATTTCTTCTTTAACCTTATTAACCCTTGCTAGTATTTGACAGCTTAACACCCTCCATCACTCTGCAACATTCACTCTGAGAACCGACGTGGAACTAATAGCAGCCTTTTTATTTCCAATCTTTGAGGTCACAAGCAGCTGCCCTAGCCTGAACTCTGAAAGATTTTTCTATAGGTAGTTCTCTTTCAATGGGTCATCTCCTTAACATGTATCTACAAGTCTGTGTGGATGTTTGAAATGAGATGGGATTCCTACTAACTTTAGTCGCCACCAACATACACCTTGGAAGATGAAGAGTAAGCTTTACCTTTGAAAAAATGGCCTGAGCAATTCAAGTGAAACAACTTGGTAATTTTCTTTGGGGGCCTTTTATCACCTTTCAAGTTACATCCAAGTAGTGTCCATTCGAGGACACCTTTGATCATCTTGACAAAATCCACCAGTGAAACAAACTCACAAAATCCTATTACCTGGTGTAAGTGTGAATGAAATAGAGCATGATGGGTGAGATTTCCTAGCTCCGTTTTTCAGCCTGGATTGATTAACTCTAATAAATTCAGGGAGGTGATTGCAGATGATGCCCGTCAAGCTGGATCTTACAGCCCAGTTGTTTATTATTTCACACTGCCTGGGGCTCAATCTTTGACATTCACTACCCTAAAAGGTCATGAAGTCAAATTCTATAGCCAGATTTAGTAAGTATTTTGGTGAGCTGGCTCCTGTGTTAATGAAGACTAGTTTTCTTATAAATGAGACTTAAGGGAAGAAAAAATCCAGATTGAATAAAAATATCTTCAAATCAGGAAATTTACACTTTTAAATAGCCATGTCAGTATAAGAATATTTGAGACTGCAATGAAGACAAAATAGAAGGAAGCCAGTCAGGGCTAACAAACCAAGCAAACATAAAAATTAACAACTATAGGGGCAAAAATAACATTTCCCACCAGCGAAGATGGGAAATCTTGAGCCAACAGCCAATAGAGTCCATGGCCCAAATGCTCCATTAACGTGTACTTAGAGGCTGTTGGCCATTGCTCTTAACATCCCAAAGATGCTCCAGGCCTTTGTTCCCTGGCACAAAAAAAAGACCTGGACTCAGAGTTCTCTCTGCTCTGTACAAATCAGAACTATAAGCCTTAGAAGCCAACCGTGTTAGGCATCTTAAGCTTAATGCAACCCTAGATATTGAATCCATGATATCAGACCAGAAAATACTTTTCTTAAAACTTCTACCTGGGAAAATCATAGCATGATAGACAAGCATAGGGTCAGTGCCACTTTATTCTCTAATCATTGAACCTTCCCCTTTCTGCCTCATTCTCCCTGTCTCTGAGCTAAGAGGGAAATTTTGGCATCTGTCTACAGCACCTACAAATTCCTGTGTAGAGGGAAATTCTACAAAACAAAAAGTGAAGAAAAAAAAGAGATAAGGTCTATTTCATTTAGTTTAGGCCCTGCCTAATTTCCATTAACCCCACCCAGCTGGCTTTTCTGGCCTCAGGCATCTATCTGGACCATTAGTGCATATTCTCATGACAGTGATGTCCTGGATCCATTTGTCCCTCCATTAGAAAATAAGAAGAGGGTACTCCAGAATTTCAGCAGGGGTGGTATCACTGTCTATGCAGCCTGACTTTTACACAAGCAAGAAATCCCCACTGCACAGTCCTCCCCATTCCTTATTATTGGCGAATGTGTGGACATTATGCTCATTTACTCTGATGATCTGAATTCTTCTCAGAGAGGTTCTAAATTCCTGCTCCCATTAACCTACAGTTTATTCTAGAGCAGGTCTAGGCTCCACCCCTTCCCAATTAACCCTACTCCTCCAAATCGCCCCTGAAATCACTGAAATAGTGCTCCTTCAGGAAACGTTCCCAGACCACTGCTCATCCCAGATCAAGTTAAGCTGCCCTGACATACCCTCTCCTTGTTTAACACTCAACACTCAATAATTATTTACTGTCATTCTTCCCTGCACCACCAGACCAGTGTTTTTCAGGCCTTAGAATGCAAAAGAATCTAAGGGGAAATGCAAATTCTCAGTAATCTGCTTCCGAAAAAAAGAAAGGCAGGGGCTTAGGAATCTTCATCTGATCAAAGTGATTCATACACAGGAACGCTGTTCCCAAATGCTAGCCCTATGAGGGTACAGTCCACATCTTAATCACATGCATTTCCTACTACTCAGCACAGGGTCTAGCATGTAGCTGGCATTTGATAAACACTGAATTCAAACAAGGATGTTCTGATTCCAGTTCCTTCTCCTCTAGTCCTCATTTCCAGCCCCCGCATGACAGTTGCTCAGCAAGGTAGACCATCGCTGAATCTTACACAGATCTTTGCAGCTCCTGAGTTGTACAAAACAATTTCAAGGTTGTCATGTCCAGGGTTCGCCCGCCTCATATGGATCTTTCATTTAGTCTCTTTTGGAAGAATGAACTTCAGCCTTTTTTTTTTTTCCAAACAAAGCTTATAAGGGAAAAACTGACAAGGACTTGGCAAATAAGGGTTTCTATTATTAAAAGCAGGTTGAAGTTGGGGCTTTGTGCAACTGCTTCCTACTTTCTGAAGTGCCTCTATTTTAAGTGTGTACATGGTGCTTGAAAAATCCCAACAGGCTCTAGATGAGAAAGCATCATCCTCATTAACGCTAATGGGAGCTGGGCTCCTGCACTAAAGAAAAAACACATCCTTTGGGCCAAACCTAGTGAGTGGCAGGATGGGAACAGGAAGACTTGGGGTGGGGGTGGGAGAGAGAGAACAACCCTTAATTTTGTTCTATCCAGGGATTTGGTGACAAGGTAGAAAGAGAGAAACCAATTAAGATGGCCAGTTACAAAAACAGTCATGGGATGTAAAGTACAGCATAGAGAATACAGATGGTAATATTGTAATAACTATGTACGGTGTCAGGTAGGTACTAGACTTAGCAGGATGATCACCTTGTAAGGTATATAGATTGCTATGTTGTACAACTGAAACTAATATAATATTGTATGTCAACTGTAACTGAAAAATAAATTTTAAAAAAAGAGACCAGAAAAAAATGCAAAAAATAAAAATAAAAAAAAGATGGACTCCTAGGCTAAGAAATTCTCAGCTTCTGAAAAGATGCCATCAACTTTCCAAGCAATTGAAATAATACATATTGGAGGTGGGGGTGAAACATTTATTCACTCATCAACTATTTATTTAGGGTCTGTAGGGATGTGATAATGAAGAAGTATTTGTTCACATGGAATTATCATTGTGTGGGTGAAAGTAAGAGAATTATACAATTAACAAAGAAATACAAAAGATATTCCAATGAGAGCAGGGGCCTCATCTGTTTTGTTCACCACTTTATCCCCTGCACCAAGCACAGTAGTATGGACTCAATAAACAGCTGTTAAAGGATTAATTGAGGGATGGATGGATGGATGGATGGATGGATGGATAGATGGATGGATAGACGGACGGACGGACAGATGGATAAAAGGGAAGGTGGGAGAAAAAGTGAACAAGAAAGGTTTCTCTGAGATGATATTTGAGCAAGAAAGAGGTAGTCATGAATGTTCTGCTAGAAATGTTCCAGGAAGATGCAAGTTCTGGAGACATGAACAGATTTAGCATATCAGAAGAAGGCCAGTGAGGCTGGAGTGTGGTGGAAGCAGCCCTAGGCAACAGAGATCATGGCAGAGTTGGAAATTGGCACACATGATAAGGACCAAAGATAGAAAATAATAAGAAGCTGTGATAGTAACTTTGTCCAACCAACTGGCATTTTCAGAACCTCTGATATATAAAAGACTCAATGCCAGTTGCTAATGGAGAACACAAAAGCTCCGTTACTCCAAGGGTCTTAGCCAGAGTTTTATAAGAATAATATCTTAGGTATTCATTTTGCAAACAAAATGGAAGAATCAATCACTGGTGTTTCACAACCCTAAAATATGTACAAGATATTATTTTTGATAGTTATTATCTTTATTACATAAAGATTTAAACAAACAGATAATAAAAATACTAAGATTCCAATGAGAAGGAAATAGAGAAATTATAAAAAAGGACATGTAAATAATAAATGTACATATGGAAAAGTGCCCAACCACACTGGTAATGAGAGAAGTGTATACTTACAACCAATTTTTCATCTATTAAATTAGGAAAAAGTAAATTTAATGATAATATAAAATGTGGGCAAAGATCTAGAGAAACCGGTACTCTCACAAATAATAGAATTGAGCACTGAGAACTCAAGTTGTTAGAAACCATTTGACATTATGCATTGAGAGCCATGAAAATGTTTATAGTGTTTGAAGAAGTAACTCCTCTTCTGAGATTTACAAGTCTTTGTATTGTCTACCAAGCCCTCAGGTTGTGCAGTGGTGCCTCAAGGCCTCTGGGGATTATGAAAAAGAAAGAAAGGTTTAGGTACCTTACCTCATGAAACCAGCACAGCTCTGTTTTATATATTTAAATATTCTTGAATATTTAACAGAGTTTACTTTAAAAGGGAGTTCTGGCACTTAATTTAAAAAAAAAAAAAACTCTCAAAGAAATAATCCAAATTATAAAAATAACTATGAATATGTTCATCATTATTTATAATAGTAAAATATGAAAAAAACTCAATTTTCAATAATAGAAAAATAATTTATTAGCCATCAAATATGGGCTATATACAGACATGGAAAATTATATATATAAATATCTATGTAATATCAGAATCATTTTATATATAATTACATAATTATATAAAATTGGAATTTAAAATAAAAAAACATAAAATTACAGTTATACCATCATAACTGTAAAAATGCACATGAATTAAAAATGCAATATGATGAGTATGGTTGGATTGTGGAGTTTTTCTTTCCTTTTTTATATCTCTCTCAACTTTTCTATAATCTAGTTAAATTACCTTTATAACTTATTAAAAAAAAATGTTTTAAAATAACCTGGATGGCCAAAGGACTGTGAATTATTCATCTCTGTGTCCCAGCATCAAGCAAAGGAGATGGCAGAGAAGAGAAGCGCCACAAACACTGGTTAAATAAATAGATACACTTTAAATTAAAATCTGATCATGAATAAAGCAGTAGAGAGAGGCAGTAGAGATTCCTTCTAGAGGGGCCAGAGGAAGGCTTTGTGCAGGAGGTCCTGGTAGGAAGGATACCAGGCAGAAGGAACAAAGGAAGTCAGAACTTGGAGACAAACAAGCGCTGAAAGTGTCTGTGGAAAGGAAAAAGCCTGAGCTGCAGAAGCCTGAGGCACCTGGAGGACATTTGAGGAATATAGGCCTGAAAGGAGGTTTGAGCCCACAGGCCAAGTAGTTTAGGCTTTCCTGGGGAGGCAGAGGGCCCCAGTGAATATGTGTGAGCCGAAGTGACATGATCAGAGCTGGACTTGATGGAGACTAACAGGGCTGGAGTGTGCGCAGAGGAGCGGGCATGGTGCTATGGGGTGTAAAGAGAGTAGGGCCCGGGGGACCAACTGGAAGCCACTTGGGAGAATCAAAAACTCCTTCTTCGCCTCCCCATCTCAACCAGGCTTTCTTCAGTGCCCGAGCATACGTGTGCACGTCAAATGTTTGTTTGTAAGCAGTCCCGAATGTTTCCTGTGCTATGTAAAATTTACCTTCGACCACAACTGGGAAAGTGAAGGGTGGAGCAGGGAGAAAGGGAGGAGAAATCTGTGGCCAACTTACTAGCACACCATCTCCAGTTTTAAAATAATGCATTAAGTCTGAAACCCAAATCAGAAGGTTGCAAACTCACATAAAGTCCCGGTGATTTAAAGCTCCCTTCTATACACAGTTCAGCAATTCATGGAATGTAAAAATACATGGAAACCACAACACAGCAGGAATCTTGCTGTGCCGCTGGCAGAGATCGCCTTTTCCCACACAGGCCCTAAATCTGACCCGGCGATGAAACTTTTAAAATTTGTAAAAATAGAACTGTTGGGAAATCTTGGCCACTTTTAGTTAAAATAAAAAAACAAAACCTCCATATTTGTGGGTGCAGTTGAAAATCTGCCATACTCCTCCCCTAGTTGAAGGAATTTTAATGGTTAAAAAAAATTTTTTTTCCAAATGTCAAACTGTGACATTTAGGTTACCCAGCGAATACATTCTGGGATGCTCTAGAATATGTAGATTGTTTTCGGTTTACAATCTCCACCCAGATCAGTCCCAAAATGTCCAGTCAACATCAATAGGTTGTGACAAATATCTCCACTTAATTTTATGAAGAATAATAACAGTACAGCTACTAGTTACTTTTATACATTATGTGCCAGAATCATGTCCTATAATCCTCAATCCATCACCCCGTAAGAGTAGGTGCTATTATCCTTGCTGCACAAATTAAAGAAATAAAATAAGTTTAATTGACTTTGCCCAGGTACCCTGTGGTAGCTAGGATTCAAACCCAGGACCATCTCATTCCAAAATCCAGCCTCTTTCTATTATATTCATTTCATAGGAATAAATTCCCCTCATCTGCCCAAAATAGTTATATTTAAAAATCAAGACATACTACTGGTTCCTCAGTCAGCTCTTAATTAGTTTCCTTGGACTGTTACATAAAGTTGGTATAAAACAGAGTGATATATTTTTAGCCTCTTGAACAGATCTCTTATCTATTTATTATTATCCTTAAACATATGCAACTCCTGTGGCTTATGGCCGAGCCTATGTTGAATTCTAAAAGAATTCCATGGGGGAAAAAAAACAACTGTCTATCTCTCTTACACCACCCTGTCCTTTTAAAGCATTTCACTAATATTTATTTTGGAATTGCCATGAACAGTATTATGACATTGGCTTCCTTAAAAATTAGTATTTATGATTAGCACTTGAAATGAGAATATCCAGAGAATGCATTTTATTCAGTGCTTACAACCAAATTATCTCAAGAGGCTATCAAGAGCTCTCAAGTCATTTCATTAACTATGTTCTTCATTTAACCGAGCCCCACACAGACAGGAGAGGAACAAAAAACTTGAAATTTCACTTAAAAAAATTTTTTTAATATTCTGTTCCCTCTCTCTTTCCCTCCCCTACATTCTCCAACCTCCCACATCCGCCCTACCCCCAAACTAAATATAGAGACCAAACACCAAACCTCGAACTTGAAAATACCCAAAGTGGTAATCAGAAAATCATTTTAACACAGAACACAAAAATTAAATGCAATGCCCAGATTCACATGAGCAGCCACACGGAAGACAGGAAGTGGGGCACACCTGAACTTGCTTTAGGAAGTTCTGAGCGCATTTAACCTGCTTTGCAGCCATCACTCCCTTCCACTTCACAGCACAGGAAAGGCCGATTCCGAGTATAACACCAGAGCCCTGGCTTTTCCTACCATTAATCGTAAGGTTAGATCCTGGATACAGAAATGTTAAAAGATCAACAAACATAAAGTTAGCACTGAACTCAAATGATTTTTTTCCCTTTCCCTTTCACTGAGAGGAGAGAGAAAAAAAAAAGCTTCCTTTTCTTGACCTACAACAAATTCCATTAAACTTCAAAAACAATGCTTTGAGATGCTAGAGGATGCAGACAGGAAACTGAAGAAAGACTTTACACAAAAGTTAAAAATGTCCTTTTTTGGTGGGAGGGCTGCAGCAAGGAAAGGTTGCATCTTGACAGTAGAGCTCATGGCAACTGAGAACACAATTAGATTTGGATGTTATGTAGTTGTGACTGAGATATACAGCACATCAAAACGGATTTACTGTTTAGTCAGAATAAAAGAAATATGCAAAATACCTGTAAATAAGTAATGATTACCCCCAAAGTTTACAAATTCATGAAATGCCCTACTGATTAAATCTTATCATGTTTTCAAGTTACTTAAAATCATCTTTTTTTGGAATGAATATCAGTCATCTGTCCATGGTTGATTCATTTTTAAGACTGAAAGAATCTTCTTTGTACCCTCCCTTTGTTTCCTAGGACACTTAATTTATGAGTGTTTAGTATAATTGGATGAGCTTCCAAAAAATGGTGTAATAAAAGTAGGCTTAGATGTCACCATTAATAGGTCAGTTATAAAATGTAGTGTTTGCAATGAAAACCAGGATTATGTCTATATTTCATCATTATTCATAAAGTTTGGGGCCATTTTGAAACTTGACGCAAATGACTCAAATTCAAGATCAAAAACTGCTTCAAAATGATATTCAGCAGTAATTTTATTAAGCTTACTTTGGAGAGCATTCAAACAATGCTTTTTTTATTCCGACTTGTTGGCCCCAAAATGCAACAAGGGTTAACCTTGATTGCAAAATCAAGAAACAAAGATACAGGCCTATTGTGCAATAATCAGCCCACATTTCAATGAATAAGTAATATTTCTCACAAACCCAAGTTAGATAGTGGATTTATTTAACCTCTTGGGGTCAGGTAATAAATACTAAGTGAATTATTCAGCCCAATGGCTAATCAATACAATTCCATGATATATTTTTTGTGTTTCATAAAAGGTTGTACACTAAAGGCAGTGAGCAATTATGGAAATTGGGCCAGAGCGCCTCTCAATTCCTCTCCGGCTTGAAACCCCAGCAGGCCACCTTGACAGCAAATCGATTAGTGCTCCAGTGAAGCGGCTCAGTGACCTCTGACCCGCTTCCAGCGTGGCCTGACAGAGGAGAGAGTATTTTATATTTATTTTATTGAATTAACTCCATCTTGCCTGTACCATAGCTTTACACATATTAGGCAGCAAGCTACAAGCTACTTCATTGTCGTTGTTTTCCATTGCTCTTGCAGGCCCCACCCCTTGTCCTGCAGATTCCTTTGTCCTGGTTTTCCTTTCACTTTTGGCCTCATTATAAAATTTCAATCCACCCCGGGACTCATGGTGGAGTTCCAGGTAATAAAAACCAAGAGTAAAGCACATAACTCTCCTGCTCCGTGGTTCCTACCTACCTGGTCTGCTCAGAACGATGCCCTATCCCCATTTGTTCCCCCACAAAAACAAAGGCCACTCAGTAAGAACCAGCTCAACACAGAGCTCTTTGGAAAACATCAAGGATTGAGGCTATTTCTTACTAGAAAATCGAAAACCAGAAGCCTTAGGTATTTCTCTATTTTTGTCACTTAGGTATTTCTCTATTTCTCTATTATTGGCTCATTGAAGCCATCAAAGAGAGAGAGACAGGAACCAAGCCAGCTGAGTTTAGGGCAGTTTCATCAAGGGAGCAATAAGTACAAAGGCTCATCAACCATCGATAACTGAATGCTTATGAGTAACCCAAAATACCCAAATCACCAAAAATTTCTCAGCTGTACTTGTGCTGTATGGAGCGTCGGGAAAACCCACCAAAATAAACAAAAAGTAAATGCCAGGAAGAAACTAAGAGTTCCAAGTCAGAAAATCCAGTTAGCAGCTCTGGGTATTAAACAATACCAAAGGTTAAATTATCAGCAGAAAGTTGATGCTATAAATCATAGGAGTGAACGATCTCAGCCCATATTTGAAGGAAACTGTATAGATCAGTGATTTAGTAAGTAGACTCTTAAGTTAAACTACCAGGATTCAAATCTCAGTTTTTCTACTAACTAGTTGCAGACTTGGTATAAGTCCTTGAGCTTCTCTAAGCTTCAATTATCCTCAACTATCCATAAGGATGACCACATATTCTTGTATGCAATAAGTAATGTTGTCTACTATTATTATTTAACCAGATCCCAAAATATTTTATATGGGTAGGAAAGAAGTAACTTTTCAGTCTCATTCTACAAGTGGGGGAACTGAAGAGTGCAGGGGATCAGAATTTACTTTCCCAAGTTACTGCCCTTCCCAGTTTCCTGTTTGCATGAAAGTACCATGATAACTATCTCCTCCTCAAAATCTCTTTCTCTCTTGGGTTCAGAGGACCTTGAATTTAAAGAGTCAGTCCTTGGGTTGATCTCCCCAAAGATCTAAAATGTAACTCCTCCTCCACCTGGTTCCCCACTCAGCGGTGGACACCATGAAGCTCTTTCATTCTATTCGTATCACCTTGCCCTGGTCAGCAGAGCCTTGGGCACTGGGGAATACTGGCTTCATGTGTGCAGAATGAGGGACAAGACTGAAGGAGAAAAGACTTGAAAAAAGCAGTTAAGAGACCAGAACAGGATTCTAGAGTTGTGCTTCAACCGTTCCCTCATCTCAGCAATGGGTCGGCACTTCTGGATACCTTGCTTTTGATAGGAAGGAAGATAAGCTCATCTCTTGAATCTCCCAGCTTCTGTAGCAATGAAGATCATTGTCACCCACCTGTCACAACAGACACCCTAAGAGCATCTGGCAAAACAGAACTGGGGTCCAAGTCCATTTGCAAGAACAGAACTGGGGTCCCAGTCCATTTGCAAGAACAAACGCCCTCATGGTCAGTGCCAGATTGACAGGGAATGTTGGCTCCCAAGGCTATTTTTGAAGGACTTATCATAGTTCTTAGGAAAATTGGGAAAAGAGAGTATCTTAATTTTGCCCCTCATCCTTCATCGTTCTTTGCTATCTAGGGATTCCTGATCTTTTATCTCGGTAGTTCTTTCGCTCTTGGCCTATGCTCTACCACTACCATCCCTTTTGGTAGAAAGAAAGGTAGACTCATCTTCCTCTTCCTCTGACCTACAAATCTCATAACAAAAAGTTAAAAAGCCATGGGAAGCAGTGGAGGAAAATGCGACCACCCCCACCTTCTCTATTTAGAACATATGTAACAGCCTAGATATTTCACGCGTCTAGAGCCAATGAAAATAACTTTTTTTTTGTATACATTCTCCAATCAAGATGGACCCAACTAATCATACCAAAAAGAGATATCAGGACTCGGGGTCAAAACAACTTAAAATCTAATGCAGTAGTGGCTCTAGGATATCAATATGAGTTTAAAGTATGATTATGTTGGAGAGTAAGGGGTTAGGGAAGTTCGTGAACTTGTCTAGAAGCTAAGCTCCATAGCAAGCAAAGACAGTTTTTAATTAGAGTGTATGTTTATTTGAGAGGGCCTGGGAGGAGCTGATAGAGACTATGGGAGGGAAACTAAGACCCTGTTTCTAAGCCATGCCTTGGTAGTGCCAATGACCTAGTGATATTTGGTTTGTTTGGGGTTGGCTGACCCATTATATTAGCAAGACTATCAGCAACACTTTCAGTGTTCCACTTGATCTTGTGCCTGGGTACCTAACTGCCTATGAAAGTCTGACACAAAAGCAGTGACTCTTACCGGGAGAGATAATGGGATTGGATAGAAAGAGACCTTCTTCAGATGCTGACTAGCTGTATGACCTTGGGCAGGTTGCCTCTTCTTTGGACCCTATCTATAAAATGGAGAGTCTATTTCCTTTCCATAAACAGTATGTGATTCAAAGTGGTTTGTTGATCTGAATGTGTAAGAAGCCTGAGATGGAATGTTTACTTCCTTTGGAAAATTGGAATTTAACAGCCAAAAGAGTCTTTTTTCCTATGAAGAAATAAAAAGAAATCCATTTACTTAATCTGCTAACCCCAAAACCAAAACAAAGCGAGTCCATGGTATAAATGAGTTGGCTGAGACTTCTGCAAGCGCTTGCTTACAAGATCAGCCATCTTTCTTAAGTCTTTTTGCAAAATGGCAAAGCATATTCTTTCTCATCCCACTAAAAAAGAAAATCTTTCACACCTTTGTAAAACTCTATGCATTAAACCATAAATTATTCTTCCCCCTCTCCCCCTCTCAGAATCTATGCAAAAGTGATTACCTCAGTCGTTTTTCAATATTACTTTCATACTTGGAAAATGCATTTTCAAAAAGTTATTTATTTTTCACAGCATGTCAGGTTGTTATATTGTACTAGTTAAAATAAAACTACTAAATAAACTACTGTGTACTTTTGCATGCATTACATTTTCCTACAAATACTTCGAAGTATAATTTTCACTGGTTCTAGGAATATTTATTTTAAATATTACATTATACTAGGTATATTTATTTTAAATATTACAGTATACTTTATTTTAGCATTATTCCAGATTTTAAGAAAGAAATAGGAAAGCCAGTTGCTAATGTAACTTAGCTATTAAATAACTTTCTTATTAAAGTTCCTCGTTTCAAAGAAAAATTATTTAAATATTAAAAGTGGTTTTACTATGAAATTTAAAACCAACTCATACTATTATTCCTTCTCAAGAGCTCTTGGAATAACTAAAAATGTCCCTTTGGATTTGATTCCTGCTCACCTAAAAGCAAGGATTGGGAAGGGAGTAAAACATGTAAAGCATAAAATATCGGATGAGTGCAACCCAGTATTTCTAATAATGAGGTGCATGAGTTCTTGATGTATATGGTTAGGTTTAAAATATTTCCCAGAGTAGCTCTAAAAGATGACAAAACAAAAGTGTTGCTTGAGGCAATCTTAAGTTTTATGCCCAAAATTGTTTTCTGCTCAAACATAATATTAACCATTCTCTAAAGAGCCATGAATTTCTTTAAAAGGCCACCTCATGGACATGGATCCAGATGCTTTCCTTAGCATTTGTAGTTTTGACCATGGGAGTCCTCAGCATTGGGTGAGGGGTGCTTGCTGCAGGATAATCCCCCAAAACAAAGCTGACCCTTGACTGAAACCAAGAAACTATGGTCGCACACTGGTACTTCACTGGGCTTAGAAAATGTTGCTCTCTGTGGCTGAGTGAGAGGCAGAAAAAGGAAATGCTTAAATATTTAATAAACGATTCTGCAAAGGCTTTTGAGCCCTCGCATGAAGAGTTTGAAAGCACTAGCTACTTTACATCCATTGAGGATGCCACCGAAATGGCTATCTATGATCCAGATTACAGGCGACTCAAGAAACTAGTTTCTTTTCCTCTTTCTTCTTCTGAAGCTGAGTTGGCAGCAGCCTATCTTGAAATCTTTCAGAATTGCTTTAATCTTTCATTTTAGTTTCATCTCGAGCCACACGTAACGTCTCCCCTTGGTGCCCTAGAGGTCACAGGCAGCAAGTCCCTGAACACGGAAAGATGCTCATAGAGATGCAAAGAGTAAGAGTGGAGCAAAGAAAGCAAGGATACACCACATGTATTTTTAATACCACCAAATTTAGCTAAAATGTGCTCCCTGGTAGTGCTTTTAACTAACAAGCAGGCAATATATTGCACTGTAAAATGTTTTATTTTAACACCTTACAGTTTTTAGCTCTGTGACTGTTGCAGGTATATCCATTAAAAGCAACACAGACCATAAATCAGAATTCCATACCTTTTCACAGCATATGAATCTATTCTCCTGCTGGTAAGCACACAGCTTTCATTGATGCCAGTGGGGGTGACATACACTTATGCAGGGGAGAATAGACCACTCTATACATGTGAATTTATGCTTTTAGACAGGTGGCTGTATGTAGACAAGAGACACCAATAAACAGATTTTATCGGAGCTATTTAGAAACAGATTCTGTGCTTCATATCTACAGAGGAACAGTCATCTTTTTCAAAGGAAAATACAGAGGCAAACCTTTGCCAGAGTTATGATCTAAAAGTTCACTACACCACACAAAACCATGGGCATTTGAACTGAACTCGACCAATCCTTGATGCTTTAGGTAAGTTAATAGTACTTCCAAAATTACACTTATGCTGAATCTAACTACAATATCCCTTATCACTATCATGAAAACATAACAAAGACTGCATGGCAGAAGGCAAATATTTCTCTATGCAATATAGGTACATACTAACATAAACAGAGGGTACAGATTCTCAGAGAAATAGGTTTGTCATGAAGCATAAATCTTTTAGATCACCACCAAAGGGATGAACACACTGGCTTTAAGGCAATATACTTCTCATGTTTAAAAAACAAATAAATACTAAAATAGTCTGTGTCATATATGGATTCTGTGTGGTTATCTTTTTATATTTTTCTGTTTTTCAAATAATATTTACTTTGATTTTCTTTCTTCATTTTAGTCACTTTCAATACAAGTTGCAAAGAGTAATACAAGTTGCAAAGACAGATGCAGAAAGTACTTTTTAACTATGCAGTCTAAATTTCCATAATTTACAACAGATATTCACACCTGCACAAAGAGGTTGAATTTGGCATATGTATCTAGCCGTGTGTGATGAACAGAGGGCTTTTACCAAGATGAAACCTCTATTTCCAGAGAAATCCATAAACTAGAAACAAACCAGCTCCCATCTTCGGCTCCTTCCTGTACTTCCTTTTAAAGATAGCTTCCTAGAAGGGTCAGTTCACTTCTATTTACTGCACCAAATACTGTTCATGATGGACACTGTCACGTTCATCTGTTGCAGGGACTTAAAGTCCATGACAACATTTACTCACATTTGCTTGCATGGCTGTGGTAGAGGGAACCACAAAATACTGATCTATCCAAAAGAGAAAAAAAATTAGAGAGTGGCACAGTGGAATTTATGAATGAGAGTGCTTTGGCTGCAAAGCATTCCCATTATAGCCCTCAGCCACCACAAAACTGCTGTGTAATTGGAAGGGAACTTTTTCCCATGCAAAGAAGCTAGCTGTCGACGCCAACCCATCAGAAATGGCGTGTTGGCATTAAGGGACTCACACCTGCACACGACCTCTCTCCCTCGCTGTGGCCTACACCTTCTGCTCACCAAGGGACCTGGATCTAAGAAGAGCATAGGTCGCAGAGGAACAGACTGAGGGACTGCTAAACTCTGGAGGTCATTTCATCCATTTATTTAGAGGTGAGGACACTAAAGCCTAGAAAAGCAAAATAAACAAGTCTCAGGTGCATAGCCAAAGTCAAAGGCAAAGCTGGCACCAGAACTCGGCATTCCTCCTGCACCCTTGCTCAGAGTCCCTTTCCCTCTATACGTCTTAAAGCCGACCCTATTTCAGAGTTTATTTACCTAAAACCCTGATCGACCAATTCAAATGTTATCCCAAATGTCATTCTGGGTGGGAAACAATCAACTTCCTCCAAACCAGCTTAGACGTGTTACTGTTTTCCCAAAGGAAAAAATTTTTCCTTTGTGTGTATGTATGTCTGCATGTTTGTTTTTTGGTCCCCCAGCAACAAAAACTGTATTGAAGCTTAAAATAATTACCATCTTTTGGGCTTTTCTAAAAACGAAAAAAAAAATTCCATCTTCTAAACAGAAGTGTACCATAGATTTCATATTTATTAATATCTTAAATTTCAAAAAGGCTAAGTTCTTAGCTTCAGTTAGAGGTTCTCAGTTTTTATTTTTGATTCTGCTTCATAGCATAAATGTTATTTATTTATCACATATTAACAGTAGAAAAGTAAAAAGTTAAACGGGATGTCATGATAGGCAGCTGCTTTAGGTTATGTGGTGAGGAAAAGCCTTTAAAAAGATCTCTCTGGAAAGAATACGGCCTGATTTACAAAACTCACATCTCGTCATAGATGAGAAAAGAATAGTAAGCACTTACTATCTAACTGAATCAGGCATTTAAAAAATAATACATTTACAACACAAAACAATACAGCAGGATGGATGTTGCTTTCCCTATTCTGAAGATAAGAAAATGTAAGTTTTAAAGAGACGAGGTTACTTGTCCAAAGTCGTACAGCTAGTTAACAGACAGGAAGTTTGGGGCCCTGGTTTATCTGATTCGAGTCCAGGCTATTTCTACTCTACCACTCTGACTAAAAGAGCATGCAGACACAGAGGTTTGCTCTTAGTTTGATCACCACTTTCATGGGTTCACATTCTCACTAAATCAGTTATTCTTTTCCCTGAATCATGCACTCGAATCATCCTCCTGTACTTGCCTTCATAGCACCTAACATAACTGTGATTTCACCTTTATTTATGTGATTCTTTGAATGACTCTTTTTCCCATTACACTGTAAAGTCTATGCAAAGTATGTAACGGTCTCTACTGACGTATAGTAGGTGCTCACTGAATGAAAGAATGGATGAATAAATAAATAAGCCTTTGCTTCAAACTTACCTTCAATGTAATTCAGCACAAAATACAAAGCCAGGAGTACTCAAATTGCTATCACTGTCTTATTCTTCTAGGTAGAACTGATAAGAACCACAATTTAGATTCAAATTGTCTTTCATTTAAACATCGCAAAGCAAGATAAAAATAAACAACTAGAAATAGCTAACAAAAAAAAAGAGAGGGGAGAGAGACCAAAATAAGTTTAGAACTCTGCCAAAGGTCTTGATGGTAGCAACAAAATCATAAAATGTCTCACGCACTTCATACGTCACCAGGGCTTTCAGATGGAATATTAGTTCCATTCTCTGCTTCTGTTTCGGCTCACCAAGATACAGCTCCATGAAAAGCTAATGTGATTTATCCTGCATTCTATCATTCTGAATCCCCTATTAACTAGCACTTGTGTAGTCACAGTACAATGATAAATGATGGCCATAATTATGACCCTAATTCACAACAAGTCACCAAGGTATCCTCTGGATCACAGAAAAAATGACATTAGGTAAGAAGTTCTTTGAAAGTAGACACCACATTATACAATTTTCCCAGGGGCTTTATACAATACATAACTGTTGAATAAAAAAAACTATATTGATCATAACTATGTTATTGTATCTGAAAATGATGTCCTATGTAAATCATATGAGGAAATTAGCTATCAACCAGAATGTTTAACTGCAAAGAATATCCATAAATGTTAGTTAAAAGAAAATTAAGTCAGTCTAAGTAGAAAGTGATGATAGTCTTAGCAGAGGCTATTTGGTCTCATCCTCTTATTTACTAACCCATTAACAAATTACAATATCGGAACTTTCAAAGAGCTGTAAGTTAATCAAGGTATTATGGTTGGTGCTGTTATTGTTTTAATCCACCAGAAACTCCTGTCTGGATATTTAAATTTTGATATAATGAAGCAAACTAAAACTCTAAAGTTTGGTATGTTTTCATAAGAGAAGACTAGTTGGGATGCAGGAGAGAGAGGACATTAACAGAACTAGCCCAGGCTCATGACAAATACAAATTCACTGCATTTTAACATATAAGCTAATAATTCCCCTTCTTTTCCAATTTAGGTCATATGGGAGAAAATACATGTGAACATGTACATTGCCACAGGAAATATCCTTGTAATATAAAAATTTAAAGCAAAATTATATTATTCTAGATTATGGGTCCTTGTGATTTTTATCTCTGAGTCAAATAAGTAGGCAATTACTCATTTTTTTCATTTCGTTATTTATTCAATAACACTAGGTGTTTAAGCAGTGTATAAAGACCATAGTAATTGTTAAAATAGTTCTTTATCTCATCTATACCATATTTCTTTTCTCTCATTAATTTGTATTTGCATATCTCTAAAGTAATTTCTGCCAGGATCATAAGGGAATTAATTTTCTATAAGCAAAACCACAGGAAAAAAAATCCTCAGTGTACCAGAGCTAAAAACAATAATTCAAAAGGACAAAATATTAAATAACCTTAGACCTTACCAAATACACTTAATCCTTTGAATAACTGTATAAATATTTGAGTGTCTTTTATTTATGTTTTCTTTCTTTTTATTATATAGACTTTAGAAAGTAGTCCTCTTAAAAAATGGAGGAAAAAAGAAACTGTAGTTTATTCTTCAACTTCCGAAAAGCCAACATCAAAGGTTAGACTTCTGGCCTTCAAGACCAGATCATTTGTAATTTCTTTTTTATTATTATCTTTTTAATTTTTATGTGGATCAGAGATCACATTTATCAGAGATCTCAAGAATTCTTATCTGGAGGCTTCTCTTAGCCAAGCTGAATTGATGGGAATTACTCTTTTTTGCCAAAACTCAAAAGAGAAGCTGTATACATTCCCTCCCTCCCTCCCTCTTCTTCCTCTCTCTCCTCAACACGCCCCCCACTTCTGACTCAAAATAAAAATATTTTTATTCTTTTTTTTTCTCTTTGTATTTAAAGGGATGAAAAGAGAGAGAGAGGGACCTAGCTGTTTTGGAAGTGTGAGGCTACAATTTCATTACATAAAAGAAATGATCTGAAACTCCCAAATTTATTCAAAAAACCCACAGTGTTTATTTAGAACTGGGGTGAGGGGTGCTTCTTATTTGCATATGTTATCCTGTGAATTTACTACATGCATAATTTTAAGGTGCTTAATGAGTGATTCAAATAGAAATGGAATTAAGTTGCAGACAATGACAGTAATGAAACTCAGGAACAATGAAATAGGATGCAAGTCCAAAGCTGTTTGGCTAAATCAAATTGTGTATCCTACAATTCAATTTCTATCGAAACGGCAGCAGCTTGAGATAAAGTTGTCATAAAGTCTTATCAAGATTAGTCAAGATAACATGAACATTAAGAAACCCATATTTAGATCATTTCAATTCTCCCATCTTCCCACCCAAAAAAAAAAAAGAGTGGAAGAGAAAATGATCCAGGCAGTTTTCCTTGGTTCTCTTCTCCCTCACCTCCCCACATCTAATCTGACCCTTTGTTCACTGCCCACTCCCCTCCATTCCTGCCACCGGTACTGACCAAGACGTAATCATCTCTGGGCCTTACCATCCCAGTAACTTCCTAGCTTTGTCTTCTTGCCTCTGGACAATACCCTCTACAGCTCTGTTCATCCCTCAGGGTCCAACTCAAATATTACTTCTTCCTAGCTCTCCCTGACCCCATACAGAATTAATCAGTCCTTGATATGGGTACTCCCTGATACTGTATCACACTGTCTAACACATCTTATTGGTTGGCTCTCTGTTTGCATATGTCTGTACCTCTCAATAGCACAGATACTTGAGGGCAGGAAAAGCCTCTGAGCATATGAGCTACAGGGTCTCCTACAAAAAAAAGACCCTCAATAGTCTCATTGGATTGAAGCCATTAGCTTTATTGTGAAAGTTTAGCTTTATTGTGAAAGTCAGCTATTCAATTCATTGTGCTGAGTCGTCCAATGATGACATGAATCCTGCTTATTAAAGTATGCTTTTATAACATTAGAAGAATGTGTAAGAGCCACTGGCCTTCGTTGAGTGGTGGATGGAAAGAGATTCAAAGTGGGCCAAGGTGTCATCTCAAAATCCCTTTCTCAAGTAGCACTACGTGACTGGAGATTCAAGCTATGGCTATGTCACCTCTTTCTTTTTTAAACAAATGCTTATTGAATTGTATGCTTTGCTACGTGTTAGTAACTCAAAGTTTAAGATGTGGTCTCTGCCCTCCAGGAAACTGATGGCAAAGACTCCATATGGAAGGAAAGTTTGAAAAACAAAAGATTTCACGGGAATCATAAGTGACAGAGACCACATAACTTTATAATTACACAGAAACATGTAAACGATGTTAAGTGTCTGGCCTGACCAAAGTTGGTAAAGTGGATGGAGGGAACCCTACTTTATAGTATTTGTCACCTTCCATAGTGTAAATACTCCCACCATGAATGATTTCAAGCTACCAATGTAAGAGCGCTGAACAAAGTTGGGAAGAGATTCATTCAGTTAGTTCACATGAGCCCATACAAGCCAGCTCTAGCACACAACTGCACGGGATCTGTCTACTCACAGCCACAAGCTACATTCCCCCATCACCCAATAATTCATCCAATAAATATTTATTGAGCACCTGTTGGGAGTCAGGGACTGTGCTGGGTAGGAATAAAATAGTGGACAAACAGCCACAGCCTCTAGCCGCATGGAGGAACTGGTCCAAACATGGAGGTTGGCAAAGGTGCCTCTGAGAATTAGAGAAAAGGCAGCTAGAATCTGACTGATGAACTGAACTGAAGCTAACAAAGACGGGATGGCACGTCTCTGACAGAAGCAACAGGAACAACACTTTGGACTTTATCCTACCAGCAATAAAAAGTCACTGATGGGTTTAACACTACGAAGGGGAACTATGAAATTTAAATTCCGAAAAGCTTTCTGTGGCTCCTGTGTAGAAAGGATGGATTCTAGAGAGGCCGAATGGATATTATGGCGAGTTGGACTGAGCGAGGATGATGGTGGGAGTGTGGATGCTGTGAAGAGGACAGAGCTAAGAGATACCTAGTGTGACTGCAGGAAATGAGGGAGGAAGCAACAACAGAGATAATTTCCAAGTTTCTACAACTGAAATCTGTCGGTAATATGAGGACGATGACCTGGTTCGGGAACCAGAATTGAGAGATCACGTTTGGACACTGAGTTTCTCAACAGGGATTTTATGTCCACCCTCCTCTCCCCTTGCCCACCCTTTATGTAAAAATGGCTCCCTACAAAAGGAAACCTTTATCTCTTATCATGGCCTTCAGGCCTTCACGCACTGGCCCAACTTTCCTCCCAGCCTCCTTTCCCACTAGGTACCATGTACCCCAGATACTGCTATTTCCTTCAGTCAGCTCTATGCCCTTCCCAAACCTGCTTTCTCATCCTTGCTTCTTGGCGAGAGGCAAACGCTGAACATCTAACAGCCACCCACCCCAGACCTGTCTGTGTTTAAGCTGAAGACATGGAGCTCAGATCATGTCTCATTCATCTTTGTATCATCTAGACCTGTCAACAGATAGGTACCATATTTTCCATATTTTGGTATCAAATTTTCCAAAGCAAAATCCCAACAGCTCATCTGACAACATGAAGACAGAAGGAAAAAGCAGACAGATCTCCAGACACACCATGAGCGCTCACCAAAAATGTATTGTATATAAATTCGTGCACTCGTTGATTGATTGAACGAGGAATCACTGAATACCTACTATGCCCATGCACACAGCAGGTACTCAATAAAGAACAAAGAATAAACTCTCAGGCATCAGAAGCTTCCCTCCGCATAGGAACTTCATACTCAGCTTCTGCAACAGATACCTCTGGCATCTGCCTCCCACCTCCGTGGTCTACTCTGATTTTCACCACGTATCTCACCCTGACTGCATGCCACCACAAGAAGGCTTCCTTCCATGGCATGCCGACACTGTAGGAGCTGCCCAGCCTGCACACAAACAAGCACAACCTATGAGTGTCAAGGTATCAATGTATCTCAGGACAAACATCCACCAATGAGGGAGATGAGCCAGGAAATAAATGCTCCAGCCTCTTATCCTACAGGAGCATGATTCTAGGAGGCATATTTTACTCTGCCTCTTAGGAGATCCCAACAGGATCAAGCACCTATACGGAAGCAGTGACTTTGCTAAGGCATCATTAACTTAGTTTTTTTTCCGTACCTGTACTCACTGTCCTCAGTTCCTGCTGCCTAGGATCATGCCCACGCAAACCACCTGCACCCCAGTTCCTGTGGAAGGTCTGCTTTTGGGAGAATTTCAAACTTAGATAGCCTCCAATCAGAAGCAGCCATTTCAGTATCCACAAGCTACTCAAACTTTCACTCTGGCTAATGAATTCCATGCTGAAATCAGAGTGAGGACTATTCAGAAACTATTCCAGTTCTGTTGTTCTATGATGACATTTGTGGAATGTTACAGAAACAGAAACAAACATCACGTAAGAAGTGCTAAATAAATATCATGTGAATTAAATCCTGGTAAAAATCCAGCTTCATCTCTATAAAAAGGAGGTATTGCCTGTGGCTTCCCAAATTATTGGTTTCGTCACACCTTTCCCTCACATTCTTCGGTGTTTGATTTGGTGTTAGAACATATTTATCAATATGTTAAATGCTACTTAAACTTCCTTAAATGATCCCAGATCAGTAAAGAAAGAAAAAAAAAAAGGGCTTCTGATTTAAATGTACTCAGCTATCCATTAGCATAACAAAGTCTGCATTTTATTTAGACATTGCCATTAATAATGAAATGATGTATGATTTCCACTCCTGCCGCTCTTCCTTCCTTGCACAATCAATTATACATTTAAGAAAATACTTAGTGGATAGAAGGCTTCTCTAATTAAGCATCACTTGAGGGAGCCTGTGAGATTCTTAAAACTAGAAAAGATCTCTCAGATATACAAGATAGTAAAGAAAAAAAAATCCAGTCAAAATATTTGAGCCTTAATTAGAAAAACATAAACTTTTATGCTTTCTGAACTGCTACATAGGGAAGAACTTACATTCACATACATTTTTTAACCCAATAAAGACTTTGAGGTGAACTATATATTTTGTAAAGTATAAATTCTTTCTCTGGTCAAGCTAAGATGCTAGGACAAACTAGCAGAAGAAATTAGATCTTCTGAGTGAGATTGAGCCTGAGCATTGCTGTCCCTTAGACAAAACAGTCTTCTATGTCAAAATCATTGACGATTTAAGATAGTTGGTTCTTGAGAATTTTGGAAATTTTCCAATGTGAGAATCTAATAAAAACAGCTAGCATAAGATTTCCCAGAAGGCAAAACAAGAATGGGTTTTGTTTCTGTTTTTGTTTTTTGTTTTTTGTTGTTTTTTCACTAAAATCATTACCTATCACATCCTGTTGTCAGGATGGGTGCTGATCTTGGGATAATCTCCAGTATGAATTTGCATCCCGGTTGTCCTAGAAAACTCTCTCCAACACACCACAGCAGATTCACTCAATTTAGCAAGTCCTAACGCTTTCTCTTTCTCTCCCTCTAGAGGCAGAAAATGCAGCACTAAATAAGGCTTGATTTCAAGGCATTAGAAGTAAAACTTGGGATAAGCCACCCCAACAGGAACAAAAGCAGGCCTTGGAAGAAGGCAAGGAATGTGTCAAGAAAGTTGCATAGAGGAGAAGCAGGGGACAATGGCAGAGAGGGCTGGGGAGACAAAAGATGGGGTGCCGAGCACTGGCTCTCTTCCTCTCACCCTCCTCTGTCTCTGCCTCCTTCGCTGCGGTCTGTCCTCCACGTCTCTCACTCTCTCCCGGGTGCTTATTTGCCCCCTCCCTCCTTTCTCTCTCCCCACACCCCATTGCTGTCTCTATGTTTCTGAATCCCCCGTCTCTCTCTTTCTTGCCCTTGTTCTCTCTCCTGCCTTCCACCCTCCATGTCCCCCCAAGACCATAGATCCTCCTGCCCCTGGAAATGGTCCCCGTCCTGACCAGGTGACTCCTCTTATAACAGAAGAAATCGATGAGCTTCCAGAATGAGCTCTGCACGTGGTGCCACGTCCCCAGAGACAGCAGATACCCCAGAGTGTATGCGGCGTGGCCTTCAGCACGCCCTCCTTTACCCAGCACCCCTTTCCCAGGTCCCCTCAGCCCCACAAGCCTCAGTCACAGCTCTCAAAACTCGGGCCAGCTCCCCCCATGTCATAAGCAGATTTTTAAAATACTCGTGCATGAACTCATTTCTACTGATTGCCTCCTTTCCTCCAGCCACCTCTCCTCCAAACTGGCTGTCCTCCCCTCAGCCAGGATCGCTCTCCTTCCCCACCAGGGCCCAGAAGCCTCCGAAGGAAATTGAAACTCAGGGAAAGAAAGAAGTCTCTCTGGGCAGGAGAGAGAGGGGACAAGGCTGGGCCCCTGTGCCCTTTTTAATTCTACATTCTGGCAAAAAGAAAACCTCAGGTCTGACTTTAGAGCCTTTGACACATAATTGGTAGCCAATTTTCCTAAGTGGTGAGTCAATTTTCTGCTTGTGAAATGTAACTTTACTCTGGTGTACACCAGGCCCCAGGGTTTTCGATGTGGCTTAACAGCAATTATATGAATGTTAGGAAGGGGAAAAGTGTTAAAGTCCCTACGTTTACATTTTTTCAGGTTTTTACCTCTTAAAGGGATAGAAGACGTCTCCTATCCAACTAACCCAGGACAAATCCACCCAAAGACAGACACAGGATTTCCTGAGAAAGAAAACCATTTTAAAGCCACACCACAGAGGGTACACTTTTTAAAATTCTCTCAAAGTATTCGGACAAGTAGTGAGATGTAATGGGGAGGTGCTTAACACTTAGGGGTCAGGGCATCCTCTACATAGTTCCCCTGGAGCTATTTTCTTTGCTCCCACCCTCCCCCCTGCCCTTCCCCCCACCCCAAACAAATGCCCAGGCTGCTCTGCACGCAGCAACCCCTGCACCCCAGGCAGCCGTCGGCTCCCGTCCACATGTGCGACTCATGTTTCGGCTTTCACTGGCGACAAACTGGAGCCGGGGCCTTTCCGTTTCGGAGGAACTCGCTACGTGTCGCTAACAACAACACAAACACCGGCGGCCCCTGTTCTGTGCTCCACTGCCCACAGTATGCTCGGCACCAGGCTGGATTTATAGCAGGGAGCCCCGACTGTAAGAGGTAATTCATGAGTCCCCACAATGCCACTACTGAGAGGCACTGAGAGGGGGAAGACACATCCGTGCTCCCCTCCCGTGGGCCAACCCCGAGCCCATCCGGGTTTGCATTTGTGCACAGTCACCGGCGGCCCAGCACGTGCAGTTTGTCATTCATTTCGTAACAATTCTTTTCTCTATAAGGGAAATAGAAGGTAATTTCCGCCACCTCTCTTTTATCACAATTTGTTAAAAACTCCACAGACTTAAAATATGGTTTTTGGTCATTAATAACTACAATAGAAAAGTCATACTATACTCGTATGTTTTCACAAACCTACATGATACACACACACATGCACTTGGCCTCACAATATACTCACGTGCAAAAAAAAAAAAATTATATCACTGCTACAAACTTTCCTGGAAGATTTAGTGTGTGTGTTTCAGAAATACATAATAATTTTAATAAAACCAAATCTGATCTGGGAAGCATCTACAGTGAATGAAGTTTTGGAAAAATGGCTGGAGTATGGGGCGGGGAGTAACTGATGTTAAAAATCATTTAACAGGAAAAAATATGCAATGTAGAAATTTCACCAAAAAAGAAATCATGTGTCATGTAGACATAGGTTTATTGCTTCATGGCCCCAGAAAAAGTCCTAATTATCCCAAATCAGAGGGAAATATTACACGTGAAAGCTACCTTTTGGCGTATCAGACTCAATTCCAAAAGATACAGGAAAAAAACTCACAGCAAAAATCTACACCTGAAACTTTGTACCAGATTCTGTATTAGAAATAGGCTTGTCAGGTCTCACAAATGCCTCTCTGGTCTGTGGTTTCAAGGTTCTGAGTTCAGCCTACAGCAAATCAGTTTGGGGTTTCTCTGAATGTGAGCCTCAGCCTGTCAAGATGATCCTTTGCAACACCAGCCTTTTAAATCTCACATCTTTGCTTTTCTCCCTAACTCTCAGACAAATTGTCTTCACGATCCTGCATAGGTCAGCCATTCCAAGCCAGAATGAAGAGCGGACAGATCCTTTACCCTGAGAATTTGGAGCTGCAACCATCAGAAGAGGCCTGGGGAAGGATAATTGCTTTAGTGCAGCTCACTGCCCCTCAGTGGTCCTCGGGACCCTGCTGAGTGTGGTCACTTACCCTTGGCAGTAACCCAGGGCAGGTCCAGGAAACTATTCCGTGTTCCTGCCCTTAGCCTTGTGTCAACGAAGCCTGGCACATCCTTTTTGTGGTTGTAATTTAAATGAGACAACCAACTGCACAGCTGTCTCAGTCAAATTATGCAAGGCCATGTGGCCTTTCTTCCATCTTTAAGAAGTCCAGGGCACCTCTCACCATGTTCGAGGGAAGCCCAGGGGAGCAATGGCCAACAAAAGGAATAGCGATTATGCCAGCAAAGGATGGAAATTTGCCTAAATGAATATGTTAAAGGCTGTACTCAGAAAATGGAAATGTTAGTTTTTATAGAGAGGCAGAATGGTGTCATGATTAAGACCCTGATCTTTGGGGTCCAACACATCAGGCTGGCATCCCATCTCTACCATTTAGTAGCTGTGGTGATTCTGGGCAAGTTATTTAACTTCTCTGAGCCCCAGTGTCCTCATCTATAAAATGGGGGGAAATAAGTACTCCCCACATAGAATTATTGTAAAGATTAAATGAGAGCATACTTAGCAAATATGTAGAATAAATGTTAGCTATTATCATCGTCTACAGTAATTACGACAATCACACAGAGAACATGTAAAAGCCAATGCCTGTCACCATGACGCCAGTCATCTCTACCCCAGGAAAAGGCAATTTTATTCTGCCTCCAGCCTCTTATTCTGCATGTTATAGAACTGCATCCTTGCCAAACTGCAAGTAACACTGAAGTTTGTATAATCCCAATTTTATTTTATTCTGTTTATACTGTATGCAGTGTTTTAACATACCTCTCTGTCTCTGTCTCTGTCGGTCTCCGTCTCTCCATCTGTCTCCCTGTCTGCCTCTGTCTGTCTGTCTGTCTGTCTGTCTGTCTCTCTCTCTCTCTCTCTCTCTCTCACACACACACACACACACACCCCAGACACAGGAATATGAGTATTAAGTGTATACATGGATGCATACCTCACCAATACAAGCCAGCAGATATGCAGAAAGAAAATGAGTGCACACATCTTGGAATGAAACAAAACATAATTATCAACCATATTTTCACAACTCTATTTGATGATACTCAATTCTGAATTGCATGGCAAAAATAAACTCTTTAAATTACTGAAGGCATGACCTATTGTATCTTTGTTCCTAAGGGCCCTTTAAAAGCCGAGGTTAAATTATAATCAGATGGCAAAAGGATGAGGACCTCACCTCAGGGCACTTCCTTGGGATAAATGACCAGCTCTTGTCCATGTTGGAAGGACTTGTTGGCCAAAAGCACCATGGGCCAGTGACCCCTTGCTGGTCATTAATCGTTACCGAATTCCCTGGAACCAAGGTCATTATCGCTAATATAAACTTAAATAAAAATTCCAGAGACATATGGATTTCTTTTAATAGTTGGTCTTATTTCTTTTGGTTTTTATAGGGCATTGCTATAGAATTAATGTTCTATGCATTAGCTCTGTAGTTGGTGTGTCTTAACACTTGATCCTGCTTGAAGTAAAGGTCTATTAGACATAAAATAAGAAATGAAGGAACGCAAACAAAAAACAGGAAATCCTGAAGGGGCCTATTCTGTACCTGGAATTCTCAGAAAGTCATTATCCATAGGACTCGCAAGTTCGTTCCCCTGGGGATCTCTCAAAATACAATGTTTCTATGTGATGATTCAATAACTTCAAATTTTTAGAAAATATATAGATAATCTTATTCCTATCTTGGACAAAGTTTTGTTTTTAAATTTCTCATCTTTGCACAAAACAAAAGGAAAAAAATGTTTCTGAGATTTTGTGAGATTCTGACTTATTCAAGCTTAAGGGGTGTGCACTGTATTCTCACACACAGGCATAGGGCACTAGCAGAGTATGTTATTTCATAGCTTCATTCTAAAGGCCCCCCACGGAGGGCTATTTATTGTTTAATTTATTTGTTGAGGTCCTTCCCGGCAGCCCTGCTCCTCCAGGCCTCCGGGTGTGGGGAACGGAGGGGCTGTGTGTGGACCCCCGTCCTGCTCAGTCTGTGTCTGTGGAGGATGGACTTGTACAAGGGCTAACTTAAGGGGAGTGGGTGACGGCCACTTTGGGGCTCTGTACCCCGAGGACTGGGGCACTAAAGGGAATTATCCACCCCAAAACTTCACTGCTGACACTGATTTAATGAGCATGTGCTATGTGCAGCTCAGTGTATATCTTCATCTATCAACATTTAGGCCGCTTCATCTGGAAGACAAGAACAAACTGGAGGGACCCAGCAAGACGGCTCCGAGATGTGACGTAGGTAGCCTCTACTGACAACCTTTTGAGGTTACTTTCTCACATAGATGAATGTAGCTGTCCGTGCCCCTCATATTTTATAAGCCTACAATTTTCTTTTTACTGGATCCCTTCCCCATCTTGCCCAAGTTATGCTACTGATAAATTTAAATATACCAACTCAAGTAGCCTTGTAAGGTGCATCATCTAATGACCTCACCCAATGGCCCCCACCTTAAGCTAATCTAAGCAATAGATGAGGGCCGTACTTACTGCCTTACCATCTTATTACCAGGCCGATACCCAGGTCAAGGTAATGAAGGGGGAGTGAAAGTTGGTTGAAATATTTGCCTGAGCAAATGTTTAATAATAGGCTATTGTCCAATGTTAAATATAAGAGGTGATCAGACTTTGAGGAATATAGAGGATTAAAATCATTGAGAGAGAGGGAACCTTAAAGATCCTAAGTGTCCAATTCTTTCATTTTATAAATGGGGAAACTGAAACCCAGAGAAGTTGAGACTTGCCAAGGTTCACATATCTAAATAACAGCAGAGACAGCGTTAAAAATCAGGTCTCCTGTGTCCTCATTCAGCATTCTGCACTGGGTTGCTTCTCATTTTCATTATAAACGAAAAATCTAACTTCAGCATGAGTGATTTACCTTAACAGGCCTGTAAGCAGAACCAAAGCACGCCTCTCTCCTTTGCAGAAGGAGAGCCTCAAATTTGGGTTCGTCATGGAGATAAGAGTAATTTGAACACTGGAAATTAGCATAGTACGGCATTCACCTACACTGAATCCAATGTATAATGAATGACTTCAGATCTTATGTTGGGAGTGGGGCCGGGGGCCAGGTGATGGTAGGAGAAAGAGGAATGACTCAATAGAATTGATGGTGATTTGGAAAAAAGAAAGAGATTCTAACCAAATGCAATTTCCTTAATAAGTGGGTGCCCTGGAAGTGACACATCATACCTCCAGCGCAGTCCCCACACAGGGACAGGAGCTACTGTTTACTTCATAAGGGAGATGCTTCATGAATGTTTAGTAAATAAATTAACATGTTAGTTCCTTTGTTTCTCCTATTTGAAGTCAATAAAATCAATGGGTACTTGTCCTCATTGCCTCCAATAATGAAAACAATGGTTCCCAAACAAGATCATACCCTATTATGAAACAATTTTTTATAGGTTGAGCAAAATTATTCTTTCTGGGTTCTGACATCAAAATATTTTGAAGCACAAGGAGATTCAGCTTGTTGAATGGCTGATGATCATTTGGGAAAAGAAAAAGCAAAGAGAAGATTCATAAATTTAAATTTTCATCTTTTTTAAAGTAAGGCATTACCTCTAAATGACCAGGCAGGGGATGCAAGAAAGACTTTGCTCTTGGCTACATTCAGTCACATATTTGAACCAAGAGGGAAAATCTAAAATTTTTCCAAATCAGCCCAATCATTTTAGGCAGACCAAATAGGCATGAAATTCAGAAACTGAGTTATCTGTTGCTTTCTCCTTTCCCCCAGATACTGAAAAAGTACAAAAGATGCTGATTACCCTCTCTCCCTCCCTCCAGCTTACTGGTGAATGCCCCTTTGCCTTTTGGAATCACTCTCCTACAGTTCAGCTTGAGACTATGCCAGAGGCTACTAACTTCTCTCAGCACCAGGCCCATGACTTCTGCCCCTCCTTGGCAGTTCAAAAGGTGTGACAAACCTGTTCAGACAACACTGCACACAAAAGAGGTTTTGAGTAGAGGGAAGTTCAATGTACTTTTTCCTCTCTTTCACTATGATTTCTTCAGAATTATATTCTACCACAATGCTTCATTTCCTTTATTATTAGTTCTGGAAAGGACAGTTTGTTAAATTTGTTTAGGCTTAAATATAGGATAATTTTTTTAAATTAGGAGTTAGTTCGAAATTTGCCAAGCTCAATATTTGTGTACGTTAGTGCCTTCCAGAAAAATATAATAGTCAAAGACAACTGCTCATGAGACGTCTAGAATAGAAAGAACTTTCATAAAATTCCTACAGGAAGATGATTATTGATGAAATAGCTCTGCCCAAAATAAACAAAAATTGCTATTTTTTGCACAGTGTTATGATACAGCAAGAACGAGCACAGTTGCAAATGATTGAAATATGTGAGCTTTTAAAAATAAATTAATACTTTATGATGTGGTATTCTGTACCTTCCTTCTCCCCATGACTATTATGATTTCTTAGAAACAACTTAATACATATGTGCAGTGCATCATTCTGGGCCTTGTTGGAGATATGGGGCTCACAGGTTTCCTTGAAACACAAAATCCAGAAAATACAAGTCATACCTTTCCCTGAGGCTGATCTTGCACAAGGTGAAATGGAGAGCAGAGAGGGACCCAGATGGCCCAGAGCAGTAGCAGAAAAGCCACTGGAATCAGAGCCAAAGGCTTGGCTTAAGGTCCTGGCTCTGAGGCTAATTAGATTTTTGGGCAACATGGCCAAGCTTCCCTTGGCCTCAGCTTTCTCATCTGTAAAATGAAGGGACTGGACTATAATCTCAAGAGTCCATTCAGCTCAAATGTAAACCTCCTCTCTTCCTACAAGAACCTAGATTCCTCAGAAAACCTGCCCTGGAGATCTGGCTAGCTTTCTGGAGCTAATATCCGTGAAATGGGTATAAAACCCCCTGCCTATATTGTCATGGCAACTAAAACAATGTAGGTCACAGAGCTCTATAAACTGAACAGGGCTGAACTCATGTAAAATCTTATTTTTATTCCCTCAAAGAGGTAGATGAGCGAGAAAATTAAAGTGTTAGCCTTCCCAAAGTAATGGATGTCTTAGTAAAGATCAAAGGCCCCTAGCTAAAGAGATGAGACTCTCTAACAGGAGAATTCTAAGCATCCACCAGAGTGGGGTGGGAAAGCCTCTCCTGCATTTTGAAGAGGTCCCCAAATATTCCTTATTGTTTTTAAACCTGGCTGTTCAATCAAACCATCAAACCTCAGGAAGACTTTCCTGGTGGAGCTCACAGACTTGCCTAAATTTCAAAGAAGAGCTAAATGGAGGGAAGAGAGAGTCAGAAGTAAATGTTGTGTTAATGAATAAAATTCCACATTTCACTCCTGAAAACTCTCCTATTGTTTTGGCCCATCAGCAGAAGCACAGATCTGGTTTAATAGGTCACAAGGATGTGGAAAATTCACAGTGATGGGGGCACACCTGAGAAATCCCCAGCTGAGGGGAGTCCTTGGGGGCATGCAGTCCACCCAAGGCCCTGTCTTGAAACCAGACTGATAAAGCCATCGGCTAGAAAATCAAGATTCCTTTTCACTTTTCCACAATTACAAAGTCGTTTGTGGAAGGCCCTGGGAATCATTTATAACTGAAAGAACAAGAGAAGCCGCTTTCAAACTCTAGTTTCAATAGGCCTGAGAGCCTTCTGGAAACCCAAAGCCACGGCACCATTTGCTGCCCCCAGAGGATATGAACAACAGATAAAACAAACCCAGCCCGGTGGAAAGAAGGGTCACAGTGGAGCTTGGGCCAGATTCTTAGTAACATTCAGCCACTGCCGCAACTTTTCCTGCTCTATAATTTCTGAGTGCCTGAGAACTTGAATTCGTTAATTCATACCCCTGTTTTAAATTCCCACCCCTCAGGGAGCCTGTGAGGAATGTTGACGCGTCTGTGTCAAAAACCTTCCAAGCAGTCACAGGGTAAGGACTGAGGAAGGGTCCGTTCTTCAACAATCAGGGGACTGCAGACCCGGCTTATGTGAGTTGCTAGTCCTCATGGCCTCCAAATCCCCAGTGGACTCTCCAGGGACCTGGCTACTGCCACCAAGGGAGCCACCATTTCAATCAGGCCTCCTCAAACAACCTTACTACTAATTTCTCCAATATCTAGGTGGCAACTGAAGCCCAAGGGTGCTGGAAGGTACAAACGAAAGCTTGCTAAAACCACCATGTCTAGAAAATAGAGAAATTTCCAGGCAATTCCCTCCGAGCAAGAGAAATAAAAAGGCGAGAAGAAAAACAGTCATATAATGTAACGCAAGTTTCCTGAAATTCATTATACCAAACTTCCATGACGTATCAAAGAATGGGATGTAATTCTGCCCTGATTATTTGGGGTTTGTCATTATTAATGTTGCAGAAACATTTTTAAGCCACTATCAGTAATTTGATGAAAGGAAAAACTAACAATTCAAAAATAATCTTGAGAGCCCCATGATTCTAAAGAAACTGCTATTAGTAAACTAAACAGCACTCTAAATAAAGAATACTAATGCTGTTAAGATATATCAGGAATTCTGAGAATTATCAGGGAAGAGTACTGAAATACTAACACCACCATCCGTATATAAGAAATTATTCAAGTATGCATTTGAGTAATTCTGCATTTTAATTTAACCCTTTGAAACATTAATCAAACCGTGGCTAATTATAGGAATTAAGGAATTAAACGATGGAATCTTCTAAAAGATATTATTTAAAAGGCAGTTTATACAATTACTTGTATAGATGTTTGCTTTAAAGAGGAAAACAGTTCTACTGTAATGAAAAGGGTCTTAGAAAATTAAATTAACAAGGGGGGACCAGGCTGATATGAAACTAAATTAGCATCAAATGCAAATTACAGGGTACTTAATGGTAGAAACAGGTGCAGAGAAGAACCCTAAATGAGATAAATGAATAAAACATCCTTCTCCACAAATGTGGAAGCTGACACAAAGTCAATGATATGAATAATTCAGCAGCCTCCACACTGCTGTTGAGGTCAGTCTGCCTTGACCTTTGAAACAGGAAGTAAAATTCAGTTCAAATTTGAGTGACTGGAAATATAGCAGTTATTTGTTTTTTGTATGAAAAAACCCACAGAATTTTTTTAAATACTAAAACAGGAAATATGCAATAAAATTACAGTATGAACTAAAGAAACATTACATAATGAAAGTAGTTGGTAAACAAAAAAATCATTAGATAAAATTTTACCCGAACTGTATTTCAAGATAAAAATCGTAAAATTAAAAATAAGTAAAAGCATATATATCAGTGTGTAGCTTGTTGATCAAACTCCCTGTGAGAATAAATTTCTAAATTTTCACCCTTACTTCAAATTATTTTGTCGTGTTGATGTCGATGTAAAAAAAAAGTTATAATAAAAATTAACTATATATTTTTATTAGTAATTCAAAGTAATCTCTCACATTTATAAAACAAAATTTGGTTAAATTTGATTTTTAAAAGATCTTTATGAAGCTGTTCTTTTTTAATTCTTCAAACCCTAATTTAATTAATTTTGCAGCCCTCAAATTGGCATATCTTATAAAAATGCAACCCAGGTTCTAAAAACAAATCATCTCCATAACTAAATATCTACCATGGTTTTACGTGTCTTTCATGCCTTTTTTCCTTCTTTGCATGCTTCAGAAGTATTTTGTACAGTCAACTGGTGAAAGTACTTTCTTCATTTCAAATTGAATTTGGTGCTGCTAGATATTAACATGGTGTGACAACAAACCAATTTCTACAAGCTACAAAGACAGCAAAATATATAGGGTGTATCATCCTCATCCTTATTTCACAGGATGGCATAAAAGATGTCTGATAATAGCAGTTATCTCTGCCCTCCAATTGGTTCTATTAATGGGACCCACAACGTGGCTATCTACCTTTCATCTATCTACTGAGCTTGTCAGATAAAAGATTATGTTGAAAGATGAGCTTAATTTTATTTTCTAGATTTGGAGAGGGTTAAAGCCAGACGCACGCGCGCGCGCGCGCACACACACACACACACACACACTAGCCATCTATGAGAGAACAGTGGTAAACTAGGTTTATGATATAATTACTATAGGAGCAAATTTAAGAAATGCTCCTTATAAACCCAAATGTTTGGCAGAAGCAAAATTAAAGATGCAGGGTGTATGTTTTTTTAATTATTATTATTATTATCATATCAGCTAAATCACTCCTCGCTCGACATTTAATAAAGGGTGATAGACCAAACACTGCTGATTTGAGCCTTGGCTAATGACTGACCTGAGTGAAGGTTTGTGTACAAAGTGGCTCCCCATTAAATAGGGCTCTGTGGAACCAGCTGGTTCTCATTTTGAAACAACCGGTTTCTCTATCCCCAAGTGCTAAAGAAAATAATCCCTGCGATCTATGACTACACACTTTCACAGAGGCAGCAATGAGAATTTGATTGTGGAGATAATTAAAGTCATTCCTGGAACTTCCAAGAAAAAAAAGGGGGGGGTCGGAATACAGAATAGTCGATGATAACGTTTAAAATTAAACTATGACAAATCGTTCTTAGTGTAGAAGAGAGAGGAGGAACCCACACCCTTCACAAAATTCAGTTGAACCAGCTCTGTTTTCTTCTCCACTGGGAGGGACCCCAGAGGAAGCCCTGAGATGTCATTAGTCAGGGCCACAGCACCCCCGTGTCCAGCCTGGATGCCAAGAAATGGAAACACAGCCCGAGAAATTCCTGGTCCCTGATGACACATCACAATGAGATTTTTTTAAATTTCAATCTTAAATAAAATAACCAGGGAGGAATCTATCTGGATTCTTCCACAGTCATTCTGGGCTGATCTGAAACACTGAGATTATTTTAACATTAAAAGAAAAAAAGCAAAGAAGATATCAGACATTTGAAGGCATTGTTTTTTGTTTTTGCTCTAACGCTACGCTGTGCTCAAATAGCCTGAATGACATTCAGTTGAACCTACGTGCCCTGCACGCTTGCAGATTTCATGGGCTTTGGGGAGAAAAACTAAAATATGTGTAATCTGTCTGTCTGCACTATCTTCCTTTAACAGGAAGAAGAGATGGGCTCAATGAGGATGATTGGGGGCCTCTCCATTAACCTGATTAGTTCAACACACTGCCCTCATGAATGACACCTTATCTGGAAAATAAGGGAGAACTTCCTCCTGGAGTAGACCGAGGAGCCCCCTTAAGCAACAAAGATGCAGCCTATCAAACGTGAGCTGCCTCTGCCTCTCCTCCCTCTTCCCAGCTTGCAGGTCAGAGGGACCAGCAGACTCGGAGCCTGATTGGATTTTGTGTCCTAAGGACAGGAGGCAAGCTCCCATCTGCCCAGGTGGCCTAGGAGAAGGCTGGGAAAAGGGATGCCCTGTGGGCAACTTCAAGCTCCTTTTTTCAAAGTCAACCAGGCACATGATGGGATTGGGGTGGGGAACCAGGGAGGGGGTTTGGGGGAGGGAGGAGCAGAAAGAGAAAAAGAGAGAGAGAGAAGAAGGGAGAGAGAGAGAGAGAGAGATTATTCATTAACCCTTCAATCACAGGAATAGCATGTCGGTATTATACCTGCCTAAAAGAAAAAATGGTGAATTCTTATCTTCTAACATTACATAAAACAAAGGCACTGCTGAAACATATGTTACCCTCACGCTGATTTCATGTTTGATGTAATAATGGGAGATCACCAAGTTGCCATACAAAAATAAATCTTTCCCTCAAACTCTGTGAAATTTGCTTGCTTGCAAAGGAAGCTCTGTGTGTGTGTGTGTGTGTGTGTAATTCATGGTATGTGTAATAGACATACTAGTTAGCAGAATATATTCTTGAAGATATGCTTTGTGAGAATGTCAACAGCAGGGTTTTTCACTTGCTTGTCTGCTCTGTGATTTACTTGATCAATTAAACAGTTAGGCAGTGAAGGGATTTGCATGGTAATCGTGTGAAGATTAACATTTTTAAGTGTAACAAATTTAATATTTTATCTTACATTTTCTGTTTCTCATCATTCTTTAATGACAGTACCTTCTCACTTTATTGTATAGTTATAACAAGGCTGTCTTTATGTAGAGAGATGAGACCGCCAGATTCAACAATTGCATTTCCAGCTCCTCTCAATCTTTCTTTGATTTCACAAAAACATACTCTAAGCACCTACTGCACAGGAGCAAGGCGATGTGCTGAGTGCTGGGGATACAGCAGTGACTAACACACATATATCACTGCCCTCTGAGACTTCCAGTCTACTTCCTGAAGACGGTGTCTGTCTCAGTAATACCAGAGGAAACTAAAATTAGACTGAAAATGAGTCTTAGAGATCTCTTCAGTCCAGCCCTTATTTTAAAAATAATAGTCACCTTCTACTGGATATGATTTCTGTGCCAGGCACTGTGCTAAGTGCCCTCCATGCATTATCTACCTATTCCTCACCACAACCTTATACAGTAGGAACTCAACTCTCATCCCGCTCTTAAAGAGGAAGAACCTGGGGCTTACAGGAGTTAAATGATCTGCCCAGAGCTCTGCATTAACACTGGCAGAGCTAGGATTTGATCCGAGGTGGTCTGACTCCACAGCCTGGGGCCTTAACCCATGTGTAGACTGCCTTGGAGGAGGGCAATAAAGCCATGAGTTTGTCCAAGTTCAAAACCACTGAGTAGAAGCTAACAGGCAACTTCAGCCCAGGAACATATTTCTTCTGCATCATGATCCCTATTTAAAATAGCATTCTTCCATTTTTTTTAATCAATATATTTTATGCTTACACTTACTATTCCAATTATTCTCTTTTTTTTTCAACTCCGAGGCACTGAAGCTCCATGAGGACAGGAACCATACAGGTCTTATTCACTGTTCTATCTCCCACCTTGAAAACAGTGCATGGCATATACAAGAGGATCAATAAATATGTAGAAAAAAAAATGAGTGACTCCTCATCGAAGGATATGTAGCTACCATGATAAACTTCAGTGAGGTAGTTCTGCGTGTAAGAAAGTCCCAGGGCAACCATCACATTAAGAATAACAACCCACATGAAATATATTATGTTCAAATTGCAAAAGCTGCTTGATTTCGAGAACCTGATATAGGACAAGCCCAGTGCTAGGTACTTTAATCCTCACAACTCTTCAAAATTGAAATGACTTTTCCCATTTGAAAGATGGGAAAACTGAGCCCCCTGAGGCTCAGGTACTGGTAAGCAGTGGTAGAGAGATTTGATTCTTCAGCCAATATACTCCAAAGTCTATGCCTTTTCCATCATACTCCGCCTTCTCCCTGATTTCTCTTTGGAAAAAGCAGAGAGTGCTTGCTTTGTCTACACAACAGTTCACTCATCAAATTAAATGAGGACACAAGAAGGCAAACACTGCGCCAGCAATGGGTATAGCAATTTATGTCATGTTATTGTTTTTTAATCCCAATAGTTAAATGTGAGATCTACTAAGAAAACTGTTTAGGTAGACAAGTTTAGAGTAATACATGGATAGGATGAATTATGAGAACCAAAAAAAAAAGAAATGAGACTATATGAAATGCTGAAAACAGTATTTTTTTTTTTTACTGGGCAGCTGAGGACGGTAAAAATCAGGATGAGCACTAGAACATGGAGTTCCTAATCACTTGCTTTGTCACTTCACAAGTACCATTCAGATGTAAGTTACTATTAAACTCACAGTCATTAGGGATTTTGCTTTTGTTTTAAGGTGCTCAAGAGGCCAGGATTCTGATGCTGGTCAACTAGAACTTGTGCATGGCCAGGAGAAGACACCCCCACTCCTGTAGGCAGAAGCACTCAGTTTTTAAAAAGATATTCTGAGATGTACACCATACATGTGAGATTGGAATCTGGCTTAAAGAAAACACCAAGATCATGCAGAAACATGAGTTTCCTACACTGTTTGTAATAGCTTCATAGATAACCAGGTTAACTCTTGACCAACTTTCTTTTCTAAAGAACTTTCTAATAAATAAAAAGAGACTTATTTTTCATCTTTGTTTTTGTCTTTGTCGTGTGAGTGTGTGTGTATGTGTGTGTGTGTGTGTGTGTTTACATGTGAGAGTAACCAAACCTGATGTAGGTCCAGGATTCTTCAAACTTTCCATTTTCTGAGGAACTTCAACCAACTGTGCATTAAAGATGATATTTTCAGATATTACTAACAGATCAGAATACTGATAAATGGGAAACATATTAAAAATAGGGGCAATCCCAATAGTTTATTGAACAATTATAAATTGCAAGTAGCATGATTGTCTGACTTCAGATAGAGTTTTAAAAAAAAAGAGCTTTAGTCAAATCATGGTTGCTTTGGAAAGGTGGAGAAGGAACAACCTCTGACAGTGAGAAAAGCTATCCAGCAGCACCCCTACCTCCTCCGTGCACACCGTCAGCCTGAGTACCTGGCAGCCTGCGCTGCCCAGCACAGGGGAACATAGTCAGGGCCCCAGCAGGGAGCCAGGCCACACAAAAAAGCAGCAGCTGACCTCATGCAACAAAACATCCTAACGCTTCATTTTGATAATTTCCAATTCATTGATTGAAAAAGAAAAGAATTATTTCAACCTTGAAATACCATGTCATGAGCCTCCCGCCACCCCCGTATTCACCCCTTACAGAGGGCTTCTTCGGACCCACTCACCTACCTCCCCCACCACACACAGGATCAATATTAGGCCAATCGAGCAGCAAATGAGCAAAAAATAGTACTTGCAGCATTCTTGATATTGATTAATTATTAATTTTTTAAAGTCGACACAACCTTTACATGAACCAAAATTTGACAATCTTACCAAAACACTATACAATGTGTATAGTAACCATGTCCAGCTTAAAAATGCAGAGGTGCAATGTGATTATCATTTGCTCTCTTTTTCCCTGGCCTGGCACTGAAAGTGTTAAAGAAAACAATAAAAGAACAAGTAAGTGTACAGGGCAGGATTTACTGGCATTTACTTTTAATCTATGGCCCTTCACTCTGTAGCTTATCGGGCCTCTGTCAGTCCTTTTTCCTCCTTTATATTTCATGAGGAGCCCCCCATGCTGCTACTGAGAGACAGAGCCCAAGTGTCTATAAGCTTTTTGTCAGGTAAAAAGAGAAGAAAAAGGAAAGGAACAAGAGGAAAAGCAAAGCTAAGAGGCATCTATTAGATGTCACTAGGCTTTTGTATTCATGTCAATGATTCAGGATTAGAGTATTTGAAATAATCTTATTGAGAGGAATCAAAAGGCCCACCGAGTGAGAGGCTGCTCTGTAGCATATGGCAAAGGCACGAACAATATCTTATTAAAGATGTGTTGGCTAACACTATTACTTTATATTATATTACAAAACTATTGTGCCTCAAACAGTTAGCGGGGTGGTATAGTTACCGAGGGCCATTTTGGAGGTTATTGTGTGGGATAGAGCTAGCTATATAATTTGCCAGCTTGTCTAGTTAAGTCATTATAAGTAGGGTTTGGAAGCGAGTTTAGAACTAGAACCAAGCACTTCACCTTCAAAAATAAAAATCCCAAAGCACACTGAAGACCACTCTGTTCCCACAGAAAGTGGAGCCTACATTACATGGATGAAATGCCAATGGCATTGCTTCCTCAGAATCAATTTCGTTAAGTCTGTATCATTTACCATATATGACACCCGCCTCCTGTGGAAATATGCAGGGGTTTTTTGTTTGGCTTGACTCTCTGCT
>NW_024340699.1:1600727-1666702 GCF_902729225.1 Pteropus medius
TTCACACTTTAGCAGGATTAGGGCAATTAAAATTCTATTACAATAAGTATTGTAACATTAAAACCTTCATTTGCTTCTGGACAAAGGCTTGTAACTGGAGAAAGAGTTTGGGAGGGAGAGTTATCTTCATCTACCCACACCTTTATAAAGGCAGCAAGCAACCAAAGACAAACCTGTACTGTTCACCATATTCCATTGATTGCAATTGGAGTATTTAGGTCACTTTTATATTGTCACGGACAGTGTACAGTTACAGTTTGTAAAGGGAAGGGTGGGCTGGGAGAATGGGAGAGGAGGAAGAATTGGTAGTCTATTTCAGATAGTACCTCGCACAACTTAAAGTGACCAAAAACAGGAACCTCTAAATAGAGTTTTTTAAATCTGGTCAGTTTTTATTACAGAGCTTGGTCAGGTGCTGGCAGTAGGGAGACATGAAGGGAACTTACCAGTGGAGGGTTACACTTAGGAGGGTTTGGGTTTTTTTTTATTCTAAGCAACTTCTCTTAGAAAAGTAAAAGGATGTTTACTACAGTGATATATTCTCATCACAAACTGATGGTGCAAAGTTGCTAGATGACACACAGGGGACCTTGTGCTGCTTTTCTGTATTTTTCTAGAACCATTACAAAAGCAAAGTTATGACGATATGGGATAAAGAGCCCACACCGTGAGCTAACACCCTGGCCAGTCACACATATACACTGCTGATTCTGTGAATCTCTGTTAAACACATTTCTTGGAAGTTGCTGCCATTATTTCCTTTACAGGAAAACCACTGCTGTTCATTATACAGTGTCTGCAGCAGTATTACACCATGTAAAAGTGCTCTGCATTATGATATATTGTCAGCATATTTGAAATGTATTTTAATGTATCCTGGTTGTGTATTTGGGAATAGCTGATAGCAAATGGAATATAGACTGCTATTAGCTTATTGTGTTCGTTATTTTCTTATCAAGGCAGAAAACTGCAGAGAAACGTGCAGGGTTCATCTCTTATTCAGAATGGTATTATCCGATATGTGATAAAATTTAGAATGATGCTCTCTCACATAAGTCTCATTCCTAATAATCACATATGAATTCCCACTGAGAAAACAAATGTTTAAGTACACTAGGGTTAATAAACAACCGTAAATTCACGCTTGGTGTCGACATCGGCTTGTCACTTTTGGAAAAAGGCAACCTCTCAAACCCACCAAGAGGATAGCAATTATCCTGCCTGGGGCAATTTTAAAGGGCAAATTTTTCCTCCTTTCATTTTAACTGAATATTCGGGGTTAGGAAATCAGGTGGTATAAAGGCTTATCAGAACTCCAAGAAATGCATTTACACCTCTGGTTTTTTATACCCTAGACCCCATTTGTGTATCTCACAGAGGAATTATACTTAGTGGTTGGTCCTTCTAAAAACTGGATGAAGACCAAAATATTAAGAGTTGAAAGGTCAATGAAACGAAGCCAAAAAACTGACTAAAAGCCTCATTTGCAACTTTAATAAAAGTATATGTTTATGTTCATGTTGGTTAAGGGATTTATTTTTACAGAAGATAAAAGAAAAAATTGTTAATGAATTTTGGGACTTAGATCTAATGAGAAAAAACAAAAGGAAGTCATTTTTTGTTGAGGAGTCCAGATGCCTTCGTAATCTTATGATTGTAAATATAGGAATTAGGATGTACCCCACCCACCCTACTCAATGGCAAAAGCAAGCAAACAAACAAAACACCCACATAACTATATCCTAATTCTAAAGTTTTACTAGTATTCTCCTATTACACAAATGAACATGTATGTTATATAAATACATCAGGATCAATTTAATCAAGAAATCAGCTTGGTGATAAGACAGCACTGTACTTTTCTGAAAAGTCTTATCACAGCATTTGTATCTCTTAGATGAAGAACAGATCTTAAATAAAATTGGTTCTTCGAACAACCCTGACATGGTTAAACTTTTCTACTCAAATGATGTGCATCCTGTAAAATCAACAGGTAAAATAAGCATTCTAATAGTGTCACTTGTGAACATTCTATTTCAGTCAATAATCATAAACAAACCAATTAGTATTACCTAAGTGAAAGTAATCTAGATGTGGAAGATCTTTAGAAAATACTGGAAAAGACAAATACAGGCTTTTTTTTTTCTTTTTAGGAGACCCTTGAGTAAGTGGCCTTGGAGAACAGTAATTCCAAACAGGCTAGGTTTCTCATGCAACAAAATTTGTACCTTTTTTTTATGTTACCTCCCAAACATAGATACAGGGATTCATATAAATGGAAAAGAAAGACAAATCTGTTAAGGTTAAAGTAAGCGAACCCAAAATTTGTAGCAGTATCTTAATTGGTAGGCTTCAAAAATCCGTGCTTTTAATATTGGCTGTGAGGAACTCAAAACTTACAGATTACTTGAGCCATGTATTCCAAAAGGACTACATCTAAATTTGCGCAAGACAGGAGAACATAATTTGAGGAGCAATTTCATTCTTTATTATTTCTATCTATTAAGAAAAAAAAAAGGATCCACTTGTTAACTGCTCAGGATCCACACTATAAGAAAATGAAGAATTAGGCTCTTATTTTTTCCCTTTATTTAGTGGTCTAACTATTCTCTCACACTGATCCTAAATTGAAAAACCAAACAAACAAACAAACATTGAGCCATCCCCTATGCCGCCCTACTGGAAATAAGCGATACAAATCTGGCAAGAAACTTTAGGGCTCTATGTGAAAGGAATCCTAGAGTATATTTTGGAGAGAAAAAAAAATGTTTTTGTAAAACCATCTGTATTCATCCATGTCATTGCTCAAAGATAGTTTAGTGAGTCAAGGGTAAGAAAATAAAGAGTTTTGCGAAGCAAATCAAAATGGATGGTAATCCTAACTAACTAGATACGGAATAACAGTCTGCACACTTAATATATTCAGTTCAAGCATTAATAAAGAAATTTCCACATAGAAAATGGAATCTTTTTATAGATTCAGAAAAACTGGGTTCCCAATTCAGACTACCCTGTGTGACTTTTGTCATTATCATCTTTTCTGATTCTTACAAAGTAAACCTAATTAAGAACCTCCCTCATTAGTCTTCCAGAAAAATTAGCACAGCTTATGCTAATTACTCTTGCAAAATTTAATAAACTCGTTGAAATGGGAATAGTCTAATGAGGTTTTATTTATTGAACTAAGATAACTCCAAGGAAAAAGGTTAGGACACAAGGATATCCAATGCGGTAATAAAACTACAATTTATTCAATTTCTAAACACGAATTTTATTGCAAAGCTTTTAAATTCAAATATGAGTTACTGTGTGAATATGTTAAATCAATCTCCACCTTAATTCAATAACTGAAAGTCATTTTTTGCTTTTTACTTTAACAATAATTACTACACACAGCCCTTTACCTCGACAATAATGAAATTTGCTGTTATTAGTTCCTGGTCATCAGCTATTAAACATAATACATTTGACTTTTCCCATGTCTACACAGCCCAAATATCTGGATCATTGAACACAGCCTGGGTTTTATCATGTTTACAAGCCATTTGACATCAGGCCGAAATATAATCTGGCAGTCAACTCCAGATGCACAATTCTTACATTTACAAGAATTTTCCAAAGAACTTTTTTAAGTGACTTGATAAATTCTCACAACTGTAGAAAGAGCCTGGGTCACATTTTTCATTGTTGCATGCTATTATAAAAGAATAAAGCAGAAACCCATTTTCTAAATCACAGTATGCAACTCCTGATTTTATTAATTCCACTTTTTGGATAAAATATGCCAAGCTGATGCCTCCAAATCACTAACAGCAAATAATACAGCCAAAATTCAACACAGAAATAGCTTACCCTGCACCATTGCCGTATGACCAGAAAGCTCTTCTATCTATCCTATAAATAGTTTTCCTGAATAACCACTGCTAAAAGTCTTTTGACTGATAAAAATAGCAGTGTTCTTCCAAAATCTGAAGGACAAGCAAAGGGAGCTAAAAATTATTGGGCCCAGAGGTAAAGGCATGTTAAAACCACGCGAAATCCTAACACAATGATTGCCTGTACCCTCAGCTCTATAATTGCATATTGTATGCATCTTGTAAAAACAGTTACTATTGCTACTGAATGTAGGCCCCATCACCTATTTTTACAAAATATGCAGGGATTCACATCCATAATTCTGAAAACAAATCAAACCCTTAAGCACGTAAACAGGTATTATCAAATCAGTAATATAGAATCAAATTGGAAACTATGAAACTCAAACACGGTTGCCATCGCTTTTTTCCCTTTGCAGCAAGTTTATGGATTTGAAAATCCTTCCTATTTTGCCCCTCCTTGAGTAAGTTATTTTCTTGTTGTTATTCTCTCCTGTCATTAAAAACTGGAAGTTTCACATATCGGCATAGACAAGACTGGAGCTTTTAAAACCTTTGGCAGACTGAAGGACAAATAAATTCTGAAAACTCAGATGCAAATAAGAATAGCTAAATGGGGTTTTGCATATCAGCTGGCATCACTGCTTGAAAAGACAGTACACGGGAGACAGTGGCAACAGCCAGCACGTAAACATATGTTGGGACTTGTGCAGAGGCACCCAGTTTTTTCAGCCGTTTTTAAAACTCTCTCTTCTTAAGAGACCAATATTGGCTACATACTGTTTTCTACTTTGTCAAACCAAAAAGGGAAAAAATGAAAAGGATAAATGTCATGAGCAATATCTCTAAAGCCACCAACAGTATAAAGTACGTACTTATTTTGCCTAAATTGTTTGAATTACCCCAGCCAAGAAAAGGTTTTAAGTACCCTACTGGGACAGATGCAAGGCGGCAACAATAGAAGCCACACTAATGCAATCCAGGTAACACAATCCTGTTTCAAAAACTCGGGCCCGGCTAATTACAGTGCTGCTGAGTCAAGTTTCTTATGCCATCGCAACCCACAGGAACAGGTCAAAATCAAATGTTATTCAAACCACAGTCATATCAACCTTCTATATCAGAGTCACAGCTTAAAACCAAACGAAGAACTTAAAAGCTTAACCCATTCACAAGCAAAAAAAGTGTTTTCATTGCGGGTGGCAAGGTAAGTTTCTTATCATCTAAACCAAAAGGAACTGTGGGGCAGAACAAAATGCTTATAGTTTAAAAGTTTTGGTGAATATTTTGGGCTGGTCCTTTGATCAGAACACTTTCTTGGTAAAGGACGAGTAAGAAAAACTTGCTTAAAATAACAAGTGGTATTTTGAAGAGGTGTATTTAAATGAAGCAAACAGCATAAAGGTTATACTTATTTTTTATCTTATTCATTTGAAGACTTATCTACCATTGCAGAAAAAGAAATTACATGAATGGCATGCTTGCTTTCACAGATAAGCATGCTATTCTAATTCTACAGGCAGCATACAACCTCACTACACATTAAACATTCACATGTATGGACTTTGAATCAAGTATATTAATACTTTTTTATCAAGCAAAAGTGTATGTTTGTGTATGTTGTTAGTGAATATTAGTGAGAGATATCTAATTAAAATATCTGATTAAAATGTGGGCTTTATAAAGTTACCTAGCAATTAAAATTCTGTTTAAGCATGAAGAATCACCTAAGTCAAAATCAACAATCAATGTTGTGACAAATTATGATGAAGCAAACACTTTTCATTTAACTGAAAAATAGTAAAGCAGCCCCCAAAAGGTAAAGAATTAGAAAGACAAAATAAGTGGGGGGTTTTTTTGGTCCAAATTCAATATTACTAAACTCAAAAAAGGGACTTTTGTTCAGCTGTAGATTTCTTCAGTGAAGGATCAGTCAGTCTTATTTGCAAGACTCTTTTCCAGCTAGTGGAGGGTACTAGCTTTTTTCTTAGCTGACAACTGACGGTAACTATAAACCTTCCAGGCCATTTACCTCTCAATGAGTAATGCTATGTAACAAATGGTTTATCATACATGTTTTCTTACAATGAATTTCAATAATTAAAATGTAAAATGAATATTTGGAAGGCAACTTTGCATAATATGTGCACACACTGACTTGAAATTGCACCCAACAACTAAAATAGATTTATTGTTCTACAGTGATTTACTTGGTCATGTCAGATTAGTAATATGGATCTGTTTAAAAACATGATAATTAAGACAAGCAAGATAAATTAATCAGCTTACAATACAGTACAAGCTACGATCAAACCCAGGAAATAACAGTAGAAAGTCCTGGTTCACGGATCTCTTTAAAACTGCTTTTATGCATAAATAAAACCTTAAAATGTAGATGGATTATGTCCAACAGAACTACTGTAGCTAAAAGTGATAATGATTCAAACATTTTTCAAATAAAAGTTAAATATTTATAAGCACCCAACCACATTTCATAAATCACAAACTATTATTATTTTATTTCTGAAGCTTCCTGGCACAGCAAGACGGTTGAGCCTCAGAAAGTCAGAAAAGAAAAAAATATTCCTTTAGGAGCATGAATCAGACACAAAACCGGAGCAATACAAGAAAACAGGCCTCCAAAGAACATTCCATATGGCTTTCCCAGGAATCGCAATAGCTCGGCGCAGCTTAAGTCATAACCAACAGGCACATTTCGGCCACATGCATTCCTAACCCTCTCCCATGAGCGACACAAGGCAGGTGTTTCATTATAATGAGGAATAAGAATCCAGTGAAAGTAGAGTGGTCCCTACCTGTCAATTATCACTGGATCTGAGGGAGTCTCATTTCGGTTGCCACAGCTTTTCTTGTCACAACAGCGGCTATGGAGCAAAAGCAGAAGGATTTAGTACAACTATTACCATGTAAAACCATCATTTAGGCAGACAGAAGGTTCGAATTGCTGGGTTGCAAATGCTAGAATTACCACAAAGCCATACCTGGCAATCAACAGATCCCTGGGACAGAAAATTCTATTTGGGTCACCTATGGGTTAATGGCCAGGCTTAACCTCTCCTTGAACAAAGGAGGGAGGGAGAAGGACTCTCCCAGAGGCGACTGACAGCCCCACGACGGGGTCTCCCCATCACTGCCCATGGTATTGGAAGAGTTCACTGTGAAATGCACTATTATTACATCTACCCAATGAGAATATTCAGAGTTGTGGGTGGCTCAAACGTTCTTCCCTCAAGATCACACTAATTGTGTGGAACGCGTCAATAATGAGGTATGAGTGATTTCTCCCCCTCCAGTCGTTTTGTATTAAATGGATTCCTTTCTCTTCTCCTTTCCTTTTTTATGGGAGATGTTTCCTTCAACCACAGCCTTTTCAAAATCTTAAAGCTATAACTATTTGCTTCTGAACCATCTTCATGAGAATAATAGTACAACACAATGAGACAAACAAGAGGCAAGATCAAAAACAAGTGGAGATCAACGTGTTCTCCATTTAAGTTTTCTGGAAGTACTACGGACAGCTGATCGAAAGGCTAGCAAGGCCCTGACAGTGGATGTTCTTCATTAGGTCAGAGAAAATGCAGCCATGGGCAGGAAAGCCACCCGCTATCAAAGTCCCACCCCAGTCATGACCTTAAGGCTGTAAGGTTTTTTTTTTAAACTGAGATGCTGCTAAAGGGTGAAAAATTAGAGTTTTTGAAAATTACCCATGGTCAATGGATAGTTTTCATCCATCTGAGACTTGTTTCCAAATAAAATATATGTCCACTGGCCAGTCTACACCCCGGGGCACACTATAAAAGCATGTATTTGATCAGTCAAGTTGGTGAGGAAGTTATCCGAGGGTTATACATTACCACACACCAGAAATAAAACAGGCACTTTTCTCCCTGTTTCTTACACAGGCAGGCGTGCGTGAATACACACACACACACACACACGCTACAAGACACACACACACACACACACACACACACTCGGCTTAGTGAATCATAGAGCCTAAATTTAAAGAGCTACCGGAGAGAAGCAAACATGGAACTTCATTTTTCAGGGCCCAGAAATATACTCCTGCATAGGGAGCCTTTCACCAAAGTGGGGAAGCCTCTTCCCTGGATGTAACTCTGTCACTGAGAAGAGAATCAGCTTCCAAATTTGGTGCTAACCCCGTTTGTCTCTCGAACCTTTGGACAGCAGTAGTAAGAACTGTATCGCCTTTGTCAAGGTCCCAGCTAAAAACCATGCCACCACCTGATAGCCTTTGCCTTTCTGACTCAGAAGAAACAATTTCCCAGGCCTGAGTTCTGTGGCACCAGCACTCCGGGGATGGAAAGCCCAAAGTGTCCCAATAGGTAAGCAACAGGTGATGGAACAAGGGAATGAGATGTATGGTGGTTGGAATGCATGCAAAAAAATAATTTAAAAACCCAGCTCCATCGTCCCTGAACTCTAACCCTCTCTGCCTACATTTCAAGGATAGAAAAGCATAGCACTCAAGAACCAGAAAGAGCTGCCTGCACCAACCTGAGCAGGGCACTACCCTGCAGAGAGTCTTAGTTTCCTCGTTTGCAAAATGGAGCAGTTGTAGTACCCACCTCTAAGTGAGGGGGTGCAGATTCAATGCAATAATGGCATGAAGCTGGCTCCTTGACGGGGCTGCTAAGGGCTCAATGACGGGCAGCGCCTTTATCACTCCCTGCTCTTTCTTCCCCCTCCGAGTCTCAGCCAGGCTGCCCTGCACTCTGCAGAGGCAGCTTGTCTCCAAAAGCAGCCCACCCACAGAGCCCAAGGCCCCCTTTACTCAGAGAGAAAACCAATCAATGGGACTGCCTATTTCTCCTTTCTGTTTTCCATTATTTTTTTTTTCTTTTCTTTTTCAAAACAGCAAATGGGAACTGCATGTCCCTGTGGCCACACCCTCACCAAGGTCCTGCCAGGACTAAATGCCCTCCAGGGACTCTTCCGACTTGCAGGATGATAATTGTGGACTAGAATGTACATCTTCTAGCTTATCTGAGTCTCTCCTTCCTTATCTGATCCTTTCCTTCCCCACTACCCTCAAGGGGTCCAAGCCACTTCCATTCTTCCTCAGACTCCTGCAGTAGCCTCCCACCTGGTCTCACTGCCTCTACTCTTCATTCTCTGCAAGGGCCAGAGTGATCCTTCCAAAATGTCAATGGGACCCTGTCACTTCACTGCCCAAAACCTTGTAATGCCTTCGCAGAGCACTTGGAATAAATCTATGGCATGACATGATGCCAGAGCACCTCCCAATCTCCTGTCACTGCCCTCCAACTTGCCAAAATCCAGTCTCACTGGTCAACTCCAATCTCTCTGATGTGGCACGCTCAGTCCGACCTCGGGCCCGGGCCTGGGCAGGCCTCCTACCTGCTCTGCTCCTCCTCGGACCCCTCCCTAGTTTGCCAGCCTCTGCTTCCCCTGAAGACCTCAGCCTGTAGGTTCTTTCCACAGAGAGGCTGGCCCTGACACCTGCCTTTAATCAACGTTAGGTTTCTCCTGGTTTTTCCTTTCAGGGTGCTTAACACAATGCAAATTATGTTCTTACATATATATGTGTGTATTTTTTTTGCTGTCTTTCTCCTTACACATCCCTCCCTCATTAACCCATATGCTTCATAAAGGAAGAAACCGTCATTTTATATACCTAAGGAGTAGCATAAGGCCTGGAATAAAATAGAGAAGCTCAACTATTCACTGATTGATTGACTGATTGATTAATTGACTTCATGAATGAATGTAATGTGTGGGGGTGGGGAGGAGAATACAAGCCAAGAAAATAGAAAGATGACAGATAAAGCCCAGATGACCCTCTGGGCAGGAATCGCTGTTGAAGGGAAGGTTCACTCCCATCCCACGCCATACACCAAACCACCTCCCCCAAGCAAGTGCTGCTCTAGGCCAGAGGTTTGTCCTTTGACATAAGCACTGTCCTTATCGCCTTAAAATATGTCTTTGAGAGAAGCCAGATAATGAAGAACAGCATCAGTGAGAAAGAGCTGCCCCTCTGTGTTGTGCTCCAAGAGACCCAGGAGAACAGCCAGATACAAAGAACGTGTAGCAGAAAGGCTAGAATAGGAATAAAATGAGGGAATGAGGAAAGAGAAAACAGAATCATGGGGCTGGGGGTCACTTAACACTTACACAAAAACTTTAGGCAAAGTAAGAAAAATGGCCCACGAGTTCCTGTCTCCTGGGTCATGTCACTGCATCACAGAGTCCTCGTTCCCAAAATGAGATTCTTGGGCTCTACTATGCACCTGGGGTTGTGACAAAAAGTGTCTGCAGCATGAGCCCACTTCAGTGTGCGTGTGTGTGTGCGTGTGTGTGTGTGTGTACATATATACCGTATATACATGTGTGTATATATGGAATTCTGTGTAGCATTAAAAAGAATGAAGGTTGGGTTCTTACATACAACCACAAAAGAAGTCTACGTTATACTGTGAATTGAGAAAACCAAGTTGCAGAATAGTAGGTATGATATGGTCCTATTTCTGGGAGAAAAATGTGAAAGAGAGAGGGAGGGAGGGAAAGAGAATTTGTCACAAGTGTGACACTTTGTGTCACACCTGCACTTCACTCAAAACTCTGCACAAAGTCGCTGCCGTAAAAAGGCCTTCCCTGACCACTCCAATGCTCTCAAACCCTCATCCTGCTTCAGTTTTCTTTCTAATACTCGCCACATTACGTTTTATATGATTTGTCTTCTTCTTTATTATCTGTCTCACACTAGAATATAAACCTCATGAGGAGAGGATCTTAGACTTTTTTATTCACCCTTACATCCCCAGCAACTAGAACAGAGCCTGGCATACACCAGGCCCTCAAAAAATATTTTTGAATACATGAATAGAAACTTCAAAGCCATAACCTATAGGGAGTAGAATAAGAAGTGGGGAAGAATGGAGGATATATATCTTATTCACATGTATCTGCAGTCTTCCGCTTTGTACTGCATTATTACTTTCCTATTAAAATATTAAAAATCAACTGTCATTGGGGAGAAAAAAGGTTTTCCCTTAGACTAAGCTGACAGCTATCCCCCCTGTAGCTTCCCAGTTCTAACCCCAGTGCCATGCAGAGCAAAAACCTGTCCTTCGTCCCATGACAGTCTTTTCTGCCCACGAGAGTCCTCTCTGCTCTAAGCCAAACTGTCCCTTGTTCCTTCCACCAAACTCAGAAGGACCAAAACATGTGGGCACCAACCTCCACCATACACAAGACAGGCATTAACCAAGAAGGACAGGCTGAAAAGAGAACAGATTCACTTATGTTTAAAGCAGAAGAGGGCTCAGAATGAAACGATACAGTACATGGGACAGCAGATGCAAAAGCATTGCAAAGGAGAAGTCGCCACAGCAATGAAAGAACTCACAGTGAATCATGTCCTCACCACTGTGTGACTGAAGGATCTGCATCCACTCAGAATGGTGTTACTTAGGCACCTAATGTGTGTCGGGCACTGTACCAGGCACAGACCTGGTATTATTCGCTCCCTAAAGCAGGCATCTATAGGGGCTTGGAGTTTCCTAATTTGCTTTGTCACAGAGCAGGACTTCCACTATTTCACATCCCTTCTCAACCTGCAACCCAAGTGGCAGGAGAGCAATGCGGCCCGTCGCGGGAATAGGTAGCCACCACCTGGTGTTGTACGTACACTGTGGACCCTTTCCCCAGCAGGTTCGCGCATCTCCCGGACAACTTGTCACACCCAGGGAAAAGCAAACTTATGAGTCTCGTCCTTAGCAGCCTAACACAGGTGGCGTATCACCAGTGAGCTGACACACAGCTCCATAAATCAGGGCAAGAAACAGCTAGATGTTTCCTAGTCGTGCAGGTCCTCATTTTAGAGACATAGGACTTCTTCCTATAAGTAGAGGCTCTCTCAACTGGTTAAGAACATTATATAAATCCCAAAGCTTAAAAAAAAATTTTTTTAATAAAATAAACATCTCAAAGCTTTACAATAAAAAACAAAATATCTCACCTATTTAGCCAAATGGGGCTAGAGGATGAGCTGCGGGAATTAGCTGAATAGTCTGAGTAATAGCTGTAAGAGTAAGTTTATTCTTTCCCTCAGTTTAGACACATTGTCAAGTTTTCCCATTCTCTTTAAAAAAAAAAAAAAAAGGCTTGCTCCTTCTTTGTTCTTGAGTTAGTTTCTTCACTGTACAACTTTCCCCTTGCCAAGTCGCCATCACTTCTAGCCACTTCAACTCCATAAAAAGTAGCTTTGTTCAAGAGTGACTTGCTGGTGCTTTTCTCCCCAGCATCTCTCCAGCACTTATTGTACAGATAGCTCCCCATCTCTAAAACACTTTCCTTTTATTTCTGTGCCCTGTGTACACAGGGGTCTTTTCCCTAATTCTCAAACATACCCTCTTCCCTTCTTGCAAATTTGATTATCCCCCAAGAATGTATCCGAGGACCTTTCTCCTTCTAGACTCTTATCAATCCCATGTGAGACCACAGCTTCAACTCTCACTTTTGGGAAGAAACCTCCGAAGCTGGTTATTTTTCACCCTGACTCTCTTTCCAGTTGCAAGCCATAGATCACCTGCCTGTAGACCTCTCTACAGAGAAATCTTGCCTGGACCACCAACGAATGGGCCACTTCTTCATGCACCCTCTAAAATCCCTGTCCTATCTCGCCCTCCTCCCCATTTCTGCAGCTACTATCACCCTACAGGTATGTCCCCCTTTTCTGAATAGCCACAATCCTCTGCTTCACCTCTCATCACATCACGGTCAACCCTTTCTACAGTACAGTCTAGCTATCTGCCTACAGGTTTCATCTCCCAAGCTGCTCTGTAAACTCTCCTGCTGCAGAACCCAGTCTTTTTTGGCTCTGCATTTAGTGCTTCCCACACAGTAGGTGCTAAAAGAATGAATGAAAACATCCTTACCGTGACACCTAGAATGAACAAAGTATATTAATGCTTTAGTAGACACTTTGCTTCCTTTCAATGTTCTCTTATCAATGTCTTACTCTGAGCAACTGTGAGCCAGGTCCCTAGGTAGACACTGTGGATAATGCTGCCACTGCTACTACTATTAATAATAACAGACACTCAGTACTTACTGTGTGTCAGGCACCATGATAAGCATTTATGGGGATTATAGCACATAATCATAATAACCACCTATGAGATAAGTAATATTTTCCCTCCATTTCACACACGGGACAACCAAGGCACAGAGGAAAACTGAATAACTTCTCTGCCTTCGAAGAGCTCTTAGTCCAGCAAGGAAGACAGGCTGGGGACACACAGTTTGATGTGCTGAGTGCTATGGAGAAAAGCACAGGATATAATCAGAATGCCTAGCAAGAAGACATAACTCAGGACAAGGGCCAGGGATGCTTTCTGAAGAAACCATGCTGACGTGACAATCTGAAGGCAAAATCAGAATAAGCCAGCAAAGAGAAAGGAAGAAGAGACCAGATCAAGGGAGAGGCTAACTTTGAGAACTAACTCATAACCCCGCAAATAGCCAGGCACTGATAATGGGGGAAAGTGCTCTCCTAAACAGAATTCCCAAGCCCTGAAACTGTCTCGTGCACTGGAAAGAGAAAATCTGCTTCAGCCAGCCTGGGAGGTTGGGAAACAGGTTCACCTATGAAGCATAGTTCCTATTTTTCATTCACATCTAAACACAGGACGTTGAGACACACTTATAATCAAATCCCTTATGGACTCCAGCTTTTAAAAAAAAAAAATCCTTCACGGGGCCATATTATTTTAAGAACGTAACCACCAGGTATTAGCAAAACGTAATGACAGATTCCGAGTTACGGAAAATGCAGAAATTCTCTCAGAATTCCACAGAAAGAGCTCTATGCCATCAAGTCAAAGAGGTTTTGTCTCAAAGATGGCAATAATTATAATGTAATGGCGGCAAGTCCTTTAGCCAGCTCCTGACATGGGGTTATCCTTATAAAAGAACAAAATGGATTTCTTAAATTTGCAACCACCTGAGACACAGCTTCCTGGTGTTTTTCTTTCTCTCTCTCTCTTTTTTCCTTTTTCTTTTTCCTTCCCCTGCAACAAAACAGAATCATCTCAAGCCCTTTCCTGTTGATGTAAATTCTCTGTCTTTTTTACCATTGCTCCAACGTACTATAAATATACAGCTTTTGTGACATAAACGCAAAGTTTTATTGTGCCGTTAGCCTTGATAGAAAGCGCTGCAGAAAGTTGTTTAGAAATTAAATATCTAAAACATGCTATTTTAAAATCCAGGGTCCTCACTATTTCATGTCTGCAATGAAGAAATTTCATCTTGGGGAGAGCAAGCTGTCTTTCACACCATATGGCTAATGGTGGTGCATAGCAATTAGCCAGGCTGATTAATGGTGAACAGACTCTAATTTTATGCTTATAATTGAGCCTGCATTTGCACCCCTGGTGCAAATTCAGCACATCCCAACTTCCACTTACAACAGGCAAGAAATCAAGAGAAATAGGATGGTGTGGAAAGTGAGATTTTTTTTCCTAAAGCCCCCTAAAGAGCATCAGATTTGCAATTTAAAAGACTGTTAGCCACACAATAGATGACAGGTTTGTGTAATAGGGTCATGGTGGCCTGGTAAACAAACAGTACCCCTTACACATCTACAGGCAGCCAGGAAAACCCGTAATCTGTAACATTAACAGGGTGACATTTTGAATATGGCTTTTCCCTCTCAGCCATGCAGTACAAACATCATCATTTGCCTTCAGTGGCTTGAAAATTTTATTTTTGCTATTTTTATGTTTCTGAAAAATAGAAAGAACATCAGCAGTAAAGCACACCAACCAGCATAATAAAGTACTTTGGACCAATGAATTTTAAGAACAAGAAAAATATAAACTGCATTAATAGAGGGTAGGCCTGCGTGTGAAAGGCCTAATATATCTTTAAGTATTTCAAGAATAGAATTATTTCTAGCATAGTCCAAAAATGTACAGATAAGAGATGCAAATCTATGATATATAGTTATTAGTTGGCCTATTGGTTGAGATCTATCTTCCTGTCTGTCTCCTATTTTGCCAGAATCACATGTAACAGAACATTGAAAATTCATTCTAATGACATGCTAATTGTGGGGAGCTAAAATAGAGATACAGTCTGGAAAAGAGTAATACAAAGGAGGTCATTTTTTAATGCTTTTGAAAATGATTTCACTAATTTAATTCTGAAAAGTGCAACTCAGCTTTAATCGTACAATTGCTGTATACAGTATAGCACTAATTTTTGCCTAATAGTACCTTCTAAGAAATTCATGACTATATTTTTGGGTTCTGCTACTGCTTTAAAGTTAGAGAAAAGCAACCTGTTTCTTGGAATAATTGACAAGTTTTACAAATCACTGAGGCAGAAATTTGTGAAATGCCTATATATTTTAGGATAATACATTAAAAGTACTTTTTAAAAAGAAAAAGGAAATTTTTAGATAAATAATTATAGATAAAAAAGAAGTTAATACTTGGGATTTTGCAATGGAGACATATTAAACCCTTTCTATTTTATTTCCACCTGTAGGGTTTTAAGACTGATTTCCCCACAAGTCCTTGAGCAGCAGATAGAGCCCACCCATGCTGAAGTGGCAGCTGAAGCCCTAACCGGATTGGTCTGTAACAGTCAGGAGCCAAGCATGCTTTGAGCCAGGGAGAGCCTGCATGGCTAACAAAGCAATTAGTAGCCTTTCTCTGATGCATAGTGGCATCTTCATGCTTTATCCAATTACTCAGAATATATCGAGAGCAAAGTGCCAGTGTTATTTTATGAAGAATAAGAATCCTAAACTGCAAGTTAAAAGGTTGTTCTCTGGCCTGCTCTCTCACATGGAGAGGACCGGCCAAGGCTGTGGAAGTGAATTTGGTATACTTGCCTATTTTCAAATGTAGCTTCAGCTTGACATCAGGCAAAAATAAAGACACTCATTTGCAGATGTCATGAATTCTTCTACCTTTCAGAGATTCATCTCTGCTGTCCTTCCAAAAGCTCACTACCCCTGAGAAATATTAGCTACATTGTCATAGTTATGTACAGGGTAACTAAGATTAAGAGATCAGAGTCAAGAGGGAAAGAAAACCCACACTCAGTTTAAGAAGGAATGATGCTTCTGTATGGATGATCATATTTTTAAGTGGGAGAATTAAAAAGGGGAACTATAACTTTCAAGTCTTATCCGAACAGAGGCTTCTGCTGACATCAATAGAACTCTTCCTCATTTTACTAGCAATGCAGTTGAGCGCATATATTAACACTAAAAGGGTTATATTGTATTTTATTCGATTGAAAGGAAGAAGGAGAAGGCACTGCTTTGTGCCCATTAACAGTGTGATATCAAAATGGAAATGTATGTCTTACAGGATGAAATCTAATAAATAATTGAGAACCACTCTGCTGCCTGACAATTTAGTACCAAACACTCACGTCTAACAGCTCTTTTTAGATTGCAAGATAAATGTGTACCCCAAAATAGACCTGAGTTCACCTAGATTTGAGATACAAATTCATCTTCTCTTTGCTAATTAAAGGGAGAGTACAAGGTAGTTCTTACCTGCACATGATCTCGTGTGTGAGCAAGACTCGGCACATTTCTGGGTTCTTGTCTTGGCCTTCATACACTATGGCCTGTAAACAAAGGCACGGTTTGAGCTAAGAATGGAACCAAGTAGCAGAGAACAATCACAACTGAGTTCTTGACCACTTCATAACTGCTGCAGGCCAATTAGCCTTCAGCAGCCGAAGACCTCATTGGGCTAATTGTTTAAGATACATTGTTAAGGATCAGCCCAAATGGAGTGGAAGGGGATATGCTCCTTTCTGGCCTGTCAACCGCCTTATTATGACACATCTTCACATCCATGTGTGAGATGGGCGTCTGTTGTCAAGACAACCACAATTCTCCTCTCAATTCAGAATAAAAATAAATCTAATCAAAGAGAAAGGGAAAACCCAGCAGGTTTCACAGATTGAGATCTTATTGATTTAAAATATAGAAAAGTACATGGATCTGTATGTATCTGCCACCTCATTTTACTACTTACAGCCCCAACATGTAGTGTTCTACAGGTGAGTAGTAGAGAACAGGTGGAGGTATGGTTAATGAGTCCATTCACTAACTGTCTTCTTTACAATGATTCATAAATCGGGGAAACACCTTCTTCCCCTCAACAGGCTGAAAATGAGCTTTCCTGGGTGTATACCCACCCAAACAGTAATGCTTACCGGCAGATGCGTAGGCTCGCGCCATAGTTATCTCCCTAAACTAAAAATTACATCTGACTCTCAAAATCTAAAGTCCCAAGCCACCTCACCAGCCAAGATGTTTTTGTCTGTTTCTAGTAATGTGCATACAAATGTTTTGCTTATGATCACTGGGAAGTTTCCTTGAGACCTCAGCTTTCTGGGAGATCTAAATACTAATACCTGGCTGAAGAAAAACTCACAGCCATTGGTAAAGAAGTGCTCTGCATTGGGATATATTTTAACGAACTTAACACTGTATCGCTGCATAATACTAATATAAAACAGCTACAAATTGTTAATAAATTACTTTCACACATTCACATAACCCTCAACTGCTTGGTGATAAAACTACCTAAATTAACCAGAGACTATCCTTATTTAGTACATACAGATGCTATAGTAACTAACTTGTAGTTGGCTTTAATGTGCTTTGTTTATGAATCTGGGACTTTTAGAACCTTTAAAATGATGAGTAAAGCTTAAGACACAGTGTGTGTAGACCTTCCAAGCAGGCTCTGGTTAAGATATCTAACTCCATTACAAAACAAAAATTGCAACAAATTTTAAAATGACAAAAAGTACCTGCATAAAAAGGAAACATTTCCCTACCATTGGCCCACCTAAATCATTTTTTATGCTTAGCCTATCATAACTCTGTAATTTTTTAAGGTTTTCCTTTGACATAATTTTAGACTTACAGAAAAGTTGCAAGAATATATAAAAATTCCCCAAGATACTCTTTACCCAGACTCCCCAAATGTTTGTATTTTATTAAATTTTCTTTATTCTTTTCTATTTTTCCTGAACCATTTATTAATAAATTGCAGATATATCCTAAATACTTCAGCATGTATTTCCTTAAAACAAGGAATATTCTTACATAAGCACAGTACGATTATCTGAATCAAAAAAAATTAACATTGATATAATACAATAATTTAATCTACAGACCATATTGAGATTCACCTATTACCCAATGAAGTCCAAAAAAAAGAACCAAAAAACCAATGACATTGCAGTCAGTTGTCACGTCTTCTTCGACACGGAACATTCCTGAGTCTTTGCATTTCATGACATTGACATTGTTGAAAAATACAGGCCAGTTCTTTTATAGAACATCCTCAGTTTGCGTTTGTCTTATGTGTCCTCAGACGTAAAGTTATACAATTCAGGGCCAGAAAGCCACAGATGGGGCCCTGAGTTCTCGGTGCATCAAATCGCACTGTCAACTAGTGTCACTATTGGCAATAAACTCTGACCATTTGGTTAAGGTGATGCCTGCCATCCACCAGAGATCATCGGCCAGATTTCTGCACTGTCAAGTTACTACTTCACCTTATGTAATTCATAACTATCTTCTGGGGAGGTAATCTAGACTATGTTAATATTACATTATCCCTCAAATTTTCATCCTCTCATTATGTCATGCCTTGATTCTTTCTTGTATTCTTATAAGACCTTTTCAAACACCCCAGAAGTTGTTTTACTTAAGAAAATGCATTAAGTAAATCAAAAACATTTGAAAACCAAAAATCATATCTGCCTACTTTATTTACTGCTATCGCTGCTGAGAAATCAAAGAAACATTGTAAATAACTGATTAGATCTCGTACATGCTGCTAAAAAAATTCTAATTGCTCATTTCTGTAAAATCCTATTATCACCACAATTTTATATGCTCTCTTAATACCCCAGATAACCTCTGTTTCAACTTTAGTTTTTTGTCATGCTAAACTATTACAAGTAACTTGATAAATAAATTCACAGGTATTGGTGGGGTTTTCCCTCCTGAGAAAAAAAGTTTGGTTCTTTTTGGGACGAGGGAGTATGAGTTACATCAGACTTTCTCATTTTGATTATTTCTAGATGATATACATTATTTTTACTGAGGCCCTGGTTCCATTGAAATCAGTGGGCCTGCAATGATATTTAATTAAAGATACGGTGCAATGCAGAAGTGCACGTGACTGCCCCGAATCGTGGATGGCCCATGGACTCCCAGGAACCCCATGTTTTTATCTCTGGTGACTGAACATCACTCACTAAAGGCCCAGGGCCTCTGTAATACATCTCCCTACTAAATGCCAAACTACCCCTTTGCTTCTGGCAACAGAGGCAAAATGGAGAATCTTTCTCTACATGAACATAGGAAAATGAAAGCATGAGTTTGGATTTGTTCAAAATTAGTTGGGAACTCTAGGGAGGAATGAAAGCACAAAGTTTGTGCTGTCGCTTTTCAGTGGGGCCTCAATAGAACAATATTTTTCAACACCTCAATACAGAGAAAGAAGCGCTTGCTACTTTTGTGACTTCTGAAATAAAAGCAAGTGAAACTGGAGTCTTCTCACTGTCCTATGGAGTGGAACTAAATTCCCGTGAATACAGTAAACTGGAACCTCAGTGTGACAGGGCTAACTATGAACTGGAACTCCATCACAGGCAGATTCATCTCCAACCTTGCCCAAAGCAGTTTTTGTTACCCAAAAGGCTTGTTAAAACACACACACACACACACACAATATCATATAAAAGATACAGGCCAAGAAATCAACAGTCTGATGAGATCCAGTACAGGGAACTATGATAAATTCATTTTGTTGAACATCTAATGCAGAATGTCAACAATAAAACTGACTTTTTAAAAATGCCTCTGAGTTCTCCCTCCAGCTTATACACACAACTGACAGCCACACATAGACTCTGCACTATCCACATTTAGTGCTCATATCAGGAGTGGTTCACAACTCAGCAAACCCGGACTTCAAGCCTAAAAAGAAAAGGATCCTCTAACACCAACTTACAGAGAAGTTTCTGCTTTTTTTCCTAATTTAAATATGTGCCCCTGTGGCGTGTGAGTAATGCTCATTGAGGCTGGATCAGCTGGGAAATCACAGAAGCATATAAACAGCATGGACTATTTTAAGTGAAACCATTTTAATAGACAGCTGGTTTAGGGCCCAAACAATGGAACACCAAGAAGAAGGCTTATTTTCATCCTCCATAGTAAATCATGTGTCTGCTCCCTGTGAGGAAGGTAGTCTGCTGTGAGAGCGACAAAGACAACAGTGGTTTAAATAAATCAATGTGTTTATCAGGAGTAAGGATGAGAGGCCTGTTACAGAGATGGGTGGTTGGGGAGAGAATGCATAGAAAATATATTATTTAAATAAGTGAATTGATGGCAAAGCAAGTTGATGTTTTAACCTAAGAAACAAAAAATACAATATCAAGAAGAAAACAATGTTTACATTAATCCTGCCAATGGCAAATAAATGCTTTAAGGTGGCAGGAATGCTTAAGCGTTCAGGAAGAAAAGTAAAAAAAATAAACACTAACTTCATCTCAACTTTAAAAACCTCGTGAAATTGATAAGTTGTCAAATCTTGACATATTTGGAGCAGATTTATTTTTCCAATATACTAGATTTCCTTTTCTTAATATCCTCCTCTGTTAAGTGGAAATAAAATATGAAATTATTTTTAATACTCTATTTGCCTTCAGATTGAGGGTTTTTTCCCAGAATAACGTTTTATAATTAACACAAAAGAAAGAAAAAATAAGAATTGTTAAACTTTCATATCCTTATTCAACAGTACCAGAAGGATTATTGTGATAGGATAAAATGCCATCAATTTCAAATGTCCTTTTATAAATTAATCTAAAACATTTTTGAAAAGAAATAAATCAATCAATAGTGGAAATCTGCTCTGGTTGCCACAGTTTGTGAAATGTGATTCATACTTGCTTTTCTAAAACATCACTAGGTTTTAAAAGTTCATTGAAACTTACTGTGGATAAAGACCACAGAGTAAAATGAAAAATACACGGTGAACGTAAACTAGGATCACACTTCAATAGGATGCCAAAGGAAATACAGAGAATTAAGCATGGCTTTCTCTGTTTACTTTTCTAATAGTTTTAACTCTTCGTGTTCCATGCCAAAATAAAGAAGGTGAGAATATTTTGACTTCGGTTCCTTAAAATCCAAAAGGATTTTAGAAACAGAATGTTTTCATTATTTTATGTTTGTTTACAACCAAACAATAGGAGACTTGTCATCATTACTTTAGAAAGACAAAAAAAGAAGAGAGAAAGAAAGGTAGGTAGGTTATCCATAACTAACAAAAATTCCTAATTTTCCATTTAAACCAAAAGAGTATCCTTGGAAATATGTTACTCTTTTATCCATGTACTAAATAAAAGGCCAAACCTAATCTGTCACCTTAAAGAAAAAGCTCATGAATGTACAAAGCACCTCCTTCAACCAGAAGTGAAGTGTCCTCTAAGTACCCTGTCAACGAGCCTTTGGTAGCAAATTAACAAGAACTGAAACTAATCAAAAAATAATATGAACACCTACAATATCAACACACTGTGATATTAATCTTTACATCCAACCAGTAAGTTCCACTGCTCATCATAAAAAATAAAAATAAACAAAAAATAAAAATGTGCTAGCTAATGTGGTCCTAGAAATTTCTAGGTGAAGGAGCCCTAGTTAAAAATTAACTTGCGCCAAAGAAAACACTACAAATCTGACATTTCATAAACAATTGTGTCAAACAGCAATCCAACAGTGATAGTGGGATAAAATAAAAAATTATTTCACTTCAATTAGCAGCTTGGCTACTGGTGAACAAATTACAAAGATGTAATTTCAGCTCAGCAGCTAAGCAGGCCGTTTTCAGAACTGAGTTAGGAAAGTTGCAAAGAAATGATATCATATTCAGTATACCGTTCAGTTACATCACAGCCCTGAATAAAAAGAGAATGTGTACCAAGAGCAGTCAGCTTTAGAATGCACCTCTTATGTCTCAAAGAAATAAAATCCCTTATATTATTCAAACTCCAAGATAAAAACTGAATCATTCTAACAACCCCATATTATATTTCTTTTCTAGCGGTAATAAAAGATATTTCACTCATATGGTAACTATATTTGCATCTATATTAGTAGATACAACTGGCTTTGTCAACTCAATGGGATAATATTATAATAATAATAATAATAATAATAATAATAATAATATAATAAAAGCAGCTAATTTATTAAGCATTTAATGTATGCCTGTCAGTATTCTAAGTACTTTATATGTATGAGTTCATATAATTTTCACAATAGACATTCCAAGTAGGTTCTACCATTATTTCCATTAGTTGGATTCCAAATGCTTACATATTCTAATTACTAAGACCAAATCACTCTTGCTCGACAACTACATAAACAATTCACCAACATCCACACACTCCTTCATGCCTCTCAGCAATATAAGTGAAGACACAAGAACAGTCTATCGGTGTAATCACACAATTTCGATAAATGCATCACTACTAATATGTTCGTTTTTAATGCTGTTCAAACATTCACATGGAAACAGCTCTAGCGTAAATATCCCCGAACAAATGGCTGTATATTATCCAGGAGGGAGCAGTTGGACCGCCAGACTGGGGAAGTACTAGGCCATCTGGCTCCGGCAATCTCTCCAAAACCATCAGCTTTGTTTTCACCCCCAGACTCCAAACAACACATTTTCCACTGTGATGAGTTTACATTTTCCCAAACACAGGTCCTGATCATGCATAAAAATTCCAAACTTCTTCATTCTGCTATGTGCAAGGAAATTTAAATCACCTGCATTTTTGACATGTTACCAAAGGAGAGAGAAAGCTGCTGAAATATGGCTCTTGACTATAATCTTGCCTTGTCCTTTTCTGTTTGTTTGTTTCCCCAAATATATGAAAGAACCTCTCTGCTAACCCAGTGAATTCCTTTGGAACTTATTGATATACTAAAAATGTGTTTATCTACCAATGAAGAACCATGAACTGAAAGGGTCGTTAATCAAATCTACATAGCTGTGGCAGGATATAATGAAACAATCAATAGGAAAAAATGCACTTGCATCAATAACTTAAAGTACCAGGAACATCACAACAAATATATAAAGATTAGCTGGGAAGAGAAATATGACAACACTGCTGATGATCGTGCCTTGCACCTCCCCTGGGCTGGGATTTTAGCCCTGCCACCACATCACCTTTCTTCAAATTCACACATACAAGGATTATGCGGGTAGGATTTTCCCCTTTCAAAAAAAAAAGGAAAAAAAAAAGCCTTTGTTTGGGGGTGGGGAATGTTTTGTTTTTGATAACTTTATGGCATTTGGTACTCTTTTTTTGAATTATAAAAATGTCACTTTCTTTAAAGCAAGATGTTAGGAGGGAAGATAAGTTAAAGGCTTTTTTTAATGTAACTATTTAAAGATAAATAACTCAGTGAAGCAATCACAGAACAAAACCATATTTCAGATACTACATGAAAACCTGAAATGAGGCACATTAAACCTCAGACCTCTCCCACAGGGTTCATCTGAGCTTCTGCAGTAGATACCGTTTCTGGATGCAACAGCCATAAACTTCTGGATCCTACAGGCCTTTTTGCATGTTCACTAATGGAATACCAAAAACAGCAATGACACAAAAACAATCTATTTTTAGTCCAACTAAACTTGGTTTTGAACAACGCTTCCCAAAAGCAAGCTTCTTATTTCCTAGTTGGTGGATGAATTTTTTAAATAATATTTCTTTTGCATTTTATAAGAAAGGCATAGGGTTAAGGGGGCTCAGATTCTTATACATTCATTATTCATAGTAAGTTATCTTTCCTGGTAGAGTCCAAAATTAAGAGTCATTACTCAAAATAGTATAATGAGACACTTTGAAAAGGTGTGAAATACTGTGTCATACCAATACATCTTGGTTGATTGAGTACATTTCTGTTTGATCTCAATGCTTCTAATTCCACCCAACATCAGGAAAATTCTATGAAAATATAGAGTGTACAGCTAGTTTGGGATTGCATGCCAAAGACTCCCCTTGAGCTTTAAACCCCATCTTGAGAGTCAAAGATACGATATCACATACACAATGCTGCATCTCTGATCTGAAAAGTGTTACCATAAACAAGCAGCTAAGAGAAGACACTTGAACTATGGCGAGGTATTCCTTTCGAAATTTATGATGTTATTAGAACTTGTCACATCACTGAAATTATTCGTTTGCATTCTAAATATCAAAATCCTGAGTCTATCTGGAAGAATTTCACAAGGGGGGAAATGTAACCATTTAATCAGTCAGTTTGTATCAAGCCTTACTTCTGATTGAAGAGGTCACTGCATATTCAACTAAAATCAAAAATTTAAGAAAATTTTAATCAGACTTAGTAGTTAATTATCAGAGAATAATTTCAAGCTAAATGAGAATCCACTGTTTTACTCATCAAAGCTAAACCATAACAATTATGTCCCAGCTAAGGAAAGTCATACTTCTTCAAACCGATCTGCTTTTTGAAGACTATTGTATTAACAGTGTACACAAGAAGTTAACCTACTTCCCAGACTCCTACAGCACATAATCAACGAACAAGCAACCGGATAATAGGCAGGGATTGCCTTTCAAAGTGAAAGCTCCACAGAAGGCACTAGACAATTATTATGAAAGCAAACAGGTATGCCTCAAAAAAAAAAATCACTCTTTCTTGATATTTTTAGACTAAATTCAGACAATTATTTAAGCTTTTTTTCAGGTCACTCTCCACCAAAATATATAACTGCATACATATATAATTTTAACTTCCAGTAAGATGTCATATTATGGCAAGTGACTTTCTCACACCTATTATTAAAAATAAGCTACATCTTGCTCTAGTCTCTTCCGCACACTGGTAAAATTTATGACACCAAGTGGTCAAAGAATACCTTAAACTGTAGTTTTTCTTAAGCCCTACAACCTTGTCAGTAAAATGATATTTGATGTATTGCTTCACAAAAATCCAGATTATTCTCCCACCATATAAGAGTACGTAAAATAGGTTCATGGCACGTTTTGTTTTAGGGGTCTAAAATAAAGTTTTGAGAGAAGTTAATCACTTCAAACATGTCCTAATTTTGTGCTTCTTACAACTGTTCCTTTCATAGTGCTGCCTATAACGTAATATTTAAGTGGCCAATGTTGCACAAGCAGATAGGCCTTATAAACTGGTTTGTGGGGGATTTTTTTATCTTTTAAAAAGTAAATTCTAATAAATACATATGGAATATGTATTAGAGTTCATACTTCCCCTCCCCTCCCATCTTTGCTTTCCTCTGATGAGAATGGCAGGAAGGGATATCCAGAGTATCAAAGACAACTTTTTTAAAACAAAACTTTACTTAAGACATTTTTGTTTTGATATCATTAAAAAAAAAAAAAATGTTGCTGAAATCAGGCTTTTGTGTTTATGCTTGGCAGGAAAAAAAATTAACAAAATACAATGTGTCCAAATGAAAGGGAATTATCCTATGTAATAATTAAAACCAGTACAAAAAAAAAAGTATAAACATGGATTTACTCTGAACAATCAACTAATAAATAAATGGATGTTCAAGAAAGTCAAATATTTTAGGCAAATACTTGAAAAAGATTTCAGTAGAAATTTATTATTTTAAAAAATACATTTCATACCCTCATGTTTTCTACTTCATTCGCAATGAAATATGAGAGTAATAATCAAAATTCACTGTTATTAAATTCATTCTTGCTGACAGATTTAAAACTCCCAACAGCTTATTGATGTGCATTTTGTACAACATATTTAAGCCATGGCTTATCCAAAACCGAATTTTAAATATGCATGTATACTCTAATTTGAAATATTCCAATCCAGTATCTATGAAAGATCACCTCCCTTATTTTAAAGGAAATGTTTTTAAATCACAATCAAGCAAATAAGTTTTAACTCTCTTACTAAATTGGTGGTTGGTACACAATGGGAAACTTTTTTCTTTGTTCTGACTTCTTTCTCCCACCCAATAAAGCTGTCTTCTTTTTTCTGTGACTAAGTCACCCAACTACCTAACCAGCTCCTTAATTCTGAAACTAAACTTTTCTTAAAATTTAAAAGAAAAAAAAAAAAAGCTTCTGTGCCTCATTAAAACGTCAGGCCTCTTTTCTGACTGGGCTCATAACTGTATCTTTTAAACCAGAATTCAACCTGCATGTACACTGCCTGACTCTCACTCGTTGAGGAGCTTAGGAAAATGCCGTCTGTGTACCTTTAAGACCACAAGCTCACTCATGCTGCCTGGCTTCTTGCCAAACTTGGAGGCAAAAGCAGGAGGATTTTTGCAAAATATCCTCTAACAATTGTCGCGCCTTCTTCCAACACGACCAACACCATCTCCTCCTTTTTAAAAATCTGCGAAGTGGGTCATCTGCCCTCTCAGGCCCATCTCACCGTTCCTGGGGAAGCTGCCTTTGCCCCCACCTACTCCATCTCTATCCTCCACCTCCCCGGGGAGGTTCAGGTGGCTTGAGTTTCACAAGTTCGGTCCACTCTGCACCAAGGTCCCCGGGCACCTTTGGCGCCTTCTGAGTCTCACTGGCCTGGTCAAAGGAAGTTCAGCCCATACTCTCCCCACTTAGCACCCTGCAGTCTTAATTCACAAGATCTGAGTTCTCCTTATTACCAAGGAGCCGTCGAGCCATCTTCCCCACGCGGCGGGCTCCTGGAAGGCTGCACCGAGAACGCGGGCCGCTGTCGGCCCTGGTGTTGAGAGTTCGAGCCCTAGCCCTCTCGCTATGGAGTAGCCAGCTTCTAGAAGCCTCCAAATTTCACCGCCCTAGAATCACCCCTGCGGCGCGAAATTAAGAAACTTACTTGTTTTGTCATGGAATCAATGAGGCGCACGTAGAAATCCTGCTCCGTCCTTATCCCTGGGGGATCGGGGGAGGGAACAGGGGAACGAAGGAGAATTAAGTGAGATATCTGCGCGAAAAAACAAAGAATGGGCTCCAAAGCTGATGGAACTCCAACTGTCCCGGAGAAGCATAGCCAGGAGCCCCCCTCACCCAGTGTTCAGAAAAGGGCCTCTGGCCTAGTCCTAGCGCACTCGTGAGCCAGCCCCCAAGCACCGCACAGGGGAATGGGGCGGGCCCCCCACCCGGCTACCCTCCCTTCCCGCCGCGGGAGCCCCTCTGCGAGCTTTCTCGGAGCCATCAAGGCCAAGATCACTGTGGCCCCCTAAACCCAAGGGACTTTGGGCTTGGAGTCGAAGCCGAGGGAACCGGCCTTAAGAAGAGGAAGAAAAAAAGCGGCCTAACGAGAGCGAGGAAGCCACACCTGGCCCCAGGTACGCGCAGGCCCAACACCGCCGTCCGCGGGCCACTCAGGGCCTCCTGGGGTGAAATCGCCTCAGGCGAAACTTACGTGAGGCAAGTTTACCCCGAGGATGGTGGACAACTGAGTTTTGCTGAGGTTCTCATCCACCTGGCGCTCCCCCGCTCCCCCGGCCCTCACCCGCAGCCCCGGCTTGCCCGCGCTGACCCGACGGGAGCCTCACCATTGCTGTAGAGGAGCTGGAGCCGGTAGTGAATCCCGTTATTGGTCTTTTCGCTGTTGGCTTCCTGGGTTGCATCAGGACGAAAAGACACAAGAGATGCAGGAGAGAGGTCGGCGTGAGCAAGTGGACGGACTTCGAGGCAACTTTCCCCATCCTGGCCTCCGGCGCAGGAGCCGGACAGGCCCGCGAACAACAGAAATTGCGGCCAACTGTGATCCCTCTGCCGACCCCCGCCCCCAACCCGACCCTTACTGCTCCCTCTGCCCTAACAGAAAATTCCATGAGGCGCTCACAGGAGATCCCCTTCCCCTGGGGGCTCCTGCCCCTGGGCCAGCAGAGGCAGGAGCGGTCGCGCAAACGAGGACGGGTTCCTCCCGGGTGCCCCTGGCTCTGGAGTGCGAAGCCGGGCTCGCCTCTCTCCAATTCTGGGGGCTCCGCGCGAACTTTTTTGGAGCAGAACCTCACGGACTAGGAGTCCGGGTTCGCCCAGGGCGGAAAGTGGTTTAGGGGACCCCGCGCAGGAGTGTGTTGTGGGTGCTTTGCACTGGCGGAGGAGCGCGCCTCCCGAAGCGCCTGGGCCTGCTCCCCGGCCAGGAGCGACAGGCAGCGGCGCTGCGCCCACTTACTTTTTCCTTCTCCACGAACCCCACAAAGGCTGTCCTCTCGATCTCCACCGGCTGGCCCTGTCTGTCGTAGAGGGCCAGGACGAAGTGGAAGAAGTTGGATTTCCGCAGATTGGAAGGCGGCTGCTTCTCAAAGTGAGCCCGGGCCAGACCCACCCCGCTGTGGCCAAAGACGCAGAGTTAGACGGCTAAGCGGAACCTCGACCCGCGACCCCTGTCACCCCTTACACACGCGTCTCCTCTGCTCCCCAAACGCCCAGTGGACGCCCTACACGCCTGCTCAGGCGCCATGGGTCCACCTGACCACGGGACTTGCGTGTTCTCGCGGGTCCTGTCCTCCCTCCGGAGCACAGGGTGCGCCCCCCAAACTCTCAGAAGCGCTGTGAAAGTTTTGTTTGCGTTTTGCTCAGGAGCTAAAATGCTGGAAGCATTTACTCCAACCTGACGCGCGCTGCGTGGGGAGGAAGAAAAGTGGCGGTGGAGGTGAACCCGCATTCGCGGAATAGAGCGGGTCGTTACAACTTAGAGGGAGAGGACCATGGGAATTGGTTCCAGCCATCCCCTCGAATCTCCCTGGGCAGGTGAGAAGGGACGGGAAACATAATCAGCTTCTCTCTGCAGCAACCATCCTCCAGGAAACCTCATGCTCCCTGGCCGGCCGCGGGTGCCCAGCCTCGGGAAGCCACATGTCCCTCCTTTCCAAAAAAATAATAAGGCATGTGGAGAAAAGGAATCTAAGGGTGGAACTCAGAGCTGTCGGGTGGTCGCTGTGGGAAAGGGAACTGGGGGTGTTTTTTAAAGACTGGTCCTGACAAAGTTTTGCGGAGTGTGAAATCTTCACACTCATTCCAGGGCTGTCGGTTGAGCGCGCCCGCCGGGGGTCTGGAGGTTGGGGCTCCAGGGGCGCAGGGCAGCCACTGACAGCCCAACCTACCCAACATAAGAGCGCTCTCTCGTTCTCGCTCGCGCTCTCTCTCTCTCTCTACACACACACACATACACACACACACACACACACACACACACACTTTCACTTCCAGCCCAGTTACCCAACTCACTCTCACTACCTGCCACCCCCATCCTTACACTCAGTGGGGATGGAAACAGTGTTAGGGACACTTGTCCGCAGCCTGGAGAAAATGAGGATGATGTAATTAGTCATCTTCCTTCTTCCCCTTCCGCCCTGAGTCCGATAGAGCCTGGGGCCGCCAGGTCTCCCATTCCCCCCAAGCCTAGCTAGTGGTCTAGAAAAAAAAAAAAAGGCTATTTCTCACTTGGGACCAGGAGTCCCCCTAAAGAGTGCTGGAGGTACCCAGGAAAGGTGCCCTGGGGCCAGTCTCCAAGGGCAGCACCTTCAGGCCTCACAGTCTAGCATCCCAGGAGCTGAGAGTGGGAGAGGAGCTAGAAGGGGCCATGGTGACAGAGGGTGGAGAAGACTTTTAGGAGATGTCAGAATTCAAGTTGGGAGTTGCTGTTCTCAGGGGTCAATCTAGAAAAACTGAAAGCTAGAGAAGAAGGGAAGGAGAACCAGACGGGAGAAATGAGAGAAGATTCTGGGGTGAAATGGAGAAAGAAAAGAGGAGTGAAAGGTGGTAAGGGCAGGAGGGACAGGAAGGCGTGAAGAAAGAGAGGACGGAAAGAATGAAGAGCGGAGAAAGAGGGAAAGGAAAAGAAAAGGAAAGGAATTAAAGAAAGAAGGAGTAAGAGAGGAAAGAAGGAAGAAAAGGAAGGAAAAAGAAGGGAGAGAGGGAGAAAAGGAAGGAGAGAAAGTTTTAAAAGGAGGGAAGAAAAGAAATAAGGAAGGAGGAAAGAAAGGAAGAACGAAAGAAAGGAGAAAGGAAAGAAGAAAAGAAAGAAAGAAAGAAAATAAAGAGAAAGAAAGAGAAAAAGAAAAAGAAAAAGACAGCCGGCCAGAAAAGAAAGAGCAGTCATAAAAAAAAAAAAAAAAAAAAACAGATATCCAACATCATGCTGGTGAGGCGCCTCTCGCCTCTTCTGGCTTAAAACAAAATGAAAACAGTCACAGGCGAAGCAGAGGAAAGTGCGGGCAAAGCGTGGACTCTTCGCAGGGAACTCCCGGCTCTCCGGCCGCAGGCGCCTAAGGCTGCGCGGCGGGGAAGCGCCGAGCCCTGGAGTCGAACAGAGCCGAGCAGCAGACGCAAGAGCGCGGCCAGGCCCCGCGGCAGGGGCCGTCGCCACCGCCTCCCGGTCCTCCGCTCGCGGCTCGCCTCCCCGGCCGCGGTCCCCGAGCGGTACCCACCTCTGCGCCGCCGTGTTGGCGTCCAGCACCCCGGCGCCCTGCATCCACGTCCGCACCGCGTTCATGCCGCTGCCCAGCGGCTCTTCCTTCATGCTGCTTCCACTCCGTTGGATGCTTTCCTGAATCCCAAACATGAAAACAACCTTTTCTTGTGGAAAATCTCCTCCCCCTTGAAAATATTTTTTAAAAAAAAAAAAAGGAAGAAAAACGCCAGCCAGAGATTTTTTTTTTTTTTGAGACGATGAACTCGCGCTAGAAGATCAAGGCGGGATGGAAAGCAAATTTTTAAAAAATGTAAACCGTCGCTCAAAACTAAGCGATAACCCGAAAAAAAAAAGGAGAGAAAAAAAGAAGGGAAAATCCAACGAAAAGACCAAAATAAAAAAAATGAGATGTATGCTTGGCTGTTGGGGGTTGTTTGGTTGGTTAATTTTTGGTTTGGGTGCTTTTTTTTTTTTGTTTTGTTTTTTTTTTTTTTTTTTTTTTGTAATGATCACAGGCCGGTGGAGGGCAGGAGGGGCTGGAGTTTCCTTTTGCAGAGGTACCCTTCACTTGAAGAAGCAGGAAGAAAAAAAAAGCTCTGATGGCAATTTAAGAAACAATAGACTCAACTCGCGCTGCCGGCTTTGCTACTTCAAGTGTCATTTTCCACAACCAGGCAAGTTTTTTCCTCTCTCTCTTTTTTTTCCTCCTTCTCTTCCAACCAAAGATGTTTCTTTCCTTCAGTGCGTATAGATGAGGAGGACGCTGGTTGCCGTAGACAGATACACCAGAGAGGGAGACTGGGTGGGGGGAAGGGGAGAGAGAAAGGGAGGGGGAGAGAGAGATAGAGAGAGAGAGAAGGAGAGGAGAGGGAGAAAGAGAGAGGGGGTGGACCCTGCTGGATGGAGATTCTGTTTTCTCCTTGCTAAAATAGAAGTGATTTGCAGGCTTTCCCTATGGAATCCAGTTTGACTCTCCCCAGAGCTAAACACAGGCACACTAACCCCAAAGGGAGGAGGCGGGGCCCGTGCCTCATAGACCCGCCCCTTCATTTGCATAACGTCATTCTTCCGCCTCGCTGCAGCCAATCGCGGCTCAGGAGCCGGCTGGCTCGCAGTGCCGGGCCACGCTCCCTCATTAACATCCCTCTCTCGGCAGCGCTGGGGAGCCGGACAAAGTTCCTCGCAAAGTGGCGAGCAAAAGATCGCGGAGCTCCGGCATCTGAGCTGGGGAGGAGCGGGGCTGAACAGGGCAGAGCCTGGCAGAACAAGGGGGACCGAAGGAAAGGGTGGGAGATATTCTTCTCAGGGATTTGAGCCGTTGCGGTCCGTTTAGCATCCGCACCGCGCCCTGAGCGTGCTCGAGGCGCACAGGCTGCATCCTCCCAGGGCCGATGCTGCGTCCTGCTCCGCTGTTCTGGGACGTCGGGGGCAAAAGTGGAGGAGACGGGAGAGCCCGGGCAGAAAAAGCAGGACTCGCGTCCCAGGTGCCCACCTCTTCGCTTCGAGGAGGGGGTGGTGGGGCGGAAAATGGGTGCTCGAGATCGGGGCAGGGAGCTCGCGGAGGGCACTGCCTTCACGCCGGGTGGGTGGGTGGGCTCTGGGCCCCGCAAGCGAGGCGCTGTGGGTCCCCAGGGTGTGGGGACCTGGGCTCTGCTTTTTGTTTGGCCGCTAGCCTCGAGGCCACGGGCGTTAGCGGCACTGACCTCATATGCTCACTTCTCTCGAGTAATCCGCAGGATATGTTGACGGTGGAATGAATGCGCTCCCTGGAGCTGTGTCAGGTTGTTTTAAAATTGCCTCAGTCAGATTCTATCCCCAACCCCTCACCCCAACCGCCAAAGTAGTATTTCTTTAGAGTAACTACCAAAGCAACAACGACGTCTCTGATTAGTTGTTTGTTCGGTGTAAGGTTTCTCTCTTCTTCATTCTTTTTGTTAAAATGGGGAGCTTGAACAAACCCTCCTCAACTCGTGCCCCTGCCATATGTCAAAAGAGATTGAGGAAATAGGAAGGAAGGAAGGAAAGAAAGGAGAAAGGAAGGAAGAAAAGAGGGAATGGAAGAATGAAGGAGAGAAGGGAGAAATGATCTACCTCCGACCTTTGGCATATATGCTTGCAGCTGGCAAAGGAAATGGCTAGATGTTTCTGGATAATGTGCTCCGTCATTTTTTAGCAGGTTGGAGCCTCTAATAAGCACATGGTGAACTTCTGTTTCATTACCCTCAGAGGAACTCCCTGACTGCAGCCAAATGGGCTAAGGACTCCTTCGGGGAAATTCTCTGCCAAAAATCTAGGTCCCTTTTCTGTCGGCCTTGCTTGGCCCTTTGATTTAGGAAGCTCATGGGGTCAGTGATGGAAAAGTACACATGCCCATGTTGAATGGAATGGAGACAGGCAAAAGTTATACTTTGTACTCTTGGCAGAGCAGGAAAGTGGGTGCCACTTCCTGATTCCTAAACTAGATGAAAAACTGTGTTCCAGGCCTGCCAGTTCATGGCCACTGTCCCCAAACACTCCTTTATCTCCTATGCACAAAGCCTCTCAGCTCTCATACCATTTAATCTGGACCACTAACATGCTGATCACTTTCTCTCTGGTACCATAATTAATGCCATCTCTTCCAAGTCATTCCTGAAGAGATCTGTCTGATACATCAGGATCCCCACAGCATCTACCAGAGTTCTGGGTACGCAGTAGGTGCTCAGGAGGGGTATGTTGGTGCACAGACCTGAAGGATTATAGCTTTGTAGGGAGGAGAAAGGGAGAGCTGGACCTTCTCCATCTCTATAGAATTTAAATGCATAATTGAAACTGGGCCTGCTGAAAACTTCCCAAAGCTCCAAGATTAACCACCAAGGCCCAAAGAGGCCCCAAGAGACAATCCCTTCCCCTGCCTGATCTGAGAAGATCCTTCAAGGAAAGGGGACCAGGAAGCGGGAGCCACCATCCTGTCAATGAGTACGATATAGCCCTGGCATAAGGCCCAGGCCTTCCCTTCCTTGATTGCCTGAGCCTCCATTTCACTCTGCAGTGAACAATGTTGAATCTGGTGAGGTTCACACATCAGTGATGGGGCATACACAATGAGAGACCACATTATTGCCAAAGGGAGGCAACATAGGTGCCAAAGAAACGAGAGATGCCTGAAGTGCCAGAGAAAGCTGCCGCCCAGAAGACCAGGATCAGCGAGAGCCACAACAGATAGATTGGGGTAGGGGGCTGTCAAACAAAATATAGAAGCACACTGCAAAAGATGTGTTTGTTGAGGGGTCTGAAGTTGCCTGATTCTAAAGAGAAATTGGCCCAGAGAAAGAAGCTTTCAGCAGCCCAATTCCTGCCCCAGAGCCAGGAATCTCCAGGAACTAAATAAGAAGCAGCGATCTCCAGGTCCTCCAGGCCACAGAAGGAGTAAAAATAAAAAAAGACAGGAATCTTTTGATAAGGCTAATGTCCTTTGGCTGTGTGAAGGCAGCAGATATCTCACCTGGGACAGTGAAAGCAGTTTATTTTAATGAAGCAAAGTGTATTTACAGCTTTTCTTCTGGTGTCTTTGTGCTTGAAAACCTGGGTTTCTTGGTCAGTAATAAATGTTTAAGTAAGAAAGAAGCTAAAGAGAAGGTGGAAAAGAGACAGAGAGGGTGATAGAAAACTGGGGATGACACTCAGGCCAACAGAGCTGTAGCTTTTTGTGGATTTTATCTAGTGAATACTGAATATACAACTGCCATTTTAAACTTTGAAAAAATCCCTTCGACACTTTTCAATCTTCCCTATGTAAGGTTAGCACCACCTCCAGAAGGCAAAGCATATGGGTGAAGGGGTGACTACAAAATATGTACTTCATCCTTTTTATATTATAGTCACGTCTCCTGTGAAGAGAGATACTTGTATGTATGGCATTGCCCAGGCTTTATAACATATCTGTGATACATGACTTTAGGGGAGCTTATAACACTAATCCCCAATCCCTTCTTAATCATATGGGGTGGGAGTTAGACATGCAGAAATCCAGGCCTGGTCCAGACTTGCAGAATTAGGGAGGAAGAAGGTGAGGAGAAATGAACCTGTATGTGAGGAAAATACACAGCAAAATGGGTTTATATGTGGAAAAAGCAATTGGAAAGGTTTGCTATTTCCCCATGGACTTAAGTCTCCCGCTGAGCTTCTCAGAGTTCCCTCCCGGATGGAGGTGCGCGTCCCCTTTCCCGCTCCCTCTCAGTTGCTCCATACAGTAGACAGAGCTGCCCAGCCCTCGGGTCTCCCCGACTGGAGAGAGCTCAGGCCGGTGAGCATGTCCCCCTACCCTCCCTCGAACTTTTTTGAAACCCTCTCACTCTTGGCTGTTCCAACCCCCTTAAGGCTCAGGGGAATCAATTCCCTTTCCCGACGGGCATCAGTATATGGGGGAAGGTGGGTGCCAGTGGAACCCCCCCCCCAAAAAAAATAATAAAAGAGCAGAGAAAAAGATAAATACAGTCGAACTAGGACTAGCGGGGACGTCCCAAAGACAGAGGGATCTTCTCTGCTCGTCTGCCCCCAGGAGGCCAGACTTGGGACCTCTCACTTAGAAAATTCCCTCCGTCCTTTCCCCCTTATGAAGACGCGTCCCCAGAAGGGCCAGCTATCCGGGCAAACGATCCTTTCCCTTTGCTGCTAGCCGGAGACCGCCGAGGGTGACTGGAGGACAGACTCTTCCCTCAGTGCTAGGAAGAAGGCGAAAGGAAAGACGGGGCGAAGAAGGCCAAAGGCGCGAAGTCTGCGCCCGCCGCTCGCTCGGAAGGCGTCGACTGGAAGCCCGTAGTGGGGAGTGAGTGGGTAGAGGCCACGGCGCTGCTCGCAGGAGGAGAGGGACAGGAGTGGGTGGCGGCCTGGAGCCTGTGAAAAGTGAGGACCTGAACGGGGCGCAGCTCCGCAGGGGCCCCTGAGCTGTACTCAGACGCCGGCGGGGTGGCGGAGCGACGCGGCTGGTGTCCCTCGCGTGAAAATCTGCCCCGGCCCCTGCAAGACTTCTACCCGCTGCTCTCGGGAGCGCGCAGGACAGCAGGCCACCGATGACCGCAGACCCGACTGTCCTCCCTCCTTGCTCTCGGCCATCTCCGGCAAGCGGCAATGGGAAGGGGGGGCATGTCCCCAACAGTGATGTCTGTTTTCGACCCCCAGAGCTGTACAGAAGACCCGTTTGCTGGCCCCGTTTGTTCGCGGTGTCGGATGGACACACTTCCAGTCCCCGGCAACACGCATCTCCCCATAGTACAGACTGGGAAACTGAGGCCGAGGGTGGGACAAAGATACCACAGACGGCTAGGAGGTACAGACCGAGCAAACACCGTGGGTATTCTGTTCGGGGCTTGGAAGCTTTTAATCTGCCTAGAATCAGGGCTTGGGCCACGGGGTTCGCTCCTTTCCCCGAGCAAGCCTGACGACCCTCTTGGATTTCCCCTGGGCGGTCCCCAGATAATAATAGGTCTCATTTGTTGAAGGCTTTACGGGTATAAACTCACTGAATTCCCACAACAGACTAAGAAGGCAGGTAAGATCGCCCCCATTTTACAGGTGGGGAAACTAGCGCTGTGGTGGAAATGAATCAACCTGTCCATGACCACACTGCTAATAATTTAGGCACGGCGGAACCTAAATTACTTCAGAGCCTGTGCCCTTAACCTTAGATCCAAACCACTCACCGAGTGGCTGTGCATATCTCCCGCATTCGCCTGGTGCTTGTCCCCCAACACTCACAAATCCCTTCAGCTCTCAAGTCCCTAGGTGTCTCCCGGTCGACAAAGGAGGCTGGGTGCAAGCTGCCTCCTGAGGACAAGCAGCATATGGGAGAGAAGAGAGGAAAGGCTTCTGAAAAGTCCTAATGAGCGCACTGGATGCGCATCCCCGCGGTCAGATACAGACTCGCGTCCCTCTGGGCTGTCCGCGGTAAGGCGCGCCAGAGTCATGCCAGCTCTAGCCCTTGGTTCTGCCACATTTGCTATGTAAACTCCAGTCAGCTGCTTCTCCCATTCCCAGCTGAGGTCTTACAGTTCTAGGCGCACGCAAGGTCGCCTAATTGAAATACACTAACCACAAGACTTTGCGGGAATGTGTGCGCGACGCCCATCAGAGGGCAGAAATCTGGACATCTGCGGATGTGCTTTAATGGAGAAAGATCATATGGCCTTGGCGTGACCATAAACAGCTAAAAGTTAAGATTATTCTGAGCCTGGAGAATACAGTTGGGGGCACTGCAGCAAAGGGTCTCCCAATCTGAGGCTGTCCCCGGGAGCGACCATACACCCCCGCCCTTCCCGCACGATTGGAAAATGATCAGGCAAGGGCCCAGGCTCCCTCAGCGGAGTGAGGCTCCGGGGTGGGCAAAGCGACCCTCGGATGCTCGGAAATCAGCATCCCTTCGATAATGCAAACCCGCGTGCTAGAAACTGAGGCCAGCAAATATTTGGAGCGGAAGTTAGAGAGTAGGCCTGTTTGCTTAGGGAGGAATGAGAGAAATGAAGTTTAGCAGACAAGCTCGAGATATTCAGTTCACAAAAAGTTCGTTCATGTATTTTCTTTGAGGCACAATTCACTGGATATTTACGCACCGCTCCCTGCTTGGAGGTCTTTGTCAGCTTACCCAGATGCGAGACGCTTGGGATGTGAATGTGTAAATATGCTTCTATGAACGAAGAGTGGCTGCGTATCTGTGGGCCCGTGCAGTACGAGCGAGCGTGTGTGCCCATGAGTGACGGCGCGCACTTGGGTGCACGGGTACGCGTATATTTGAGGAAGATTGTTGCAACAAGCATGAGTACACGTGTGCGTGTGTATAGTGTGTGCATGTGTCACTTGTCTCGTTTATGTGTGTGTGCATGTGCACAAATAATGTAGATGTGCGCAAGAGCATTATACACTTGTGGGTGAGCCTGAGCTCACACGTGGTTTCACATGTGAAACTCAGCAAAGAAGTCCCCAAAAATCTCAGCTCCGGTCAAAGAAAAGGCTCAGGCACCACGCAGATTGAGCGCCCCAGGGCAAGCGTCGAAACGTGCTCCTTCCGCGTGTGGCGCTCGGGACCCGCCGGGAAGCAGCCGGTTAGCTGCAAGCGAGGGGTGCTCCCGCAGCGCCCACAACCTACCGGACTGCGCTCGCAATGATCCCTGCTGGACAGTTCCGCGTTCTTAATTATTCCTCCAGGACAGTTTTTGATTATTTATGCCGTATGTCCTAAAAGAGACCACTTCCGAGTTATTTGCTTCTGTATTTATTATCTTTATCACTGTCATTATTTGGTGGCTGTGTGGAGGTGGTGCCAAACCCACCAGACGGCCCCGCCCCGCCTCTCACAGCCTCTCTGGGCGTGCAGTGACCCGCCCGCGTGCGAACTTCTCTTTACGTGGAGCCACAGCGCCACCTCGTGATCTTCCGGCGTTCCACTTCGCAGGAGCCTCCAGGTTCCCCAAACACGCCTTGCCGCTGCGCCTCGGTACAGGTCAGGAATGCCAACACCCTTCTCCACCTGGAGAAGCTCCCCTCCCTTGCAGTCATCCGCTCAAAGTTCACCACTTCCGTGAAACCTCTCCAAATTCCTTCCAGGCAGTCACTCGTACCTTTCCCTGATTTCCCTAGTGCTCATATCACACTGGACAGAATATAGTTTGTGTCTCTCCCTTCTCTAAGCAGGGAGCTCCCTAACAATGACTGTTGTTGCTTATAGTAACGACAATAAAAGTAATACAATAAAACTTAGTATTCACTGAGCACATACTATGGAACATTTTATGCAATGTACTATGCTAAGCACTTTGCTTTCATAGTGGGCACTCATATACCTACTTATGAATAAACGAACTACTGCCAATTTAAATTCTTTCTTTTCCAGGAGAGTTGGGCTGGAAAAACACTGCAATGATCAAATACTTTGACTGAAATGCTACCACAGTGATTTATCCCAAAAGATTATTCCGTTACTAACTAGCTAGGTGATCTTGGTCAAGTCGCTTTATCCTCAATGTCCTCATTTGTGAACGTAGGTTTCCTGTGGGAATTAAATAAGGAAAAATAGCTAAGTACTTGATATTCATAATGTAGTCAATACTCACTAAAAATTTGCTGTTGACCCAATTATTAATGATAGTTTAAAAACTAAAGCACAGCACACAAAATTGACTTACCCTGCTCACATAGAATTCACTGTACCTCTGTATAAAATTATCTCACCGTTAGATCTTCATTTTCATCTTGGACATAAAATATGTAATAAAATATGTTTAGTTTATTATGTTTGGGGTGTTAATGTTAACCCTGAACTGCCATAAAACTTTAAGGGGCAGGCGGGGGGGGCGGCGCGTAATTAAACGGTAAATCAGCAGACTTGGACTCTTGCCCTTTCCTCTTGCTTTGTAGATTTTTACCAAGAAAGATTTAAAGAAAGACTATAAAAGTGCTTATTATTCTGGAAAGTACGAAACTCTATTTTTTAATTTAGGGGACATTCTGAGCTAGTTTGAGTTTCCCCCACTTGAAACATTTTGTCGCTAGTAATATGCTAGAAGTTTAAAAATATGTATCTAAGCAAATGATTATACCCAAATAAAAGAAACAAATGAGGGTTGTTTAAGCATATTCCAGACCTTTAAACATTTCCCAAAAAGACTGTTTTAAAGGTTCACAGTCTCTTTTTAGAGTGACCCATTAAGCAATTACTCCTATTAGCAACTTAAGTGAAAATGAACTTTTCTGTCTGATTGGGCTTAACTTTCCAACCATCAAATTATTTTAGAAAGACTGTTGACTAGTGTAGTCAAGTCATAAAGAAGCAATCTCTCCTCAGAGAAATGAGTCTAACAAAATCCACAAAAGGCATAAAATTGCCTCCCCATTTAGATGGTCCACAATGCATTTCTAGAAACTTCATTCCAGCCCCAATTTAGTTTAGTTCATTTGTATCTGCTTCCCATTTTATGCAATACTCTTGTATAAAGATGTGGAAATAAATTCAGGAAATTTCACCTGCCGCAAATGAATATATTAAGTAATTTTATTGTGTAACGACAGATATTTTATTATCCTGATTGGAGATTTGATTCATATTGCTGGCATGAGACACTGGCTTTTTGTCACGTGGGTGAGGGGCGTCTGTTTTGTTTTCTTCTTTTTTATTCCTAGTATGGAGAGATGTTCACCAAAATTATGGTTTTCTTCTTCCAGGTACATAGTAAGATTGAAATATTCTGATCCTTCTGCATTTAGATGTGGCCCTGTGGTTTGACAAATGAGGTATTAGCAAAAGCAGTATGTATTATTTATAGGCAGAGGCTTTAAGCGCAAGTGTACAATTTACCAAATCCCCTTCCCCATGCCACGGAGGCTGGCCGCCCCCAGATGGAGTTTCCCTCAGCCTGTCTATCACTCTTTGCAAAGGTGATGTAGTGTCCAACCCACAGTAGACATGCAGCATGAATGAGAAGTAATCTTTCATTACTGTAAGTTCCAGAGATTTTTTTTTTCACTGCAGTGTAACTGAGCCTCTCCTGACTAATATGCATAGGAAAGTAATTCATCTTTCCTTTTCTTTGGGCAGACAACGTGAAAATTCTTCTCCTAGAGTGAACAGTAGACTTCCACATATAATTAAATAAAATAATCAAGATAAATAAATAATCAGATAATGAAATTATCTAATCTGAAATTTGTCCCTTGTTTCCTTATTCAATTTATACATTCTCTGTGGGTCAAAAAAAAATTATTTAGAAAGCTCTGAAATGGGGGGAAACAACTGAAAGCTAAAAGGGAATCTCAAAGTCATTGCTGGACCTCCACAAGAATTTCCAGTAGGGCCTTTGCTCACTCGCAGATACACGATGAAGGGGGTTCCATAGGGCTTGATTAGAAAAGACTTTATTAGCAATTGTATGAGAGAACAGAGAAGCATTTCTTCCTCCATTGTGTTCATTTCTATCATTGTAGGGTGGTGAAAGGGAAAAAACATTTGGTTAATCAACTTGTGTTTAAGGAACATGAGCTAAGGCAAGTCATGTCACTTTTCCAGACTTTACCTTCTTCGTCTGGAAAATAAGAGTATTAGACAAGATCAGGATGCCATCCAGTTCTACTAAGCGAGAATTCTGAGATCTTTGGGTGATATCGGTTTCGGGAGTCAGTGCTACAGTTAAAAGACTCTCTCTGTGTTCCTAGCATTAGCACTATTTTGTCAAACAGCTTTAATTTTTTCATATGGATCGCAAGTTAAAACAACTGCTTCTTAGCCAAGATAGATAATGCTTCTTTTCTTCAACCTCATTTTTTAAAATGAGAGAATCTGCTAGAAAAGTGAGCCATATAGATCAGGGGTCATGTAAAATGCTTTGTCATTTTTCTAACCAAGAGGAAAATTTTGTTCTTTTATCGGAGAACTATTCTTTTCAGGTTGCATTATCAGATCACCTAAGAAAATTTCTTGTGAATTTTCAGGAAACTTTTATGAGAAAATATTGATTGTGTGACAAGTGCTATCGGGTGAAATCATTACTATCTGTTCTTTCTCCTTAGTGTGGCGTGACTGATTGTCGGAAATAATACTATTACTTCCATTTAGATAATAATTTACAATTGACAGAAGTTTCACATGAGTTATTACCTTGATTCTTTCCAACAAACCATGCCGCTGGTTACTCCCACATTTCATGGGGGCGGGGGGGAGCCAAGGTTTGGATGTGCCCACGCCACGTGGCTAGTGAGCAGCAGGGTTTGGCTATAACCCAAGAGCCACAGTCTCCTATAAAATTAAGAAAACTGTCTGCAACTCTACCAGGAAATAGAAAGTGTCAAAACCAGGCCACAGGGCACTGCTTCACAGAAAAATGTGGGTACTTTATGCAGACATCACTGCTGTCAGCTCGTCCCTGTTTTCTCTCTCCTCTGGGCACCCATAAAGGCCATAGTCCTCTCCTCAAAGTTAGGTGTGGTCATCAGACTTACTTGAGCCAGAGCATTTACCTAGAGGTGAGAAAACCCCCAGAGTTATCACTCCCCTCGACCAGAAGTATTACTTAGGGTAGATCCATCAGTTTGGGTACTGCTGTCATGACCACGATAAGCAGAGCTCTTTACCAATATGCAACTGATTTATGCAAGCAAGTGGGTTAAGCCACTGGGATCTGGGGGCTGCTTATTACTGCAGCTTAATTTAGTCTATCCTGACTGGTACAGTTTCCCAATTCAAATGTAAGTCTTTTGTAAAAGAGAATTATCTTTGTGGGGTGGACTCCTATAAACCTGAGTTATATCCACATACCTTTTAAAGAGAAAATATTCTCCTGGATCCCTCATGTTTTTATTTAAATTAATTTTACTATCTTCTTCAGTTTGTACAAGCATAAAACTATTTGCATAAAAATATTTAAACCGTGAAACCAAATTTCAAAGTTAATGAAAAAGAAAAACCCCACAAAACCAAAGATTTATAGATGAAAAGTAATAAAATGTGCTGGATGACATTGTTTTATGGAAACTAAATTCCCACTCAAATGTCAGTATGGTTCTGAATTCAATAAAGTAGGTTCTTTGGGGTGTGGCATGTCTATAAAATTATGTCCTGGGTAATGTCTCAATTCTACCACTTTTCTCTTTTTGAACCACCAGAAGGCAGTCCTTAATTCATATGGTATAGGTAAAGCTTAAAGGGAGTAATTTTACTATCAAATTCACCTCTGTCCCTTTCTAAATAGCCTATGACAGTCAAGAATCACTGTTGACACCAATAGACAGGAACTAAAATTGTAGCTTGGAAATTCTGTGTCCGTATTCAGCGTTAATTGCCAAAATAAGTCTCGCTATGCTTCATTTTAAGATTATCATTGCAATGAAAGTCCTAAGCTTTTAAATTCCAAAATTTAAAAGCTTAGGACTTTCATTGCAATAAGCTTTTAAATATCAAAATCTAGGAATCTCCCACTTTCAAAATATATTTTATATGTCACGGAACTATACACTTAAAAATGGCTGCAATGGCACATGTTGTGTTTGTTTTACCACAATTAAATTTTTTTTTTGCCACACAGCATAGCACAGGCTTCAGAGCAAGATATTCTGCCTGTCAAATCCTCACTCGCACTATTTTGATGCTTGGAGACCTTGAATCGAGTTGCTTAACCTCTCTGAACCTCAGTTATCTCATCTGCAAGGTAGGACTGTACATTCTTAAGCTGTTTTGAGGGGACAAAGAGGATCGAGTGAATGGGAGTCTGGCACAGTGCCAGTGTATGAAGAACAGCTTCGTGTTTTCCTCCTGGGCCGTTGCTGGCCTGCATTTCACAGCTTCCCTAGCAGCTAGGTATGGCGGCTATATGGCTGAGTTCTGGCTGACAAAACGTAGGTGGAATTGATGGAAAACATAGTTCATAGAAACCTCCCACACAACCTTCTACTCTTCTGCTGAATCAGAGAATCCAAGATAAGAGACGATGCTCGAGGGTAGGGCTTAGCACACTTTTTCTGTAAAGATCCTGAGAGTCAATATTTTAGGGTTCAGGGGCCACACAGTCTCTGTTGCAAGTATGCCACTCTGCCACGTAGTGTGAGATCACCTACAGAGCCCAGGTGATACATAACGAAGGAATAGGGCTGTGTTTTAATAAAATGTTATTTACAAAACAAACAAACTTACAAGAACAGTAGGTCAAATTTGGCCCACGAGCCATAGTTTGCTGACCTCTGCTCTGAGCTGTGTCAGAATCACAAAGTAGAAAGAATCTGGGTCACTAAATGGCCATATGAGAAAACAGACTTTATACATGCAAGAAATAAACTGCTCTTATGTTTAGTCATTGAGATTTTAGGGTTGTTTTGGCGTTAGCCTACTGTGATATTGATGGAGGTCATGGAGAGGACGTGACTAAAGATGAGCTTGACCCAGGTAATCCCAGGCTCTTCACTCCCTCCCTTCTCCCTGAAATGTACATTTTGCCCTCTGTTCCCACATGCTCTGTCATAGAGCCTTCCCAATACGTATTAGTGAAATAAATAAAACACCATCAGTAAATAATCATGTGTATAGAGAAGGTAATGAATGCAACATCTATGACATTCTAAGCTGTCACTATCCCCTCTCTCCACCCAACTACCCTATTCCTAGACATATATCTGGGTTGTTATGTGCCCCATCCCAGATGATCAGAAATACACATGAGGGAGACAGTTTGCTTGGGTAAGGTGAATAGAGCCTGGTTAATTGGTTCATTTTATATGAACAGGTTGCTTCCTCTTACAATCAGTCTCTGGAACATATTGCAAAGTCAGCTTTGGGTTGTTGCTGCTTAGCTACTATGGGACAGTTCTCTACAGCCTGTCACCCGTAAACCTGCCAACACCACCACTGCAGTTTAGTATTTTTTACCCCGAATTTATAGTCAGGGAGCCTGAGATCCAAACGGGTTAAAGAATTTTTCCAAAATCGTAAGCTGGCAACACCAGAAATCTAGGCCTGCTTGGGTTGGCTTCTGATGCCTCTGGAATCTTTCCCACCTTCCTTACTTGAAATGTATTTGTTGGGGAACAATTAACCTCAGGATGAGTAATTTGTCACCATTCTGTGTGAGTTTCAAATTTTCCCATTACAAGAGGAAAATGAGAAAAATATGTCCTAGATAACACAGAGAAAAATGCTTCATTGTCTTAATTGCCTTTCTATTTCAATCAAGAAAGGCATTTAATTATTTCTGAACTACATTCAAAACTCTCTCTCAAGAATATTATTCTCCCCAGGTGAGTTAACCAAATCTGTGCAAAACGCTTCTCAAGTCTGAATATTAATATCCAACGTTTATTGAGCACTTTTTATATGCCAATGACTAAATTCTTTCCATTTATGATCTCATTTATTCCTCACAGCAAGTCTATGAAGTAGAAACTGTCATTATTCTCCTCTAACGAATGAGAAAACTGAGGCACAGAGAGGTGAGTGAGTTTGTCTAGGTTCCAAGGGCAGTAAGTGGTGAAGTCCACATTCAATCCTGGGCCACCCGCTGAGGCCACACTGCTCCCGTCAGCACCCTGCTACGCTGACTCTGAAGAGATGTACTTTCTCCTCTGAGTACATGTGCAAAACTTCCGAGGTGGAAGAATCATCCACAGGAGACTCAAATCAGGTACTCGAGCATCGTTCAGACCCTCGAGGCTCTGGCATTTGAGGTGAGTCAGGTAGAGGCCATGGAGCCAGGAGGGGCAGAGTTTGTCTGGCTTCTTGCACCAGCTGAGGAAATAGCCTTTCTGCCGAACGCCAGTCCCCTGGTCCCTGGTGAGGCGCGTGTGACAGTCACTCGGTGCCCGCTCTGACTTCATCGCTGTTGGACACCACAGGGAGAGGAAATCAATTTTCCATGATATGTATTTTACAGCCATTCTTCTTACCTCTCTTGGCTTTTTAGAGAACGAAGAACAATTAACTCAGTATTTATACTCTAAAATGGAATGGCATGAACATGTGTGCCGTCTGAGTGAGAGAAGGCACATATTTTCTCGTGCGATGAACTGCACCTTCCACAGCACATCCACTGGGAACCAGAACACAGACTGGGCTTTACAGGTGTCGCCACGGCAGTGGGAAAGCCGGCACTTGCATTTGTTCACGAGGATTTTAACCTTGGGAACAGGCAAGCTCGGCACAATAAGAGTATACGTAGATCTTTGGATCGGAGCGTTTTATAATTTGGGTTAAAATTTCTTTTAGTCTTTGCAGTAGTCTTAGTTTTAATAGCATAGTTATTTTAACATATTTTAATGAAAATATTTTGTTTCGCTACTTTGCATAAAGGTTTATGTGAGAAAATGCAGATGTTTAAAATAGAAAATAATAGCCTCTGTTCCTAATAAACAAGAGAAATTGTTGATTCTTTAACTGTGTGTATTTGAAGGCTTCTATTCACAAGCCTGATCGTTTGCTCAAATAAATCTGTTTTATCTCCAGGAAATACGTTAACATGTTGAAAGACTTTATAAGCGCAGCTTCTTATATTAAGATTTGTAGAAATCATACAACCTTGAGACATGGAAGCAGTTGTGATTTAATAAAGACTAGAACAACTAGAATTAGGTAAGAAATCTAAAAATTCACATTTTCTCTTTGCACTAGTCCATGGCCATGTGTACGGTACTTCACAGGCATTTAAATCCCCAAATTCTATTATGTTCTGAGGGTACCATGACAACAGGGACATATTTAAGGATGTGAGAGACTAAAAACAACATCATCAAGCTTCCAGTTTCCGATCATGGCAGCCATGGCATTCAGATCACCACACACACACACACACACACACACACACACACACTGGTTTAAATGTTTTTGAAATCTCCTGAAAAGGGCTGAAGAGCTAAAATGACAGCGACAGCGGGGAGTTCCCAGGCCAATTTCTGGAGAAAGACCTGTAACCAGAGAGAGAAGTGGAGTTCTGGACACTAAAGCACTTATGCCTCAGACTGTCCCTGGTTATTGCTCACTTGAGCTTCTAGCAGAGGCTGCACTATGGGGTGGGGAGGGCAGAAAAGGTCAGGGCTCCACGCCCATCCAGGGTGAAAATTATTAAGAAACTTCCTCACGTTAAGCTGGGATTTCAAAGAACTACGTTTTCACCGTCAGGCCAGAGTGAGTCTGAGGTTATCCCTCTTTCCCAACACTGGGGCCTTTTAGCCTCAGACCTGCCCTCAGCCCTCGGGAAGATCAGGAACTCACCGGGTGGCCCCAGGTACTCACAGCCTGAGTTGGCTAAGGAATCTCAAATTGTGAAAGGTGTAAGGTTGTCCTCAACTGGTAGCACCCAGATACCTGACAGAGCAAACCCAAGCTTCCCAGGGGGCACGAGTGTCTGGGCCAGGCCTGGGTTATCCTTACAAATAACTTCACGAGGGCAAAGAAAGCAAGCGGCCGAAGATTAGCAGAACAGAAGGAAACACCATTATATCATGAGATTCGGCAGAACCAGCAGAAAGCAGAAAACATGTCTGCACTCCCTCAGACTTGGAAAGTGTCAGACATTCACAGGTACCAGGGGTTAGGACTTCAACATATCTTTTGGTGGGAGACACAATTCAACCTATAAATAACGTAACAAAAATTGTAGAACTATAGTGTGTTACTTCCAAACTAGTAGAAGAGATGAATCGAAAAAGTATGAATACTGAAGATTAAAAATAATATAGATACCCAAATCTAACAGGAACAGTATGAGAAAGGAATATTATAGGTTAATCTTACCCATGAACACAGATTTTTAAAAATTCTAAACAGAATATTAACAAATTGAATTCAAAATATAAAAGGGTTGTATCTCATGAACAAGTAGGACTTAGCCTTTGATTTTGAGGTTGGTGTAAGACAATGAAAATCAAGTAATATAATTCATCACAATCGATTAAAAGAGAAAAATCACATTATCATCATCATGACAAAGAAAATAGCAGTTGATACAGATAATAAGAGTACCTACCTCATAGGGATATTGTGACAATAAATCTATATGAAGTACTTAAAACGGTGCTTGGCACATAGCAAACCCTCAATAAAATGTTATACAATACCACTATTTATAAACCTAAAAGAGATTTCAAAGATATACACAAAAGGCATCCAAATAATCAATATATTAGATAAAATCGTGCTCACCTTCATTAGGATTCAGGCAAATACAAAATAAAACCGGAATAAGACACCATTATACCTATCAATTAAGCAAATGATAAAAAGTCTGACAATTCACATGTTGCCTAATACATACGGGAATTCACATAACTGCTAACATGCATAACCATTTTGGAAAACAGTCTGGCATCAGCTACAAAAATTTTTACCTTATAATCCAGAAATTCCACTCCTAGGTATACACTCTACAGAAATGCATGTTAAGCCAACCCAACATTCCAGGAGTAAATCCTACTTGGTCATAGTGTATAACCCTTTTTATATGTTGTTAAATTCAACTTACTTCTATTTTGTCAAGGATTTTTGTATCTATGTTCGCGAGGGAAATTAGTCTGTAGTTTTCTTTTTTTTGTGAGGTCTTTGTCTGGTTTTTGGTAACAGGATAATAGTGGCCTCATAAAATGAGTTTAGCAGTGTTTTTTCCTGTTCTATTTTTGGAAAAAGCTTGTGAAGAATTGATGTTATTTCTTCTTCAAATATTTAATAGAATTTACCAGTAAAAATTATCTGGTTCTGGACTTTTCTCTGTGGGAATATTTTTAATTGCTAATTCAATATCTGTACTTCTCTTTTAAAAAAACTTTTTAGGGTACATTTTGTTTATACGGGCATAATGACATGTGTTGAAGTCTTGAGCTCTCCAGGCAAGCTTTTCTTTCCATTTTCTAAAGTCACGATAAAATATATATAACAGAAAATTTATCATCTTGACCATTTTTAAGTGTATATAGTTCAGTAGTGTTAAGTATATTCTCAGTATATTAACTGTGAATACACTTAACCAATCTCCAGAATACTTTTCATCTTGTAAACTTTAAACTTTATATCCATTCAACAACAGTTTGTGGTATGCTTTTAGTCAATTTCCAGAGCACTATAATGGTTGTTTTTGAAGTTCTGACCAACTTAATACTTGTTTTTTAAGGACAAAATTTGTCAACTCCCTCACTCCAACGTGCCAGCAGCTAGAAGTCTAAACACATGACTTTGAGGGAAATAATCAAGGTGCAGAAGAGTCATACAGTATCATTCCATTTACATCTCCTTCTCAGCTCAGGGGAGACTAAACCACCTGGTCTAGGCATGAGTGTATAGGTGGGAACACAGGAAGTAAAGCGAGTAAGTGACTGTTGCCTAAGTGAAAATAGTAGTCACCTCCTGGAGGAGGAAGGAAGTGTAGAGGGACACAAGGGGTAGGAGGGGCACGTGGAGTCCAGGGATGGTCTCCAGGATGACAGTGCTACTCTATCTCTCGACTTGGGTGGTGGTGAACAAACTTTCATTTTATAACCATATATATACAACGATTGTTTCACAGGTACATACGTATGTCAAAACTTATCAAATACTGCACTTTAAATATGTACAGCTTCTTACATATAAATTATACCTTAATAAAGCTTTTAAAAATGGTTCAAGATTTTAAAAATCTGTATGTCGCAGCCTTTTTGGCAACCTTATGTTAACTCTACCATCAGTACAAATACCACAGCCCTGTCTTAGAAAGGTTAGTGAACACACATTTTCCAGTCATCCTTCCTACCTTGAAGAACAGCTTCCACTTTCCCCTGGTGGGGAATTCTCTCTCACCTATTGTGGCAGCCTTGACTGTGCAATAAACCTGGACGCAGGGTGGCTGCAACGTGACTTAGAATGAGACAAATGGACTCCCTCCCTGGGAACTCTCTTCTCTGCAAGGGGTAGGAGGGTGGAGCTCGGGAGACCACGCAAAGCTGATGCCCCCTAGTGGTTGTTCCCGTGGCTGCTTTATCATTTCTGTGTAGAAGGGATGGATGGGACTGGCAATCTGGTGGAGGATAAGATTTGGGGGACAACTTTAAACTACTTTTACTAGCGTTTTGAAAAAAGGTAAGAAATCTCAACTGCCCAGACTAATAATTAGGGTTTGGGGGCAATTTAATGCTCCTCCAAGTATCCCCTTGAAGTCACCACCAGATAACTCCTAAAGACATTGCCAATTAGCACCTGGTACCTAGAGCCCCAGAGTCAGTATGGTTGGTTTCTGACCCTGCAGACCCCAGTTCTTTGGCAGTTTTTTTTAATTCCATGAGCCACTCTTTATTAATAATATAAATACCCCTTTTGGTTTAGCTTGCCCAGAGTTGGTTCCTATTACTTGCATCACAGAAGGCTGATACATTGGGGACCCGAGCAGCAAATGGGATGGCAGATCTTTAAAGCCTCTTTCAATGCTGTAGTCCTAAGATAAGCACAAATATAATTAGGTCTCTCTCATCAGAATCAATAGTTACAGATGTGCTGGGAAGACAATACTTGGTTCAGTATCTAAAATAGACATGTTGGCTCTAGACACTTTAAAACAATGAAATAAAGTATAATTTGCAGCCCTGGGTGTATACTGGGAATATAGTTCCAGAAGTGGACTCAAAGGACACTTACTGGAGATATTCAGCTAACCTTGGAAGGAGGCTCTGCTAGAATACCAGCATCCATTAAGACTGATGTCAACGCATAATGAAACAGTTGACTGCAAGCCGGGGCCATAAACATAAAGTAAACATAAAGAGGATAATGAAATCATAAACATTAATCAGCACTGGGAACAAACGGGGCTAGAGGAAACCTGAAGAATCCTTTAGCCAATCTCAAGTCTCTCACCAGAAAACAGTCATGCTTCATATTTGATTTTCATTAGCATATTTAGTGTACCTCATGAAATCTTATAATATCTGTTCACTCTGGTTTGCATCTTAGCATGCTTACAGTGATGAAATCTGAGAAAACAAAAAACAAAACAAAAAATAGGGGTTCTTATTCTGAATTGGGATGGGTGCGTGGTAAGAGCATAGTTCTACAGAACGTGGTATAGAAAAAAAGTTTCCATTGATTCATAAAATTTTTATGAAAATCTCTTCTGAAATATCTCTAGTTTTTTTTGCAGATAGGAACATGGTCCCATGCCTGATAGAAAGCATTCTGTTTTGTTGAATGGTGAAACTGACCTCTCAGCTTTTCGGCTTCTAATGGCTAATTAAATCCACTGTGCCAAGAAAATAAAATTATAAAAAAATAACTATGATGCAGAAAATAATTGGTGTATTGATGTATTTCCTGATTCCCTTACCTAAACGGTTACACAGGCGTTAAGAAAACAAAATGTATTTGATGGAAATTCTTGGCCTTCTCCTTTTTAAATTATTCAGTAACGTTGGGTAGTTACCAAATCGTCTCAGCGCTTATAAAACTCCCTATGCTAATTGTGGCCAGCAATTAATAATTATAACAGATTACACAAAGCAGGAAAAAAGCTACCCTAATGTTAAGGAGGAAAGCTTGCAATTAGGTGGCGCAGCCTTAGCCGTCTTCACTCTGAATCTCTGTGAAGAATGAAGAAAAGAACCTCGGCACCAAAAATTGAAGGGGACCAGTTTTCTGATTGTGTCCTAGGGGATTTGGATAAAGCTCAAGCAATTTGAAGCATCCCCTCAGGTTGTACTCAGCAGAATTCCTGACCTCTGACACATCCTATCTATCACAAGCCTTTATCAGGAGAAGATGCCAAATCACAAGCCATTTGGTGGCATATAATTGCTTCGACATTGACAGCACAAGGATATATATCATCTCCTCTGTTTAAAAGGGAGTGAGCATTTTAAATGGAAGAAGACTGACTAAAAGCAAATTTAAATAGAAACTAGAGGGAGTTAAACCGATACTACACTGAAAGGAATATCAAAAATAAAATAAAAGCTTAAATATAGATTGAAGAAAAAGATTAATAATGTATGATTTATAATCATCCTCTTTCTGGTTTATTAGAAATATTGAAGAATTGAGAGTTAAAAGAAAGAAAAAAAATGAAAGAACAAAAAAAAAAGGAAAGGAAGAAAGGGAGAGAAGGAGGGAGGAAATAATACAGTTTAGAACAGCTTTAAAAGCACGGTTTCAGATGGCATATGAAGTATTGTGTTTGGTTTCATGGATACAGAATTAATACTGATCTGCAAAGACAGAAAGTTCTGTTCTTGAGGAAAGGCTCAAGGCTAGTCTGTCTTCAACTTCTCTTTAACACCTCTCTTGAAAAAGGAAAAAAAAAAGAGCAGGTCATAGGCTCTGAGCCTTTGGCAGACAATAGCATTGAGCTCCAATTTAATTATATTATGTCGTCTTTATTATATTTATTTTTGTGCTTACCTTCTATTTATGGTAAGTGAAGTGGTTTCCATTTGTGATCAGCCTATAAATTTTTTCTTTATTTACATTTTTAAAAACTGAGTCGACTTAAAGATAAACATTAGCTAAATTAGAGTATTGGGTAAAAAAATAAACAAAAAAACAATAATGATTCCAACATGGTTAGACAAAAACCTTATAAAAAGCACTGAAACGATGTTAGTTAAGAAAATATCAACTTAAAATCATAGACTGAAGGAAACTAGGAGCAGACGATCCAGATCTCCTCATTTTACATATGAGGAGACCAAGGTCCAGAGAGAGGGCAGAAATTACAGGATTTGCCATTACACTTTTTAAAGGCAGAGAAAGGTGTAAATCTAAGTCGCCTGCCTCTTCCTCCATTGCTTTTACCATTATTTAACTTGCAGCCTTCTCAAAAGCTATATGTGTTGGGCTTGGCTAAATGTGTCTCGTCTGCAAAGGTGTCGAAGTCAAGAGGCAGGCCGCAAAGGAATTGATATTCTTTACCAAAACATGGAAAACTTGTGCAACTTGCAAGACCACAGTGACATCTAGTGGTGCCCTTTGACAATGCAACTTTTTATGCAACCCTTAATTTGAGCAAGTCAATTAAAAAGCAAAGCTTATTTTGTTCAATATCTCTCGTTTGAGATTGTCTGTTTTTAACAGGAGTACCACCTAAGTAAAGTTGTGCCCTTCCTTAGTGTATCATAGAGAGAAGCAGATGATGATGGTTTGTCCCATTATTGGTGATGGGACAGATTTGGTTAACACGGTGTCCGCCAGGGCTACCCACTGTGAGGTTACTGTCCTTTCCTTTCTAGTTAACATCTGATTTGTGGAGCAATATTTTGAAGTTAAATATATTTTTCCTCTTCAAACTTTCATTTGCTACTTTTACTATCCATTGATAATTCTTGCTTGAATCAATTATTACTATAATGGTTGCAAAATGGTAATTCTCTAATTCTGTCATTCCCTTCTATATTACTTATTATTTTACTTATTTGTTTGTTTTTATTAATATGGATTCATGAATTCTTACATTATCTATAATATACTATACACAATCTAAATTATACTATTCATAATCCATAATCTATTGCTATTTGTTTCTCTTCAAAAATATAAATGTCATGAAAGTCAGAAAAAAGTATGAGGAATTGTTTCAGATTAAGGAGACTGAAGAGATATAACAACTCAGTGTTATGAGTAACCCTGAATTCAGTTCTGCATGTGTGTGGGTAGAAAGAGTTGTAGACGGCTAAAAAGGACATTATTGGGATAATTGGTGAAATTCGAATAATCTTATGAATTAGATACTGTGGATTAAATAACAATACTGTACCAGTGTAAATTTTCTGTTTTGGTCATTTTACTGTGATTCTGTAAGAAAATGTCCTTGTCTTAGAAAATATACACTAAAACACTTAGGGGTAAAGTGGCATCATGTGTGCAGCTTATTCTCAAGTGGCTCAAAAACTCTGTGTGTGTGTGTGTGTGTGTGTGTGTGTGTAAAGATAAAGTGATAAGCAAATGTGGCAAAAGGTTAACAACTGGTGAATCTGGGTGAAGAGTACACAGGGGTTCTTTGTACTATTCTAGCAACTTTTCTGTAAATTTGAAATTATGTCAAAACAAAAATGACCAAAAAAAGGAAAATAAAGTTTCAAGGAAGTTTTAAAAGCACTATTTATTTAAAAAAAAAAAAGAAAAAAGAAAATAGGCAAGTAAACTTACACCTACAGGCTTGAGACTTTCCAAGTCTCAACTAAGTTTTTTTTTACTGCTATACACAGTTTGAGATAAAGTCTCCCCCGACCCCACCCACGCACACACTCTTTTCATCAGGAAATTATCATGCTAGGCAAAGAAATCTATTATAAATTACTAGTTTAAATTCCCCAAATGTCTGAAGAATTCCTCAAAGGCACACATTTTTATAAAAGCTCACACATTTAATATCACATACAAAGACTGTTATCCAGCTTGGGCTCTGGCACTGAACCCAACCAACCAGCTGTGATTACCCTTAATTTGGAATAGAAGATGTTGGCTATAAAAAAAAAAAAAATGCCCCGAAATATCAATCTCTTAATCTTATAAGGAACAAAAAATGAAATCTTGGTGAGAATGTAGCCAGAGACACTTACTAAATGTGGGTGAAGTCGATGAGGGCATTGCATAGAAAGAAAAATAAAATAAAAAACAATCTCAGGTTTTAGAACTAAACAGCCATGGATAAGAATCACAGTTCTAGCTATATGGTCTGTGAGGTTAATTTAACCCCTATGAACCTTAGTGTCCTCGCCTGCAGAATCAGGGCTCTTTTGAGTGGGTATTCTACATCTGGCACTGTAAGTGATGGCTGTACTCTAGGTCCTGAGCCAGGCATGGTGGATAGTGGATAATGGATAATGTGCACCTGTTGGGGCATCCTCATTTCTTACCTGAACTGCCACTGTCTCTTATCAGGTCTCTAGCATCCACTCTTGTTCTCCTTGCAATCCATTTCCCACACAGCACAGCAGCAGCGCCAGCTTCCTAAAAGACAAATCTGCAGCTCAAAGTCCAAACTTCCTAATGTGGTACGCCAGCCCCTGGTGACCTCATGGCCTCATCCCAAGCATCTCTCTAGCTCTCTCACGATGTCCCTTCCCCACGCTCTCCCCTCTATCTTCTCCACTCTCTGAGCTCTTCTGCTGTCCCGGAGGCTGTGCAATTACAAACATGCTCAATATCTTCAAGGTCCGGTGTGGTGGTGAATAGCCATACGTGGCGACTGAGCGCTTGAAATGTACCTAATATGACTGAAAAACTGAATTTTTAATTTTTGAAATTTTACTTAAATTGAAATAGCCATATGTGGCTAGTGGACAGAGCAGGCACATAAAACTTCTTTAGGTTCCCAAAGTGCTATGTCCTCTGTTTTCTCTGGGTCTTTACCCTTGCTGTTCACTCTCAGCCAAAGACATTCTCTTCATCTATTATGTCTCAGCCTCCATATCCCTTATTATATGCTTTCGCAGGCTATGATTATATAAACTCTGCCACTGATAAACTCTCAAACAAACAAAAACTTTCATTGTGCAAGTAAGGCTCTATGTCAGAGCAATAACACCTTAGTTAGGCCCTCTGCTGTCCACTGACAGGTGTGCAAGGTGTTTTTCTCTCTGCCCTTGACTATATATTAATCCAATGGGTGGAGGGCAATGACAGTTGGTCACAGGCCACAATTCATCCCATTAATGTGTTTTGTTTGGCTTTTACAACATGTAAAAAATGGAGCCAACATATTAAATGGAAGAGATTTTATCTCCCAAAAATATATATATATGGATTCCTGGATCCTCTGGAAAATCTGGCCACATTGGACCCATATTCACTTCTGCTCAGTAATCATCAGCTAGGCTCATTCCAGTACCGTAGTCACTAGCCACATGTGGCTACTTAAATTTAAATTAATAAAAATTAAATAAAATTAAAAATTCAGTTCCTCAGTCTCACTAGCCACACTTCAAGTGTTCAATATCCACAGGTCGTGGCTACCAGGGCAGATGGAGAGCACCCCCAGCATCACAGGTGCTCTGTAAAGGTACATTCTTTAGAGGGGAGCTGGGGAGGGAAGCCTCCTGCAGGAGGAGTGAGTGCTTGTTAGGTCTGAGGCCCCCCGGCTGGCCCACTTCAGCCCTTGACATGACCTGCCTGCCCTCTCCACGCCCCCGTAGGCATTTGAATTTGAGAATCTGGTCTATCATATACTTTTGGGTTTTCTACTTAATTTTTTCAATTTTTTGGAAAACACCACTAAGCTTATTCCATCAGGAAGGTATAAAAGGAGTTAAGAGCCAGAAGTGATCTGAAAATGAATATGAAAGTAGGGATAATAAACCTGTAAAGTGGTGTGTGTGTGTGTGATCAGCGCTTTCTTGGTGGGAACTGTTCAAGCAGGAAGCAACTCATGACTGAAAAGTACTGTGCATATGTAAGAACTACTCAGCAAAAAGGTAAGCAAATGCAATTGTCAAAATGGAATTTCTGAGTACGTGACCTGCAGGGGTCATAGGTAACATAGATGATGGGATCTGGGTGGGACCTGATGAACTAGGGGGCCAGTTTAAGGGACAGGAGCCCCTAAGCTCTTGTGGAATATTACGGTGGGAATGGACTTAGATCTCTGATTTTTTTCCAGGCAACTCAGGAATTCAGATTTTTTTATGCGCAATCTCCCAATTTTAGCACGATTTTTAAAGAAACACTCTTCAAGCAAAACAAAACTTTTACTAGATTCAGGCCCCAGGGGCCCGTTTGCCAAGCCTGAGCCTATAGGTTGGCAGCACAGCAAAGATTAACTCGCCTAATGCTGATTCTAGAGAAGGTCCGGTATTGAGAATACCAAGGTTTGGGGCAGGCGGAACCATGCTGCAGACCAGGAACACAGGCTGCAAAGGTCCCAGGCCCATCAGATCTAGCTGCAGAGTATCCAAGTGACAGAGCAGCAGAGAGCTGGTCTTCGGTGGAAAAAAAAATATGCCTTACAGAAAGCACTAAGAATATTTCAAACTTAAATATTGAATGTTTTCTCGTATTTGGTGGGAAATGAATCCAGGGGCAACAAGCCTAAACTTCTCCTTAGTCACTTTGGACTTATGAACAATAGATTTCACAAACAGCCATGGGCAAATAGAGAAGCTGGGCTCCCGCTCAAGGAACTCATCACGCTTTTAGTGTTCTTATTTAATTGTGCATCTTCCAAATGCACTGTGAAAGCTCCATGAGGGCAGGGACTGTGCCCAGCATTGAGCCCACGTCTGGTGCCTAGGAGTTACTTACAAACACGGGTTGACTGGATGCCATGGGGACATAGGGAAGTCAAGCTAATTGGAGACGGTGAGGAGGTAGGGTTTTGGGGTTTGACAGAGATCATCTAGGGTGGCTACAGAACGAATGAAACCTGCAACGTACCCAGGACACAGACATCTACAGGAAGTAGTCCCTAAGATATCTTTCCTGTCAACGCCACTGATTTTAAGTATAAGAATGACAAATTCTGAAACACATTTGTCTGTGAATAGGCACACACTATAATGTAATGACTGAAGTAGACTCTGAAGCCAAACTTCCTGGGTTCAAATACTTACCACTTTGGATTTTGAGCAAATTGTTGAACTCCTCTATGCCTCAGTTTCCTCATCTGGAAAATGGGGATGATAGTATCTACATGAAGAGGTGAGTGTAAGAACTTATTTTTTGTAAAGGGATTAAAAGAGCACACGGCACAAGGTAAATGTTAGCTATTATTTTTTCAGAGAATATCAAAGAAAAAAAAAGATGTAATGCTACTTTTAGATCTACGTATCAGATATATAAAACACAAGAACCATGGGCTCAGTTAACATAGGGTTCAAAGGGCCTTGGGGAAAGGGAGGCAGTTCCCTAGTTCTGATTGTTTCTCTTTAAATACATGGTGGTAGTCACCAGGACAGGGCGATTTTGGTAAGAATGATTATGCACACACTGACCCCTTACCCTCTGCGTCAGGGGTGGTTGGTGGGAGACCCTCAAAGTCCACATCCTACAGTGACGTGTTATTAATTGTACCTTCACCTTAGATTCTAAATGTATCACACGAATAGCTCTCCGAAGGCTGATTTATTTCTAAAACTCTATGGTTTTTTAGTTCTGTATGCTCGTGGGAAAAAACCTGACAATGTTTTACCTTGAAACAGAAATAGTTTCAGACATTTCTGGGTGGTTAATCAACCAGAATGGCTGGTAGACTAGACCGGGTCTCACGCGTGCACCTGGCACCAACGCGCCCGCCAGGCTCTGCTGCTTCACTGCGGAAACCCTGCAAGCTGTTCGATCTGCCGGGCTCCTTAACCACAGATGTTCCTCAGAGGCAAACGTCTTCACGTGTGTTTCTTCTCTAAGAAGCTTCTTCCATAAAAGCAGTAGTTTCCGAAACAAAACTGCAGGAATATTTGCTCTGGGGCAAATGTTCTCACATTTCCATTAGATCAGAATCATCTGCAAAATTTGTAAAAAGATAACGGAGGCTCAGTCTCTATCCCAGACACACCCACCCAGAATCTGTGGGGTTGGGCCCAGGTGTCTGTGCTTTTCACAAGCTTCCCAGCTGCTTCCAATGCCCATCAAAGATGGAGAAACACTGGCCTGTTTACACAACAATCTGGCGATATCGTGAGTGTCAAATTCAAACATAGACCCAATTGAAAATAGAGTCAAATAAAACACTAAGTCACTTAAAAAAAAAAACTGAACTAGCATAATTACAGGAAAATGAAAATATACAGATCTTACAGTTCACAAGTGGACATCAGATTTATTCGCATTGCTTCTGGTTCTCTTCTATTTTCTACTTTGACCAATACAGAATATTTATACTTTATAATTTCATTAAATGAGGAGCCAAACTTGCCCAGTAATCACAGTATCTCTTATGGAAATAGAAGAGTTTGATGACAATCTAATTTTCAAGAGCAGGTCGTGGTGGAGTCAGGGATCAGGGGTGAATTACAAAGCCCACTCACCCCACCTCAGCTCCTGCTGCTGCCAAGCAAGAATGAATAACCTCATGGAACCAGCTCTTCCAACTTTCTAAGAGAAACTGGAAAATTCAGTTTGTATGTATAGGCTTACAACTTTTAAATGGGTAGCAGCTAATTAAAAATGTTTTTGATAACATCATTTTAAGGTGCACCATTGAGGCCCAACCATAAAACAAAGCAAAATTCATCAGCCCAGATTTCACCTGCATGCCCCAAGTTTGTAATCTCTGTTCCAGAAGTTCTGAGTTCTGTATCTGAATTGTTAGACAATCAAAAACCATTTGATGACTTCATCCAGTTGGCATTAACGTTAGTTATGCTGTCTCTAGAACTAACAAAATTCTCTGCCATTTTTGAACCAGAGCGTTTATACGAGGAGCCATATACTAAGCTCATTTTTTCACTCAGTAGATACTTTGCTCCTGCCCTGTACCAGGCCCTGGGAACACAGTGGTAAACCGAGCCTTGACCAAGTTTAATATTTGCATGGCATGTAAAAATATTCACGAGGCTCATCGCCTAGTCGGTGGTCAAGATTAATACAGACGGACAAAATCTTAAGAACAGAATAATACCTCAGAGATCACTTTTTCAGATGAAGCTGAAGCCCAGAAAAACAAAGGCTGGCTGAGGATCACACAGCTTGAAAGGGAGTAAAAGTTATAGTCAAGTCCACCTCGCCCCTCCCGCTGCCGATTTCAAACCGAAATCCAAGGGGACTGATAAAAGATCGTCAAGGGAAACCAGCAGGCCTGATGCCAGAGACACGACTTCAGTTTAGCAAGAAACCATTTGAAAAGCAACAGGATATTCCATTTAGAATTGGCTGAGAATTTCGTCTACATTCATGGAGACTATGATTTCCAGGAAGTCAGAAGCTATACTATCTTACCTCAGAACATGTAAAACAATAGATAAGCAAGGAGTTGCTTTTTTATCTATTAAGAATAAATAGAAAGAAAATTTAAGGGGCAAATTGCCAACATTGATAAAAAATAGATTAGGAAAAGAACATCAACATCAGTATTGGTAAGAGCAAAGGTGTGGTTAACAGCAGGGTTTGCGTAGTCTTCCTTACGAATCTCCTACCTTGGCTCAACCTTGTCCACGCATTGCAACCGAATGTTGAATCCACTGGGGGAAAGAAAGGAAGTATTTTTCGGAACGACTGCAAGAATGACTAGTTCCCTAAATGGCTCCTAGCATTGTCGATTATTTTCTAAGCAAGTACTACCTCTAAGATGTATCCCTAGTTTTAAGTGTTATAGTATCCGCTATCTTAAAAAGGTAAGAGAAATAGGGGTGCCATAATGACCAATTATCAAACTGTCCGGAATGTATTTGAATTTCAGAAGCTGAATGATAGGCAGTCGACTTTAAAAAGAGAAGCAGAAGTGACTCTGGGTGGCTGAGTGTGCTTGTTGGTAGGGATTTCTGCTGTCACTGAATATAAAAGTAATTTGAAAAGACTAATTCCAAAAGCGAGATTATGGGTGATTTTTATTCTTTTCAAATACTTCACTTCTCAAATAATAAGCAGTGTTTAAAAAACATGAGGAAAAGTCTTTTTAACAATCATATAGCATTTAAAAAAACAATCAAAACCTTATAATTCCTACTTTCAACTTGACATGATTCTAAATTTTTTCTTCTAGAACCTATTTATCTCTGTTTTTATGAAAGACAAGAGTGGAAGCAACTAGAGTGTAAAACTTATTTTTTAAACGTGTTTCCCCACACCCCCCAAAAAATTGGCACATAACTTATTAATACTTTAACTTCTGTAAGGCTCTTGTCCCATTACCACGGCCATAGAAAAATTCCTCCCTTTTAAACTTGGAAACTACAAAATTCTTCCTTCTCTGTTAACTAATTATATTCACAATTTGACAGAATGTCGCTCTTTTGGGAAAGCAGTGTTTTGACGTAAAATGCTCATGGAAACATGGCATACTACAGAGAAAACACAGAGGCCCTAATAAGGGGCCCCAAGAAGCCTCACGTTCAGTTCAATGTCTGAAAATTGACCTCAAGAGACGTGCTGTGCACATAGTCTGATTTAGGTCACTAGAACAAGTTTTAAAAAATGAAAACACCAACTGCAAATACGTTAACTAGTGTGAGGGTTTAGAGTGTTTAGTACTAACTTTGACATCAAAGTTTATAAGATGATTAAAAGTTTTTTTAAGAGAAAAGTGATCGTGGGTGAAAATACATACACACCAAAAAATAGTAGAAATCATTAAGTGGACAGGAAAAGTGGCCTAAAAGGGATGTAATACCGTGTCACTTAATTTGATCAAGTATAACAAGAGGAAAAATCTAATCTGATTTTGTTTCCTCTTCAGAAGCACAAACTAGGTGGTTAAACTTAATGTTTTCTTAGGCCTAAAGTCTGGCAGTGAGTTGGAAACCATTACAAAGATGGCTGAAAAACAAAAAATTTGAAAGACAAATGGCATTAGACAATGCTACTCTTCCAACATATTAGAACAAGGAACAAATTAAGTCAGAGGTTCTCAACTGGTATATTTTGAACCACTCACAGTTTTGCTCCTAAATTTTGATTAATGTGTAACTAAAATTAAGTGTTGCTTCGACTGAAGCATGGTAGCCATCAGCACTGCCAACATGTCCTCTTTCCTGGCCACAGAAGGAACACTGAATTTCCATATCCTCCTGCGCTGGTGGGGCCACAGGGTGATGAGCAGAAGGGACAGACATCCAGCGCTGGAAGGAGCATGGCATTGCTGATGTGCGGCCCTTGGAGCCCTATCTCCTTGTCATGACCACCGGAGAGGTTCAAGACAGTGGCTGTTCCGTCAGCCTAGATCCCTGAGAGTCTGTACCAAAAAAGAGCACCACCGCCTACGTGCAGACACACAAGCAATGTGTGAGACATAAACCTCTGTAGTCACTGTAACGTAAGGCAGCTCCCCTGACTGAAACAAAGGATACACACTGACAGTTATTTGTCCACCAGGCGGCTGAGCTGAGAGGCTCCTGTGACTTGGTAAGTAGAAGCTGGGATCTCCGTGCTATTAGGAGGTAAAAAAGTGTATTATTATTATGTGAAACTTGATGCCAAAGAAAACTCTACTTTTATTAAAACATCTGAGTACTTTTCCTTAGATCTTCTATGAGAATCCTCTGGTCAGACGTATGTATAAACAATACTAAATGTTGGCTAAGTTCACCATGCATAAATGATTTCAACTCTGCAATTTTATGCCTTTAAACAAAAAAAATTTAATATTTAAAATGTACTTTTTACACAAAGGCTGAAAAATCTTGTTTTAAATCAGAGATCGCCGCTAGGTCTTTGTGCAGCCTGACTACCACTAGAGGGAGCCATCTACTCCATTTTCTGCCTAACCTGACTCACCAAAAGGATGGCTGGAAACATCCAGCTCCACCTGGGGAGATAAATCTAGTCTTGCCACTTCTTTAGTAAATGTAAAATTGTGTTGGTATCAGACTAGTTGGGTAAAATCACCTAGGAAGCGCTGAAATGCACGTTCTCAGGCATCTCTAAAAGCTGATTCAGTAGTTCTGAAGTGTGGTTAAAAAATGTGTAATTTTTTTAAAAAAGCTTTCCAGACGTTTCTAATGCATAACTGGGTCTGCTATCCCTGGTATAGATTTCAAAGAACTGGCCCCTTCCAATCAAAGAGTTTTGTCATCTACAGGGCATTTTTGACAGGGGTCAAGATAAAAGAAGCCTAGATAGATAAAAACAAAACCTGCTAAGACCAGAATTTCAACAAAACACTTTATAGTAATAATCACAGGAAAAAAACAAGGTTCTCTTCAAATTTAAATTTATTAAGACATTCAGCTATGTCTGTCAGTCTACATCCAAATTTGCTACGAAAAATAAAATAAAGTCACATCCCACATTAGGAATACCAAGTCTGAAAAACACTTTTTGAGCCAAGCCTATTGTATAAATAAATGACTAGTTTCTTTTCATATCAAAATTCCCATAAAAAAATTACATTCCCCCCTCCCCAGTTCTACCTGTAGCCATGATGAATGTAAAAATTTAAATATGACATATCCTTGTCAAAGAAAAGGTGCAAAGTCTATTAACAGCTTTAAAAGTGGCATTTGCAGAGTGTGATCATACAGTTATGTACTCATTCCCAAAGTGCAAATATTGCCATAATTTAATACTGTTTTGATTCAGTTGCAAGAATTAAACATTACACAGGATTGAAAAGTACATGAGGGCCATTATCAGTGCCTAAAGCCCTTCCCACTTTGGTCTCCTGCGCTAACGTGGACTCCAAAGTGTTCATAAGAGTTTTAGCTCACTTCACACAGCCAACACAGTGTACAAATATCAACAAAAGTTTCATATACATCAAAATTTTGAAGACTCCATCACAAAGTTCAAGAGTCTCAGATGATGTGAATGCACCCGCAAGGCCCAAATGCCCACCCGCCCCTCCCCTAAAGCACATACAAAGTATGAGCGTGCTTCGATCTCTCAATACAATCGATGCTTTTAAATCTTTGATTTCGATCAGTGCTGTACAAAACTCAATAATCACCAGACTGAGTTCCATTTAACCGAGGGAAAAGGGGGTGGAGAAAGGGACTAGTCTCTGCTCACGCTCTGTAACAGAACGATCCTGTCCCACAGAAAGTGAAATGTCAGTTCCACTTCTGCCTGCTTCTTCCCATGTTGTCCTTATGCTCTTCTTCCTCCTTTCTTTAGCCCCTTTCACACACTCAAATCTGATTTTATTTATCCCTTACATATCAGGGGCAGTTTCTGAAGTTGTTGAGATTTCCTTGTGGAAAAACCTCTACAAAACATCAGCATAAGACATATAAATACATTTTGATTAGCATACATTACAAAATGTCTCCCACAATGTCAAGGGCACGAAAGCAGGTGGTCTCCACTGACAGCACTTCCTGGATTAGATCCTTGGAATGTCGTTTCCCACCTAATCGCGTCATACATTCATTCCTCAAATCAGAGCACAGATCCCAGGGGGAGTTAACTTCCCCTGGAGTTAACTTTCTCAGTGTTACACCTCCTGCTTTTCTTCTTTTGCACTAAGAGGATATTCTTTGGGCTCACAAGTCCCTTCCTGGCTATCTGATCTGCTGGCAACGCACTCATTATTGTCCCTAGAACCGGCTTGCGTCCCAGCCCCTTGAGGACGCTCTTGGTCTGAGGGTTCAGTACCTTCCTGCAGGGCGACATTCTGCTCAGCTGCAGCATGAGGCTGTGGGCCCGGCTCAGGCCCTAACCCTGGAGGCTGGGAGGAGTTTTTGAGCTGGCAGTGGCACAGAGGGCAGGTCTCCTGGACATACAGCCATTTCTTGAGACAGCCTGCGTGGAAGAAATGACTGCAAGGCGTGATCACAGCAGATTTCATGTCCTAAAAGGGGTAGAAGAAGATAGCTCATAAGTGTCTATTATCTAACACCTTTGCTGCTACCCCTCAAAGTTCTGGTTGCAACATTTCTTTCCCACAAATTTCCCACAGAAAATTTGTAACACAGATCTTAGAATAAAACTCATTTTCTATTTTAGTAAGAACACTCCTGTCATCAGAGACCCCTTCAAATAATGCAAGAACCACTGGCTAAATAATTTTTAAAAGTGAAAACCAAAAATGAGGAAGAAACGACTTTCCTGACTGGGTTCTGCCTTGTATGAAACATGAGGTGACACACTTGCAGCGGTACGATTACTGGGTCTCCACGAGTATGGCACGAGTACACTTAGAACCCCAGAAAATCTGATGAAGACAGGACTTTTCCAGTTACGCTTCAACACAGTTAAACAGAGCCTTCCATTATGAGATTATTGGCAAGGAGACAAAATCAGTCACATAACACCAGGTTGTTGGCAAGGAAGTGGCAATTTCATTAGGGAAAAGATATATATCGTTTTCAAGATATGTTCTGTATAAGCCAGTGGTTTCTCGACTTGCATCAGAATCACCCCCAAGTGCACCCAGTGCATTCGTAAGCCACCTCAGACCTACTAAATCGGGATAGCAGAAGATGGCATTTACAAATCTATAGTTACAGCAAGCCACCCATGTGACTTAGATGCACACTGGAGTTTGATAACCACTGGAATACGAGGTGGTAAACTCCAAATTAATATTCCTTGCTTAAGCTATATTCAGGGAGGGACGGCTGAGGACACGAAGTTTACATTGAAGAATATACATTTGGTGAATTGACCATTGATTTTAAGTCCCAAAACAAGGAGTTGTGGCTATCACAGAAATTCCTTGCCAAGAGCTGGTAGCATCTGGGAGTCAACTTTTAAGCAGAAAGCCATCCAAGGAAAAGCAGCCAGCTGGGGAGTTAAGCAATTTGACTTTCATTTTCTGTGTAGTATCAGCAGGTAGTTCAAGCACCTCAAAAAAAGTGATGTGACAACAGGAAATACAAAAAGAGGACTCTTAAATCTCAGAATATTTAGACAGAGGCTGCTGAAGCTATTGTGCCCTGCATCTGTCTTTGCTGTGCTTTGTCCTGAGTACTAAGAGGTACCGAGCACCAAGGAGTCAGAACCAAAATGATGACCACTTAACTTGGTGGAACCTACATCATGCCTCAGTTCTCTCGGATGCAAAAACAATCTGGGAAATATTATTTTGCTAGTACCCTAAGTATGATCCAAAACCAATAAAAAAAAAGTGGTAGTTGCATCTTACTAGAAAAACTGCTTATTCTAGATTCTAGAATAAAAATTGAAAGATAGTGTTTAAATCAGCTTTGAAATATAACAAAAAATAGGCCAAGTGTTTAGTCACCTGTAGAAGAGGCTGGTTGAGTAGCAGCTTTTACAGCTAAACTGTACTGTTAAGACTGTATGTCTTAAAGGCAGACATACATACACTCTATCTGGACTGTAAAGCAGCCCTGGGGAAAGAACATGCCCTGTATACTCACTACTACTATCCATGGTTTTATTCCACCAGCCCACACTTCAAGAGTGCTTTTAAAGGAACAGCTTCTGCTGTTGCTCATAAATCCTGCCCACACTTCCAACAGTACAGTGTAGCTGTAAAAGCTGCTACTCAACCAGCCTCTTCTACAGGTGACTAAACACTTGGCCTATTTTTTGTTATATTTCAAAGCTGATTTAAACACTATCTTCCAATTTTTAATAAAAGGCAATCATCAGCTATATATGATGCATATGTCAGAGGCCAGGTAGGCCACCTGCACTGGTATGCCAACTAGTTGCCTCTACCGTACTTCTCCACCTCCCATCCCACAGAGGCTTGCACCAGTCTCAGATATCTATCAACCTACAGATAAGCACATACTCACTTACTCTACCTACGTAAAGTACCTGAACGCTTCTTCCTCACTCAGTAAATGCCAGAAGGAAAAGAGTCAGAATCTTGGCACACCACTTTTCAGAAGCTGCTGACTCCTAATAAATAGTATATATTTGATAGTGCATATATATGTGTGTGTAAATATATTCAGGATTAAAATATAAAATGCACCTGTTTTTCCTTTATTTGTGGGTGAGCAATGTTGAAAACAACAGTAAATTAGAACTCGAGGAACTAAATTAAAAATAATTTAGAAATAAAATGGAAATATTTTATCAAATCTAGTAATTTCTGAGGCCCACTTTCTTTGTACCCAGAAGATAATTCTGCCTGGAAATTTAACTAATGTGGTTAAAGTCTCAAGGGATACGCCGTATGACCCACCCAAATGGACTCTTACTGTGTGAGTTACCTGATAACAGATGGCACAAATATCATTGTGTTTCTCAAGCTGCTCTTTCGTAGCAAGGGGTAATGACTTAATCTTATTCACAGCATCCCTGCGGAGGAGGAAGCTCTTCCACCCAAGCTGGGCCCGAAGCCACACATTGTAGTAGGAATGGATGAAGATGATCATTGAGCCCATTACTGTCCATTCTCCAAAGATGGTCTCTGAGACGCCATAGGCCACTACACAGAGGGCCACAAGAAACTCCAGCAGGCGGTAAGTGCCATTCACATAGTAGATGACATCATCCATGTTCTCCACTGGCTCTTTTCTGAATTCTTCAACCATAAATAAGACATAAATAAAAAGTGTTCCCAGAACCTTAAAAAAAAAAAAAAAAAAAAAAAAAAAAAAAAAAAAAAAAAAAAAAAAAA
>NW_024340699.1:2405764-2417507 GCF_902729225.1 Pteropus medius
AATATTCAGCCTATAGTTGTGTCTTAACTGCTCCCATTTTCGGTTCCTCCAAGCTCCAATCCTTAGTGGCCATTGCCACTAAGTTCAGCCTCCCTAAGGGGCCGTTGTGAGCACTGATCAAGGTCTGTCCTTGACCTCCTTCCCTTCTCTCCTTCCCTATCATTCCCTACTCCACAAATGCGTATTTTTGGTCCCCCAAATATTTTTGCTCATACCACTGCCTTTGCTGGGAATGCTCTCACACTGTAAGTTTTACATGGAAAGATATTACCTACGCTTTAAATACCAGCTAAGCACCACCTCCTCCGTAAAGCTTTTAGCAACTATTTCCCAGTTCAGAAGAAATGTTCTTTCTTTTGAACTACAGTATTTCCCACATGCCACGTGCAATATCGTTGTTGATATTTATGTCTTATTTCCTGAACAGAAGTATACAAACCTCCGAGGCAATATGGCAAGCCACTAAATTAGTGAGTGCAAACTGGCAGCCTATATAATATTTTCAGAATTGGGAAATTTCACATAAAATTCTGATTTTTATCTTCTCTTGAAAAATCAGAAGATCTGGACTATTGCCTTCCTGTAAGGCAGGAGTCAGCAAACCACAGCCCATGGGTCAAATCTGGCCTGTCACCTGTTTTGTAAATAAAAGTTTTATTGGAATACAGCCATGCCCATCTATTTACATATTTCTTAGTGGCTACTTTCATGCTACAATGGCCGAGGTGAGTAGCTGCCACAGAAGTTATATGGCTCACAGACTATTTGCTACTGGACCTTTTGCACCAAAATGTTTGCTGACCCCTGCTGTCAGGTACCAACTGTGGGCCACCAGAGAGGTGCCCTCTGTTTTCCTCCAGGAAACCCCCCAGCGTTTAGATCAAACCTGGACAGCCACAAGTTATTTATCTTACCGTCCAAGGCCTTTGAGCCCTTTGCATTTTTTATTCTTATTAATCCTTCAAATGACACTCTAATACAGTATGAGAGCCATTATGTCATATAAGTAAGGCAATCTCTAAAAAGTACCTAAAAACATGATACTGCTATAGCTACTGATGAAGTAAGTTCTCGTAGTTAAAAGCTTGGGTCTAGAGTCCAACTGCCTGGGTTCTTATCCCAGCTGTATTACCAGTGAGCTGTGTGACCCCAGTAAGAAAGACTGAGTCTTAATTTCTTTATCTAATAATGAGGATTGCTAAAAGGATTAAGTTCCTTCAGCTACTGTTTACTGATACTACTATCTGTCAGGCTCTGGGCTGGGCTCTTAGGCTACATAGTGAACAGAAATGACAGTCTCGCCTCACTGAAAGCTTACACTCTGGTGGGAGAAATGGGCAAGCAGTAGACACCACCAGCCAGGGTACAGCGCACCTCTGAGTTTAGCCACTGGCTGTGCTGGGAAGTGCCAGCTGGCCTCTGGCTGCCAGAGCCTCCCCGCGTGGCAGCCTGGCAGCTGGAACTGGCATGGCCCTCAAGACAAGAACTACCTGGAAGTCGCGGAACCAATGCCCAGAGGCAGCCTCCACCAGTGGGGATGCAAGCGAGCGGATAAAGACTTCGGTCCCCACCTCTCTGTAGTACAACTCCAAGAGGCATCTGTGCGCTTCCTGGAGGTCCTGGAGGGATAAAGCCTCTTTCTTCCATCAATGAGGTTGATGACACCCTTACGCTGACTTTTCACCCTCCTCATCTCACTCTCCCTACATCCTCACCCCACCTTCTGGCAACACCTTCCAAATAAACCACCTGCACCCAAATCCTTTTCTCAGCCTCTCAGGGAAATTCAAAGTAGAACAGAAATAAATAAACAAAACCAAGAAAGTACAAAAGGGTAGCAAGTACCATGCGGAGAGTTAAAATAGGCATGAACAAAGTGAGTGAGCAGAGGCTACCCGACATGGGGTCGTGAAAGGCCTCTGCCGAGACCAGAGGGCGGGACAAGAATCTAGCTGTGCGTGGACCAGGGAAAAGAGCCATCGGGGCTCGAGGAAACACCTGGTGCGGAGGCCCAAAGCGGGAGTGTGCTCGGCACGTTACAGAAGAGAAAGGTGAGTCAACTGGCAATTTGGTGGGTGAGGAAATGGGGCGGGAGGAAGGCCAGATGGTGAGGGACGCTGCAATCCCGGAATAATGATTTGGGACTTTATTCTAAATGCCATGGATGAGAGCTCATAAGGAGATTTTAAGCAAAGGAGTAACATGAATTGATGCGCAGTTTCAAAATCATCGCCCTGGCTACGCTGTGAGAGTGGGTTAGAGGCGAGAGTGGAAAGAAATGATGATGGGTGATGATGGCGGCTTGGGCGAGTGTCCGAATAATGGGGATAGAGAGAAGTAGAAGATTTGGGATACGTTTTATAGACACTGGAAATAGGGCCTACTACATACCAGGCACTCATCTCGAACCCTCCATAAATTAACTCACTTAATGTTCTTTGTAGGTGGGTACTAGTCTCAGCCCCATTTTACAGACAGAGAAAGAGAGACAAAGAAAGATTGAATAACTTGCCTAAAGTCACCCAGAGCAGAGATTTGAACCAAGATCATCTGACTCCACAGTCTAGGCTCTAACCACTAGATCACTCCACCTCACTAGAGCCCACCGACTTGCTGAAGCCAAGCGAGATCCCAGAGTTCCAGGTGTGACATTAAGAACACCCACTATCCCCCACCCACACCCCCACCCCTCTCTGTGCTCCAGGCAAGACCCCATCACTCCATCTCCCCAATACTCATGATCTGCCTTGAGACCACAGTCATTCGAACCCTCCAGCTTAGGTCTCCTAGGCCTCCCTTCACTCCCCCAGACTGGAATCTGCATGTCCTCCATTCTCTCTTATTCTGATCCCATCTCCTGAAGTCTGCCATTTTTCCCTCTGGACCCTAGTCTAATCAAGCATATCCTCAAACTCCTCAGTGTGCTATAGAGTGAATGTTTTTGGCCCCCTCTCCTAAATTTATCTGTTGAAACTTAATCCCCAGTGTTGGTATTTGAAGGTGGGGCCTTTGAGAGGTGATTAGGTAACGAGAGTGAAGCCCTCATGAATTCAGGATTAGGGCCCTTATAAAAGACGCCTCAGAGAGCTCCCTTGTCCCTTCTACCATGTGAAGACACAGTAAGAAGATGGCTGAATATGAACCAGGAAATGGGCTGTCACCAGACAGAGTATTTGCTGGCACCTTGATCTTAGAGTTCCCAGCCTCCAACACCAGGAGATATAAAATTCTGTTGTTTATAAGACACCCAATGTATGGTACTTTGTTATAGAAGGCCCAAGGGACCAAGACGCTTTGCTTCTAGCACCATAGACCCTTAACTCTCTCCTATCTCTATAAGAGGGAAGCAATATGGCCAAGGACACAGAGAATGAAGCAATGGAGACACAAGTCAAAAAATTGCCATCACCCACCAGAAGCTGAAAGAGGCTAAGAATAGAGTCTTCCCTAGAGCTTTCAGAGGAAGTATGGCCCTGCTGGCACTTAGAGCTCAGACTTCTAGCTTCCAGAACTGTGGGAGAATCCATTTCCATTGTCTTAAGCCACTAAGTTTGTGGTAATCTGTTAGAGATGTCTGATAAACATCTCCAACTCAACATGTCCAAAACCAAGTTCATTTACTCGCCTCCCCCTCCCGCCCGCCAGACATGCTCTTCCCACAGTCCTTTCCCTCTCAATAATGGGCAATTCTAACCTTAAGAGTTGCTGAGGCCCAAACCTTGGTGTATCATCATTGACCCTTTACTCTCTCTCACACCCCACATCCAAATTATCAGCAAACCCTGTTGGGTCTACCTTCAAAGATAGCCAAAATTGGATCGCTTCTAACCTTTTTCTCTGCAGCCACCTCAGTCCAAGCCACCAGCATCTCTTGCTTGGATTACTGCAATCATTTCCCGTTTCCCTAATTTTCCCCTTGCCCCTTACTGTCTAAATAGTAGCTGAAGTGATGTTGTCAAAATCTAAGTCAGACTCTGTCACTCTTCTGTTCAAAACCCTCTAGGGTTTCCCCATCTGACTTAACATAAAAGCCAAGTCTTTACAACATCTCACAAGAATCTACATGATCTGGGCACCTGTAGCCTCTCTGAGCTCATCTCCTGCTACTCCCTCCCTTGGCTTCTTGAACCAACCATGTTGGTTCTCACCTCAGAAGCTTTTCCTTGAGCATGCTGGGAGTTTTGGAGGGGAGCTGGTAGGATTACCAGGGTACATTTTGTGCCATTTGAGATTTGTAGACATGAATTTAAAGTGAGACCAGCTGGCATAGTCGTGTATTCTCTTCACATTCAACTGGGAATGAGTGAATAGAGAAAGAGGAGGGTTGGATTTGGCCAGATTAAGGTTTTGCTGGGGACGAATCATGGGAAGAGAACAGTAAGGACATGAAGGCCGTTTTTTGTAAGGGAGCGATTATAATGTTGGACCATGAAATGTAAGCTGGATAAGAAGGAATTAAGTTAGATAACACGTATAAAGCACTTACTACAGGGCCTGGCACATTGTAAAGGCTCAGTAAGCAAGAGATATTATTACCACACACATTCATCCTAAGTTCCCTAAAAGCATTCCTAGTCCTAAAAAAGACATGGCAAAATTAACTACAGTACCACAACCTATCCTAGCACTTCTGATTGAACCTCGATCCCTATAAATAAGAGATGGCTTTGAAGATAGAGCAATAAAATCCAAGACTATGATAACACTTAAATATATATAAATCTTAGGTATAAATAAGAAGGATATTTTTGAGTTCACCACTATCAGAATGGAAAGTCATAACTGCTTTTCAATTCTAAAAATTTATAACGAGCAACATGTAAAAACACACATCCAAACACATCCTTTGATTTAAATACATAAAGATTTGCTTACCTCTCCAAATATTTCACCCTAATGATATGGTGGTTTTCTTTTAGATGCACGCCTCATGTTATAAATCGTCACTGGCTTGCTTTCACTGATACTGACACAGAAAGCGCCTTTTCATCTGTTACCCATATCTGCCAAGTGGCAAGCTGTGGTTGACTAATTGGAAACATACATCCAAGTGGATCAACTTTATCAATGTGTTCTGGGTACCCAAGGCCGTGGCCCATTTTCCTTCGGGTTTCAATATTATTCAAAGATTTGGCTACGCAAACATTTTATTTCTATGTTCATACAAAGAGATGTTAATGAGTAGAATGTCAAGATCACATATATTTTAAAGATTAAAACATATCGGCAAAATTCAGGAGCTGGGCCATGGAGCAAAAAATCAACAGATGGGAGCTGTGGTGGGAGGCTCTGTCTGCCAAGGTCCCGCTAATTTTGGATTAAGACGAACCCTCCGTGTCAACACTGTGGTAGCAGGAAAGATCCTGACATTTTCGAACTAAGTATCTAAATGGATGGGGTTGCTAGTTACTAAAATGAGGGAGCTGGGGCTGGGATGATTGTGGGTTCGAGTCGCTAATTTTATATGTCTAACTGCAAGAGCCTCAATTTCGTTGTCTGTAAAATGGAAGTGATAACTTTGATTTTTATCAATTCTATCATTCACTTTTTAACATTTCTGATATTGAGCATGTGTCTTAACATTAACTCATTTGAAGATAGTGCTTGTCTTTAAATGGAAAAAGTATAAAATGAGAGGGATTTCTTTTCCTCTGTGCTGACTTAACATGTAATGAAGCAGACAGATGCAGCTGGCAAGGTCGTGTGAGGATTCAATGAGTGGAAAGGAGATGTTGCCCGGAAAGCGTTTAGGATAACGTCTAGGCCTGGTGTGGAGGCGGTGTGGGGAGGGGGCGCAGCTGCAGCCCCTGGAGTCCCACTTCCTGGTCCTGGGTGCGCTGCTGAGGCTTCCATGTCACCTATCAGAGCTCAAGCCTGGCAGAGCACAGCAGAAAAAAAAAAAAAGAGGGGAAACACCCCTACCCTGCTCTGCTGGGTTATTTCTTATCTACAATCTGTTGTAACTCAGTTCAAAGACGTGCATTTTCCTGGAGCTGTTTCCTACTCCCACTCCCTTTGTTTTGTTAATCGCTATGAAACCCATTCAGAACACTGTCAGATCTGGCCCACCCAATCGGCGCCTCTGCAGGGGGTTCTGGAGCCTTCGTTTATTTCTCGTTTACATGTATGCGGGCGTTTATGTAAAACCTTTGTTCAAAGTGATCCAGGGACTTGCCCTCTCCATGCAAAGGCCAATGTCAGGTCAATAGTCCATAATGCCAGACGTGGTCCATAACGCCCACCATTATTTCTCTGACTCCAGCATGGTGGTCTCCACGCCATGGAAACTGTTGTCTAAGGCCTTTGCGTTTGTTGTTCCTTCTGCTTGAAATGCTTCCCCTCCTCCACAACACCTTCAGATAGTCTCATCTCACCTTCTAAAAGGTCTTCACTCAAATGTCACCTTTGTGGTAACGCCTCGCTCAAGCTGTAACATCCCTCACCGGCCCCCCATGCTCTATCCTGCTTTATTTTCTCTCCATAGTAGTTAGGACCATCCAGCATCCTATTTTACCTGCTTACCTGGGTTGTTGCCTAGCTTTCTTTTAGAATGTATCCTTGTTTAATAAATGAGGAAACTGGGACTCATAATGGCCAAGGAAAAAAGTTGGGCTGGGATTGGGCTCATCTGGCAAACTTGAGTTCTGAGAAATTGAGAACTCACAGTCCTAAAAGCAACTTTCTCACTCAGAACTCACTCATGTCAACTGGCATTATTTCCACCTCACTTGCCTTCTCTTTGCCCCTCTCAGAAGCCGAGTCAGTGGTGTAATTGTCGGAAGGGCCAATGGTACAGGCTTCTGGTTGCTATTTGCCAGTGAGGTCCAGCGTGACCTTGGGCAGATCGATTCATCCCTGCACCTCTGTTTCTTCATCTGCAAAATGGGCTGATGGTACTGCTCTGCCAGTCTTGCAGAGTCATCCTGAGAACAAAGGTGCATCAAAATCGGCAAGAGTCACAGTCTAGGTCTTGACACTCACGAGTTGCATGACTTCATACTAGCTATAAAATTTCTGAGCCCCAAGTTTCTTATTTATATTATAAGGAGGGCAAATGAGGTCACCATAAGGCTATCAGATTCTGGGTCTACAAATGAGATAATAGCTCCAGAAGGGTCTGGAAAAGGCAGAAAGTAGCCCACAGACATAAGGTATTGTTCTTCACTCTCTGCTGCTTCATCTCTTTCCAACTTCCCGTGGCCTTCAGCCACTGGGCTCAGAGAAGGTCGGGTAAGCATTTGTAACTAGAGTCTTTGGACTATGGTAGTGATGGTGGTTCAGGTGGGGCTGGTCTCTCTGGAGACAAATGAAGCCTCACTCTGGCCACCAGGGAGGTTTCTGGGAGGAACTGGGGGCTTGGGCACAGCCTGCTCTTGGGCCTTCAACTCCGTCTTCTCAGAGCTCTCTATCTGGATTACTTGCCAAGTGGCCAGGCCTGGGTTCCAGGCCCAGAATTGCCCCTGGACCAGCTGGGTGCCTACCAGCAGCCTGCTTCACCTTCCTCAGCATCAGCGTCCTCCCTTAAGAATGAGAACTGAAACAACCCTTCAGAAGGGCCACGTGTGAGGCTCACATGGACATCAGACCCTGACACAAATTTAGTGCCTTTTAATTTTAGCCATTGTAATTAGTAATGGCAGAGCCAGGAGTCAGGTATTGACTTCCAAAGCAATACACTCTTCATGATAATAATAAACTCTACTGATCATTTGCATGTTCTCATTGAACTCTCACAGCAACCTCAGCTGATGGATCTTATTTCAGTCCCATTTTACAGAATGGAAAACTATAAAATTGAGAGTTTGGGACATTTGCCTAATGCCTCACAACGGATGTGTGGTGAAGCCTGGATCTAAACTCAGGCTGCTTGACTCCAGAGATCTCGTTCATTCTTAACCATGAGTTCTACTGTCCCCCTGGCACTCAAGCCAAACAGGAAGTCAGCAAACCGGTCAACAGTCTAGCAGGAGGAGATAAAAGACACACATTAACAAATATAAACATTAAGATATATAAAGTGCTATGAAGATAATGAAATAGGTTATCTGCTCGAATGCGAAGGTAGGCAAGGGGAGGTAGTGAGTCTTCGTGTGGTGAGAGAGGGCCACCTGAGGAGGTGGCCCCTGAATTAAGACTTGTGGAAGAGAAAGAGGCAGCCAAGCGAATGGCTAGGGGAGGACATTACAAGCCAGGGACCAGAAAGTACAGGCAGGAGATGAACTCGGCTGGTTGAAGCAGCAGCAGCCCAGCCTGGCTGAAGAGAGGAAGAGGAAAAAGACAAACATCCATAATCTGCCCTAAACAGCAGAACCCCTAAGAAGCCAAGGAGCTCCAAGGGGGCAGATGAGGGATGTTCCCTGGTTCTTTTCACCACCCAGGCCTCAGGCACGCTCACCCTCGACCTCTGGGGGGCCTTGATCCTGGGAGGGACCCTCCTACCTTCCAAGGCTCCAGATACTCTCAAAGGAGGGGATCAGCACCCTGCTCTGGCAGTGCCCACCCAGACTGGCTGACCATTTCTCTTCCTCCTCTCAACCTGTCTGCAGACTGAGTCTGAGCCAGCGGGAAGGTGGCTGGTAGGGCTTGGAGATGCAGCCTTGAAGACTTGGCTCTCCCTGCCTGGCCATTAGAGCCAATGTGATGTTACCCAGGTCCCTCGGCCTCCATCTGTCAGTTCCAGAAACCCAGTTACCTTGCGGGGAAGGCTTCTGGCAGCAGAACCGATGAATCATAAAATCACAGACTATCCAAGCAGGATGGGAACTCGAGGTCAGTGAGTCCAGCCGGAGCGATGGCTCTCTGCTACGACAGCCCTCCCTAGTGGTTTTCTGGGCTGCAGGTCGGTGAGTCTCAACCTGGCTACACAATAGTCTCACGTGGGGAGTCTCCAAAAATTCCCAATGCCCAGGCGGCACGCTAGGCTCATTGCACCAGAATCTCCTTCAGGGGAGGATTCAAATTTTAATACAGGTGATTCCAATGTGCCATGAAGGTTGAAGGCCAGGGCTGTGGTCCCTTGCAGCTATTGGTGCTGCAGTCATTTTGAGTGGGGCCTCCAGGGTCAGAAAGACTAGAATTTGAGCTCCTGCTCTGCAACTTCACCAATGGAGTGACCTCACTCAGCTTTCTGAACCTTTCTGAGCCTCTATTCCCTCATCTGTAAAAAATGCACCTACCTGATATGTTGTTCTCACACCCAAATGTAATAATCCATGAAAAGCACATGACCCAGTGCTTCATACCTAGTAAGAGGCCAATAAATGTTTATTGTTATTATGTTCTCAAGGTCAAGCATTATATTAGGAAGCTCTTCTTTAGGATAAGTGGAAATGTTCTTCTTACAGCTGTAAGAGTGATCTCCTGAACACCCATCTGCTTATGTCACCTGCCCACTTAAAATCATTTGTGGTTTTCCGCTATTCTCAGGGTCAAGAACAAACAGCCTTGAAGGTCTGGGCTCTGCTCCTTCATCTTCTCATCTTATACCCTTTCCCTCATGACTTTGGGGAGGTGGCTTCTCCGATTACCCCCGCTTGCTTTATCCCACCACTGGTCCTTGCATGGGATGCTCCCGCCCCCGGAACTCCTTCCCATTCCTGCTTCACCGGCTCACTAACCCGGCAATGCTCAGCTTTGCTGTCGCTCTACCAGCAGAGTTCTCCTTGACACTCTTACCAGGACAAATGCTCACCTTGCCATGGCATCATGTCATAGCTGACATTTTACATCTATTCGTGTGGCCATTTGTCCAATGTCTGTCACCTGTGCTACACTCTAAGTTCCAGAAGGACAGAGACCATATCTAGGTTTTGCTCATCTCAGCATCCCCAATGCCTAACTCAGTGCTTGGCACATAGCTGAGGGTTAATAAATACTTATCAAATAAACAAATTGACCCAAATTGGCCTCTTGATAAAATCCACCAATTGTTCGAATTCAGCCCTCTAGAGCATCCCAAAGCCGTTGGCATCCTCAAACCCAAGGTCACCCTAGGGGTAGGCAGGCACCCTAGAGACTGCCACATTTCTCTCCTCTCCATGGCTTATAGAAGGTGGCTCTTCTAGACCTTCCCTATCTGCCTCTAAACAGGTTCTGGTTCTACGATGCCTGGAATGGGACTCAAACTAGGGGCTGGGGAGCTTTCCCAGAGTGATTCACCCATACAGTTCTGCCAAGTGATGGGGCAGCTGAGAAGTGGTTAAGGATTTGATGCCCTAGATAGCCTTTCACCTCTGAGGCCCTTGATCTTCATGTAATTAAGCTCATACATTAATGAGTTTTAAGGGATAAAGGAGCGCCGAGTGGAATATGGACTTTTCACATTAGAAGGCCATTTTGGATAATTACCAGACTCAGCTCGAAAACCACTTGAGGGTGGGATGAATGGCTGTTGTAAGCCTACAAGGGCATCAGTGAAAATATATGCCAGTGATGAAACTTCCTTCTTGTTTTTAATCAGGGCCAACCTGATTAAATAAAATAGATGAAAAATGTCTTTTTTTAAAAAAGGCAATTTGCCCATAGCCATCTCTGGGCCCTTTCTGAGAATTTCTTTTTAGGCTTCTGTCTCTGAAGCAGGGAGAGGGGAGTGGCCAGGAATTTCACTGGGATTATTAGCAAGCAAGCTGTAAGCCTCAGCAGCCCTCAGATGCTGGTAGAGGAGTTGGGCCTGTGAGCTTACCTTCCAACTCACCCTCCGAGCTCCATTTTCAATGTCCACCTGGGCTTGAGGACAGCTGTGAAAGTGACACCAGGAAAGGAGAAAAATGAAGAAAAAGCAACACACACAAGCCCCACCCTCCACCCCTCACCCATTAAAGAACAGAATGAGAGTCTTTCCTGTTTTTTTCAGTTCCCCTGGCCCAGGGAGTGGCAAAGCTGGCCATACTTCGGAGCTGGCTGAGGGGTCGTTAGGGCCAGACTCACAGGCTGCACCTTGGAAACTGAAGAGCCAGACGAGGTGCGGTTGTCTCACCTCCTTTCACAGCCCCACTCTGCCCTGGAGAGTCTGACTCCCCAGCTGTCTTGGAGACCGTTGGTGCCTTCCTTGGCCTTGCCACAGCGAGTGCTTAGGAGATGTCGGCTGAATTGGCATGAAACCTTTAATCGACTAGACAGGACCCTGCTTTGTGGGAGAGAAGTGTTTGGGGCCCGACCCCCTACCACTCAGGAGTGCTTCCGAATCAGAGCACGTCTCCTCATTTCTCTGGCTCCTCCCCACAAGGGACACACAGAGTGGCAGGTGGCCCGCAGGTGGGCCTCCTCATGGCCAGTGCAGCAGAAAGCGTAGCCTCTGGATTCAGACGTCTGTTCCAATCCTAGCTATGCATTTACCGGCCAGGTGACCTTTGGTATCCTTTCTAGGACTCAAATTTCTCCATCTGTAAAATGGGGATGATGATCGTAGTAGCTGCCCACAGGGGTGTTGAGAAGCTGAAAAGAGACAATACACATAAAACCCAGCATACGGCTAATGTTCAATGTTAGTCATGATTTCTGTCCTAGCTCAAGAAACCTAATAACGGCAACTTGTTGAGTCTTCAGTGGAAGCAGAAGGCCAAATGTCAAAGTTCAATGTTTCAGAACATGCTGGCCTGATTCCTCCAGCTGTTTTAATTCGTGTTTCAGGAATTTCAGCCTCTTTCCTTGGCTCTGCTTTGGAGACAGAACCGTAAATGTTTAGTGCCAAAATGGATTTTGAGATCATCAGATCCAACCCTTCATTTTACAGATGGGGAAACTG
>NW_024340699.1:2419193-2474398 GCF_902729225.1 Pteropus medius
CCCTGAACTGTGTCACCCACTTCTGCCCACCTGCCACAAACCCAGCACTCCCATCTCGCCAATTCCAGCAGCGCTGGACCACATCCAAGGGAGACAAGACCCCAAGCCTGGGTCCTGCAGGGTCTCTGCCTCTACGTGCCCTACCCCCCACCCCATGATCTCCATCCACCTGGGGATTCCCTGACAGGGTGCCAAGGAAACATGGGTTTAAGTCAGGCCCAGAAGTGGCAACCAGAACTTCAGGGTCCTGCTCATCTTGCTCAGGCTGGATTTATTACCCAGGCTACAAAGGGTTAAGTCCGCTGCCTTCAAATGCCTGGGAAGTAGTTAAAGGTACTTCCCCAAAGATTTAAAAATAAAAAAGGATAAAGGAAAAGTAAAAGGAACTGTTCATAAAGATGCCCCTAGCACTCAGAAGCTGGCCCTGACCTACACATTAATCCATCTGGGTCCCAAACCCCTTCCTGGGTTTCTCAGAATCACCCAAATCCCATACTTCTTGTGGCCCAGTGAGAATGGAGTTATTTTAAATAAACCCCATTTTATTTAGGGAGGGGGCTGCCCCTTCCAGGACCACCCCAGGCAGTGTTCCCTGTCCCTGAGGGTCCTGCTGGCCCCCAATTTCCAGCTAGCGTTTGGTGAGAGCAATGTGCCAAGGAGTTCCCCCAATGACTGACCCGTAGGGCCCTCTCCACACCACCCGCTTTGTACTGTGGCTTCTTATGTCGCTTAGATCCCAGCACACTGGAAACCCCTGGGGCCGTGGTAAGATTCATTTACATGCTGCCTATGCCTTCCTTTTAGAGCTGTGGTTCTCAGGCACGCGGGTATCCTGGTGTATCTCACTGACTGAGAAGTGGGCCTGCAGGTGATTTGTAACTAATAATAAAGTGCTTAAGTATGAGACTCACTTGACTCATGCATGGAGCAGATAGATTCAATATAGGTTATCCCTGATTGAATGTCATGCTCACTCTTGCATCGACAAGCTTTCTGGAGTGGAATGAACTCTGCCCTGGCCTGTGAGGCTCTGTATAATCTTCCAGCCTTGCACCTCATGCCTCCTGCCTCCTTTGTCACTTCACTCCATCCCTCTGGCCTTCAAGTCAGTTCCTCAGATACGCCAAGCTCTTTCCAATGTCAAGGCCTTTACACTTGCAGCTCCTTATGCCAGGAGACCCCTTGCCCCGGACCTCTGCATTGATCTCCCTCCTGCTTCAGTGCTCAGCTTGAAAATTAGCCTCTTCCTGGTACTGACTTGGAGCAGACTTAAGAGAGCCTTGGGGAGTGGGGGTGCTGCAGATACTCTGTTCTTGAGCTACATGGAGGTTACAAGGTGTGCATATATGTAAAAATTCATTGAGAGGTTCATTTATGATTTGTAGACTTTACTTGTATATAAGTAAACCTAAAAAGATGGAATCTAAAAACAAATTCCCACCTCTTCCCTGTCTCCTACTATTCCGATTACTCTTGACCATGGCATGTGCATATCCATCTAGGCACAAGAATTACATTATTTGTTTGTTTATTTGTAAATTGTATCTCCCACTAGATGTAAGCTCCATGAGGACAGAACCTCTCTGTCTGCGTTGTTCACTGTGATACCTGTCAGAGTGTAGCACAGTGTCTGTCACGCAATAAGTACTAAAAAAAAATTAGTGAGTGGATAGATGGAAGGATGAATAAAAAAGCTTGGATTTAATGATGGAGGGGAAAAAGGGCAGAGGAGGTGGCCTGAGTCCAGAAGCTCCAGTCCCCCAGCCCCAGCAGACAGTTTAGGGGTCTTGGTCTGTAAACCCAAGTCCAGGAGCTTGTTCCCTCCCTGGAGACCCAGCACCGGCCTCTCTATACCTCATTGGGGTCGTCCTGGTCGGCATAGATGAGGAAACCTGTGAAGAGGCTGTCGGTCCAGTAAGGGTCGTAGAAGAGCCCATTCTGCTCTGAGTAGAAGATCTGCAGCCAGACCTCATCACCCTGCTTGAGAGCCAGGATGGTGGAGCCCGAGGCCACGTCGTGGTTGCCTGTGTTGGCGTCGAAGGTCCGGATGCGGTACTGGCCATTGTGCACCAGGCCAATGGCCAGGTGCTTGTTGGCCAGAGTGATGTCGTAGGTGAAGTAGTAGATCCCTGGAACACTGCAGACGAACTTGCCGCTGGATGCATTGTAGTGGCTACCCTCGTTCATCAGGATCTTGTCAAACTTGATGGGCAGCCGCTCCCGCGGGTAGCTCTTGGTCACTGCCACTGAGAAGGCCGACTTGGCGTGGCCACTGCTGCAGCTGCAGGGGCCCGGGAGACCCGGCTCCCCCTTCTTGCCCTTGGGCCCCTTCTTGCCTGGTGTGCCGTGCTTCCCTGGGGTACCACTCACCCCCTTGGGGCCGCGAGGGCCAGCCTGCCCAATGGCCCCGGCTTTGCCCTTTGGTCCTGGCTTTCCCCGGTTACCTGTCCGGCCAGGTGGACCTGGAAGACAGAGCAGCTGTTGTTATGGAGGGACCCTCAGAGAACTAGGCAGAGACTGTGGGTCTTGGCTTATCACCATTTGGGTACTGAGAAGAACAAGAGGCTTTAAAGTCATGAAAAAAAAATGAGTGCAAGTCTCAATGGCGTAACCTGGGACACTTCGTCTTATCTGGAAGATGGGAATGGTGACACTGACCTTCCAGAATCATTGTGAATCAGGGCAAAAATAACTTGTAACAATTCACACCCTTCCCTTTTCCTGGCTTCTAAGGATGAGTCTGGTTTGTTCGCCAGACCAATCTTTCAATGGGCTGTGCTGATAATGGGTTGAGAAGAGAATTGGAAGAAGCCTCTTTATCTCAAAACACTGATCTTAGAGTGAAATCCCTGCCTAGCACCCACAGGATCCCTGCCCCCATACTCAAGGGTGTTTACTGCAGCGCTGCTTACAATAGCAAGCACTTGGAACAACTAAACGCTCATCCAAGGGGAAATAATTAAAAAATCATGGTCCATTTATAATGTGCAACTCTATGCAGAAGTTTTAAAAAATGAGGCAGATTTGTATGCACTACACGAAAACTCTAAAATACCCTGTTAAGAGGAAAGAGTAAAAAAAAATAAAAAAGGAGGAAAGAGCAGGTGGCAGAACCTTTTTTTTTTGTTAAAAGGAAACCACAACACTATTTCTATACCCATTTAAGTGCGTAGAAGAGTGCCTGGCCCACAGTAAACACTCGCTAAATACACTCAGCATATCCTGCAGAACATTTCCTGTAGAATACCTCTTGGTTTTTAATACCTGTATTTCATAAAATATGCATTTCTCTCAATATGACATTTTTGGCCAATGATTATAGAGGAAATATTTATAGTCATATCCCTAAGCTCGATATAACATTTTAAACAAAACATATTATGAGCCACATCCAAGCACAATTGTACAATTGGTACAAGCGGTAGTCCAGCAAAATTGTGTGTAGGTGTTTTAAAAAGCAAGCCAAATGTCAATCAAGAAGTCTTCTGAACATTGCTGGTGCTAAAGAACATTCCAGCATCACTCTACAGAGGCAACCCTTGGTTGGCCGCCACATCAACTGGGCGATCAGAAAGTAATGTTTTAAGTATTTTATATCCTAACAAGGTACTTTGCTTCTTATATGTATATATGCAGGCGTTTTACTGTTTTTTAGAGTTTGGGTTAACATGTAATGCATTTAAATTTTTCCTATTTTAAGTAATTGGGAAATAGATTCCCAAAATAGTATTTTTTCAGTGAACATCTAATTTTCAGGAACAGATTGCCTATGCCAAGTGCCTGGCAATGCCTAGTATTATTATACACACGTGTAAATATATTTTTAAAAGGCCAGAAAGGATACACATTTAACCAGTTATCAGTGGTTTCCTCTGGATGATGAAAGGGGACAAGAAGGAGGTAGGAATTAAGAGGGACTCTCGCTTTGTGTTGTTTGACTATATTACAATGAGAATTTATCTGTGTATTACTTACATAATTAAAAATAAATAAAAGATATAGGAAAAAATAAAACTAAGAAAGGTCACAAAGCTTCTCCTTGAAAACGCGAAAATAAACAAAACGTGGGAGAAGGGGCCGAGAGTCATTTTGGATTTAAGTTTTCGGGGTCAGACAAATAAGGAAGCTTCTACCATGCATTATGTGATGTGCTTCCTTCTTGATTACTTTTTGAGAAACTTCAGGAAAAGCTGACTTTACTTTTCAAGATCTTTCTGGAGATGGATTTGTACAGGCCTGTCTGGGGTAGGTAGTTGGATGTTGTTCTGTATACTATGACTGGGCCCACGGTGACCGAGCTTAACTGGCTTACCCTGTCAGGATTCTCCATCTCTCAGTGCTGCCTTCCTTGGCATGTTTGCTTAATCCTCAGCAGCCTCAATACATGGCAGGAGAGATGGCCAAAAGCAGCCCCAAGCCGATATCCTCACAGCTCTCAAATAAGGGAGGAAAGTCAACAACGGAGATTCCCGCCCTCCCCTAGACCCCTAAGGGGAATGTCAGGGGACACTCTGGCTGGCCCGGCATGGGGCACATGCTCAGATCTGCCTCTACCACGGCGGTCAAGAAGGGAGATGATGCTTTGTCAATGTTAAAATGCCATACAAAGAAAAGTTATTACAATTTCCCTCCTGCTTAAAATGTACACTTTGGGATGCTGCTGACACCAGAAAGTATTTGGTTACTGGGGAGAGAGTTCAGAGCTATAAGCGCTATGAAGGCCGAGTGGGCGTGCAGAGAATCCAACCTGTCTGCTGGCTGCCTGGCATCCCTTCCTTCAGGGAACTGCACTTCGCTGCTTCCTGTGGTCCCGGTGGGGCTGTCAATCACAGAGATCAATTGCCCGCACCATTCACTTACACACACTCAAGGTGGGCACATGATGTTGTCCTGGCAAATGTTGGTACCTCACCTCCAGGGTCAAAGGTATTGGTCCAGGATGCACATGTGATCATGAGGATCGGTTATCCTGAGACTTGCTCTATGGATCAAGCCAGGAGGAAGAAGGCTTGAGCTCACCAGTAGCCATTTCAGAACTTCCAGCCTTTGTGAGAACAAAACCAACACACAGAGAGAAGCAGAGCCTTGACAACAATACTTGAGCTCCTGGACCCAACCTCCTGAACCTTGACTCTCGGACTTCCCAGTTGCATGAGCCAATACACTCCATCTGGGACTATAAATTGGGTTTCTGTCACTTGCAACCAAAGAGTTTGGAATAGTATTTCAGGAGAATTGCTCACAGTTACTCAGCAAATCAATGGTGTAGCCAGGGAAGGAACACGAGATTTAATACCCATTCTTCCTTTCAAGAGAACATGTTGCTTTGGTTTTCAAAGAGACATTAATTTGGTCTAAAAGGAGATGGAATTAATACTAGTTTTCATAACTTCACCAACCCCCTCTGTGCCAGATGCTGTCAACCACAGGTGGGATCAACAAGGACAGGTACTGGGCCTCTTACCTTCCTCTCCGCGGTCTCCCCGGTCCCCGTCCTGGCCATCCTGGCCATCTTTGCCGGGAAAGCCCATTCTTCCCACCATTCCTGAGAGCCCTGGGGTTCCTGGGGGGCCAGGTGGGCCCTGGGGGCCAGGAAGGCTGCAGACAAGTTGAGAGGAGCCCTTCTGGAAGTCCCTGTGGGCAAAGGCGCCAAGCAGCGGGTCGGCAGCGCAAGGGAGCGCACAGGCCAAGAGCACCCAGGGGATCATGTTGGTCACCTGTGGGAGGCAAGAGAGCTGTGAGTGGATGAGCCCAGCCACTGGGCTGACTGGTGGTGGGTCAGAAAGGCATCCAGGGGAGAGACTCAGTACATTTCTGTCTCCTGCTCTCTCCTATACCACATACAAGAAGCTGGACAATGTCATCAGATCTTGAGTACATATTTGGATGGGCTGACCCCCAGGATATACTGTGGAGGGGTCTTGGGGGTGAGGCACGCATCATCACACCATTGTCCTCTGGCATGGCAGGTCTTACAGCCCAGGGTCAGCTGACTTGGGCGGAGCCATGGAAGGAGAGAAACAATCCATGGTTTCATTCAAATATATGGCACAAATGGAAAGCTACAAGAGTAGAAATACTTCAAATTGCAGGTGATGATTTGCAACTAGGCTTCTTCTCCCAGGGGACTTGGGGTCACACATCAGCGGGTGAGGAGAAGTGAGGCTTCGGGTCTGAGTGGGCCTCAGTTTTCCCACCTGAGCAATAACGGGTTGGTCCCCACACTTGTGCACACATCAAGTTCTCCTGCAGGACTTGTTCAAAACCAGATTGCTGGGTCCCAACCCCAGAGGGTACAATGGATTTAGGTTTGCACTGTTATTAAGTATCTGAGTGACGTTGCTGGTGGCAGTCCAGGGATCCACTTTGAGAACCAATAGACGAGATGGTCTCTAAGGTTCCCTCCCCTCTGATGCTCAGTCTTCCACACTCCACTCTTTCCAGATGTGGAGCCTTGCTGGCGGCACTGTTCCCACACAGCCTTTGGCCACTTAATCAGGGCCTTCAAGCATCAGGGGGCTCCCGAAGCTATAGTGCTGGTGGCAGGCAGGAACTCTGCTCCGGCCTTGGCCCCTATAGCTCGCATTTCCCTTCTGGGCCCTCAGCCCCCCTTCCCTTCACACTCCACTTTGCCCTGGCCCTGGGAGCCTGTCCAGACTTGCGGGCCACCTCTGGAAACAGGCTGACCACAACTCTCCTCCTGGCTCCTCCAGAACTGTTAACCTGGGAACAGATGAAGAGAGGAAACCAGGCCTCTCCTGCCAGGGAGAGAAGGAGGGCAGTGCACTGACCTGGGACGTGGGGCCTCTTCCAGTTTCAGCTCTGATGTTCACCAACTGTGAAACTTTGGACCAGTCCCTTTCCTTCCCTGAACCTCAGAGGGTTTTTCTAAGTAAGTGTCATAGAGGTGCCCCTGGCCAGGTAGAGATGATTCAGTACCAGATATTGCTCTAAATAACATTACATCATACAGCAACTAAGTTATTTTCTTTCCAGTTTCTTCAATCCTGATTAAGTCCACAACACTCGGTTCCAGTCTGATGACAGTGTATTTTTGATGCCTCTATACCCTTTTCTAATATCCCTTTTTTACAAAGAGCACTGTCTGTAACGGTGCGCATCCATTCTTAAGGAATCTTGGCCAAGCCCCCACAAATATGCATGCAGACCTTGAAAACCCCCAGATAGGAACACGGTGCCAAGGCTCTGAGGCACAGCCTTTGCTGAGATGCACAGAAGGCCTGAGGAGCTACGTGAACAAAGACACTTGGACAGAGGCACAGGTGAGTTCTGGGTACCTAGTCCTAGGGAGATGGTACAAAGAAAGACTTAGTGGGTGAGTATAAGAGAGTGTTAAAACAGAAATTTCTACCTAGGCACCCAGGACACACGAGATGCTATAAACCAAACTGAGGGGTCAGGCCGAAGGGAAGAATCGACAAAGGAATGGTTTGAGAGCTCAGTGCATGACTCTTGGCACTCTTGTCAGACCAAGAATTTTGAAAATGTGACCTCTGTCGCTGGGAGGGGGAGGAAGAGTGAGCGTGCATCTGAGGTCTTCCTGAGAAAGAGAGAGGGCGAGAGGCGGGCTGGCTGCCTGGCGGAAGGGGAAAGAGAAGTCATTGCTGCTGCACGGGACAGGCACTGACTGCCCTCTGGCCCTGCCTGGTAGACGGAAGGCACCAGATATTCCGCGGTGGGCCTGGGCTAGAGGGATCCTGACAGAAAGTAAGGGGCCCCAGCAATGATAACCACGAGGAGCCGATGCTGGCAAACCAGAAGCTCAGCGCGAGGCCTGGGCTTGGCAGTGATAGGAAAATGTGCGTGGCCGGCTTTGCAGCCCGTCAGTGATCGGGCCCAATACGGAAACCCCCAAGGTGCCAACAAAAGGTCCCTACAAAAGAGGCGGCTTCAATATCACTCGGGTCCAGAGAGGCGGAGCTGGTTAGTCCTTGTCCCAGCCATGAAACACACAGGAACCCGCCTGCTGTCTGTCTGCTTACCTCTCCTTTCTCTCCTCCTTCAACCTGGAAAGAGGTGAGTAGAGAAAGGGAATAGACGGCCCGGCCAGCTTCGCACTGCACCTCTGCTGGGGGACAGGAGGAAGTCTCACCTTTAAACGAAGATGAAGGAAGACAGGGTTACTTAGGAGCGGATTACTACGGGGAGAGGAGAGCACCCCTACGGGCTAAGTTATAAAGTGGCAGAGGGAAGCAAAAATAAAGTTGCCGTCTCTGGTGTCGGACTTGCTCAGCATAGGTTGCATAAATGATAAAAGAGGCAGGATGACAGGGCAAATGTGGTCGAAGTGTTATATACATGATTTACTTTTGGAAGACGGTGCCTCACACACTACCCAGGCCCCGGGGGTCTCCATGTCCCTCCCTTGCCTACTTGATGAGAGTCATGGAAAACTGGTCAGTGTGATTGGAGAGCTGAGACACATCTAGGTTCTCAGAGGAGAAACTGAATTCTTAAAGCAGATTTGAAATGGTCTGGGGAGTTGCAATCCACAAACATTTTGGATGAGGAAGAGGGGGAGGACGGAAGCGGTGGGAGCCAGTCTCCCAGGCAGGTAAGAGTCCTGCCAACAGCTAGATGAAGACAAGCAGGAAGGAAAGACAGCCCAGTGAGAGAGGAAGAAGAGAGGGGAACCATCTGCTTCACTCGACGGCTCCCTTCTCTCTTCAAACCTCCACCCTCAGCCACACCTGCCTGGCAGAAGGGAGGAGGGTCTGCTCTCCGGCTCATGTCTGCCCCGCAGCAGCCTCTTTGGACGATAGGATTGTGCTCAGTGACAGCCGGCCCAGGGCGGGGACCAGTGGCAGGGCGGAGGAGCAGGGCTCTGGAACACGGAGGGAGCAAAGGATTTCTCAGAGCTGGAGCACAGAGGTTCCTGCAGCCTGAGCCAGGAACTGTTTTGGAAATAAAGGCGGGGAGACGTGATTCTGGTTCCAAATCCAGAATGGAAAAGAGTATCTCCTTGCTTCCAGGGCATCTCCGAGAAAAACAAGGCTCCAAATGGCCCTGCTCCCAGCCTGTGCCCCCACCCTCCGGGGTCTGTTCCCCCAGCCTACTCTCCAAGGTGGTGAGAAAACCTGGGGTGGGGTGTCAAGGATCCAAGGAATCAAGACAGGTTAACACTTCCGAGGTCTTTTAAATAAATTCGGAATCATGAACTTGGGGAGGGCTCGAAGGTACACTATAATGCAACCTCTTCAGTCACAGACAGGGACACTGAGGCAGAGGCAACTGGCTTAATGCACACCTACAATGTCCCAGGCACTGTGTGACGCTCTATACCTGAATTCTTTTATTTGAAGTGTACAATAAGCCCTAGGAAGGCAGTACATTTATTCCATGTTTCAGAGGAAGAAACAGAAGCTCTAAGAAGTCAAATGATTTACCCAAAGGCACACAATCTGAGCACTGGGGATACCATTTGAACCCGTGTCCAAGAGGCTCTGAAAACCACACTTAATCCACTGTACCTTGCTCTCTTCCTTTGCTATTTTCCCCCTGTTTTATAGAAGAGGAAACTGAAGCTCAGAGAGGCTAATTTGCTCATGTTTACATAACCAGTTTGTGGCACAAGTTATATTTGAACTTGGGTTTGGCTGACCCTAATGCCCAAATGCTTTCCATTATGTCAGCGTTTCTTTGATTTTTTTTCTCCTAAATATCCCGAATTACAGAGAGACCTTGAAGTATGTGGCAAAGCTATACAGAGCAATAGAGAGATTTCTTTGATACTTCGTATTTTGTTATTTCTCACACACATACTACATGATTTTGAAAATGTAAAAGTGACACTTTTTCTCCCTCATGATACTTGAGTAAATCGGCGCTTGAAGAAAACCTCCTGTTTTTTTGAGAGGCCTGCACTTGGCTTAACTAAAATGATGGGGTCCATGGGGGGCAGCCTCCTGGGTTTGACGCCCCTCCGTGAGCCCCTTTGGAGTGTTAATTGGGTGTTCCCAGGGGCTCAACCAAAAGACCAGAGTGCACAAAGCGCCCCAGCTCATTTCTTGCTTGGACCCTGCAAAAGCCTCCTCCCTGTCCCCTCCCTCCTCCCGCCCTCCCCCTGCCCCCCTGCCCCCCATGCCTCTTGCTCCTCATATGCACTCTCCATGCTAAGGTCAGAGGGAGTCTTTAAAAACAACTCAGCCACAACACTTCCTGGAGGATCTTGCTCCAGTGGCTGCTGACTGCGAAGAGCAAACACCAGAATCCCTGACATGGTCCACAAGGTCCTAAATGACCCAGCACCCTGTTGCCAGCCCAACCCTAGCACGTCCCTGCGCTCCTCCTGCCCAGCCACCCCTGCTATTTCAGACCGAGTTCCATTTTGCCCCTCTGCCTGAAACTCAGGGGCCCCACCCACTTGGCATGTTGGCTCTTTATCCATGTGTTTCAGCTTAAGTGTCACTTTTTCTAATGCCTTTCCTGACGTGCCCTCTCAGACAACTCTCCTTTTGGACTCCAACTCCATGTTGTGTCTTTCCAGCCCTTGCAAGCTCACCCGTATGCACTGTATTGGCCTGCTTACCTGCTTACTTGGGCCTGTTGCTACTCCCATGTATCTCCCATTAAAATGAAAGCCCAGTAGGAACAGGGGCCATTGCTGGCCTCCTGCTATATGCCCAGGGCTTGCAACTTCCTTGCACACAGTGGGTGTTCAAGAAATACTTGCTTGATTAATGAGTGTTTGAGACCGAGTCTGTCTTCAAGAAAATCCACAGCAAAGGGAAAACAAGACAGTGGCCTAAATGCAAAAGGGCATCGACACTCTTGGATTTAAATAAGTTTTTGTTCTTCCTGTTTTTTTTCTAACCCAAACCAGATCTGATTTCTCCTTCCTTTTGACCTCCTAGAGCACAGGGCCTCCACTCCTACTCCGGGCGGGGTGGGGGGATGGCGGGGCATGCAGAGGATTGTACATATAGCAGGTGCTCCACAAATATCTGTTCATTTGATCAGAAAAGAAAAAGTACTGGTCCTTCTTCATCATTTTAAAATCTCTTAGTTCCTAAAGTTTCCTTTTTGGTGTGCGTTGAATAAGGAAGGCTGCATAATAGTCTTCCATCTGAAGACTATTATTTAGTTGGTTAACCCCCGCCCCACCCCAAATAGAATCATAAGGTACTAAACTTGGGTGAAGTTCTTCAGTCTGGTTTTAATTTGCCTAGTCCTTGGGCTTCTCATCTCTCAGTTAAGTAGTAAAGATCCATAAACACACGTGTTCTGTGAAAACGCTAGAAGCTAGAGGACCCAGCCTGAAACCCACTGTCAGGAAAGGGGCCTTCTCCTCCTCTGCCCTTGGCCCTCAGGACATGGCCCCCCTGGTTCCTTCCCCAGGCCCTCCGCCAAGACTGTGAAGTGAGAAGGGCCACACTGGGGACATCGGTCTCTTGCTGACTCCACCTGAACGAGGTCTGCCAGGAGAAACTCTGGAGACACTTGCCTTGGCCTTGAGCAAGGCTGCCAAGCCTGAGTTCTGAACAATTTCTCCTTGGAGATATAAATTATGCTCAAATAGATTCGACCCATTGGTTTATCAGGCTGTGACGTACTGATAGGTAGGGGTGGTGCGTAACTTAGTGATTCAGAAACATGAGAAACTCAGCCACTTCGTTTCCTCAACTAGCCAGTGGAAGTTGATGGTATGTATGTAATGGTATCCCTACTTCATGGAGTTTGTGTGGGAATAATGAGATAACGTACTCAAAGCTTCTAGCCTAGTGTGGAACACTAGTGTGGAACAGAAAATGCTCCACCACTGGAGAGAACTCTGCCTAAAATGCCCCTTGATGCTAATTTCCCCCCTCCAAAGCCCTCACATAGCTGCCTGCCTCATTCTCCCAGTCTCAGGTCTAATAGCCTCGCTTCAGAGAGTTCACCCCATCACGGGTATAAAATACCCTGCCCACCCCTGCTTATTTGCTCAGACCACCCTGGTCTTCCTTTCAAAGCACTTGGCCCAAGTTGTTATTATAGATTTATTTGTTTCCAACACGTTAACTATCTGTGTCTTCCCCTGGAGTGGGAGGTCCAGGAGAGCAGAGGCCCTGCCCCGTTTTGCTCTCTGTTATGTCCCGGAGCCTAGCACAGTGCCTGCCCTGTATGCAGTAAGTGCTCAACTCGTAGTTGTTCCAGCGTTGAATGAATCAGTCGTTCATAATAAAAGAGCAACAGGATCCAAAGGATTTCAGTAAATGTGCAGATGACAAAGCCACACTTGACTACTGAGGGAAATGACTGGACTTGACCTGTATTCATAAGATAGGGGTCCCTGCCCTACTTTTGTAACTTACGGGTCATGTGACTGTAGAAAAGTCATTTCCTCTCATCTGGGCTTCCACCGCCTCACCTTAAAATGAAGATAATAACACTCATCCATCTACCTCACAGGGTTGTTCTGAGAATCAAACGAGATAATGGATGTTGAAAGCACAATATGATACAAAAGTTAGAACCTTGTTTAAAATTGTAATTGCTGCCAATGGCAGCTGAACTAACGGTATGCAGTCTTGACACTAGGAGCCCCTGGAATATTTCATGGGGAGACCTAGTTCAAGGTGAGGGGAAGATATGCAAATCTGACCCAACTGGCAATGCTCCCCTTACTTGGAATTAAAAAGGAAGGGCTGGTGGTTGGAATGGGGCGGGGCTTGCTTGCAGATGAACTTCAATAAAAATTGGCTTTGATGGGAGTGCAAATTCTATAATGAAAAACACCCCACGCCCTCCCTGGATTCCAGGAAGCAAATTGGAAACAGCCCTCTCCAGCTTCTCTGAAGAGCTGAGAGAGATGAACTGGTGGAGAGAGGGGCTGGCTGCAGCCACTCACACCGTGCTCATCCAATGATCCATTTCCTGGGATCCCCAGATTGATGCCCATTTGGAAACACTCTAGCATCTGGTCTAGATACAGAGCATTAAAAGTCATGGGGCCTACTTACCAACAGGCTCCAGAAAATATCTGACCTGCAGTTTTCTCTCTTTTCACCCCCTATTTCTGGATCAGTTTAGAAAAAGAGGTCCAAGGCCAGACCATGACCTCATGAGGTCTCAAGAGCCAGGATGTTGTGAGGTTTGTCTCAGCAGCCCTCCTGAAAGCACCCCAGAAGTCAGCCTGGTGATTGCTGTATTAACACCCCAAATCTTTAGAAACCAGCAAATGTGGTATGTGGTGTGGGGCATGGAGCCCACCCCTTTGGGCCCTCAGCTGCCCAAGCAGTGAGGGCCACAGTCAGGCTTTGGGGTGGCCAAGGCCAAAGCCATGAAGCTTCAGACATGCCCAGCACTGCAGTGAGAGAGAAGAACGCAGCTAATGTGAGAGATGTTAAGGGGAGGGAAGGGGGCCCAAGGGTGTTCAGAGCCCTGTGTCCAGCTTTTCCTGAGGGCCAGCCTCCAAGAGGCAGACCAGAGGGCTGAGGAGTATGTTTGAACGCGCTGTCCAATAGGCATATGACACGAGGCCATATATGTCATTTTAAATGGTCTTATTGCCACATTAAAAAGGTTTAAAAAAAGGCAGGTGAAATTAATTTTAATAATATATGTTGTTTAGCCCAATAGGTCTCAAATGTCATCCTTTCAGAATGTAATCAATGTAAAAATTATTGAGGCACTTTACGTCCTTTAATAGGCACTAAGTCTTTGAAACCCGGTATGTACTTAACGCTTACGGCACATCTTAATTCAGAATGGCCACATTTCAAGTGCTCGACAGCCACATGGTGGCTCCCGTATTAGCTCTAAGCATAGCTGCTTGCTTGAGCTGAAATCCCACGAACCACCTGTGGGACCTTGCCCTCTGTCCAGCAGCCTTGTCCTCTTCGAAATGGGAACGATACTAGTAGTACTTTTCTTAGAAGGCTGTTATGAGGATATATTGTTCCTAGAATAAGTTTTGGCATATGGTAAGAGGTATAAAGGTATCATCTATCGCTATTTCATTATTGCTTGTCCTACTTACAATCAAGCAAGATAATGGATGTTGGAAGTAAAGCATGATAAAAAAAAAAAAATTCAGACCTTGTTTAAAATTGTAATTGTCACCAACTGCAGTTGAACTGATGAAAAACAGTCCTGATCTCCCTCCACGAGTCCTGTGGCATTTCAGTTGGAGGCCCCTGTATTCTTCTAATAAATTCTCCACTTTCATTGAAGCTAGTTTGAGTTGTGTTTCTGTCAGTTGCTACCAAAAGAGAGTCCTAGGGAGGCTTGGCCTTCGCTCCTGCCCTGCCATTCAGTGCTGAGGGAAGGATGGAGGAGGCCTGCCATGGCCTCACACCTCAGCCACCTGGCATGTTCATGCTCCATAAGACAAAGACAGGTGAATCGGTGGGATAGTGCTTAGTGCTTCAAGAGACAGGAGGCCAAATGGGACACGATATGTGCTGGAGCTTGGTATCATGGCTTGATGAGGATGCCCAATAAATGGTATTGCTTATTCTTATTGCCTTTGAGGCCAGACACAGGGGATCTGGAATGAAAAGATGTGGTTGCCACTCTTATAGGGCACACGGTCTGGTTGTACTGAGGATCCAGGCTGGCATACCTGTGTGCGCAGCAGAGAAAGCGAACTTTGCTCCTCCTTTCTCTTTGTAACAGGTTCTCTCTCAAAGGGCAGCCAGGATCACGCTGCAGGCAGAGAAAGGAAATTTGGGGGCTAGATGATCCCTTGGAATGGTATAGGATAGACAATGCTTGAAGATCCAGGAACTGAGGGAGAGAACAAAGTCTGAGCTCTGAAGGGTTGGGTAGAAAAGGCTAGGTTTTCTTTGACTCTCTAGGGCTTGCTGGTCTCCATGAAGTCACTTCCGGTCAGGACCTGACCAGATATTAGGGTAACTCTAAATACCTGACACAGGACTGGCCTTCAAGAAGCACAGAGCTGGTCTGGTGGTCAGGAGATGGTCAAGAATCGTTTTCTAGCTGTTTGAGTTCTGTTAAATTATTTAACCTCTCTGAGCCTCAGCTTCCTTGTCTGTAAAATGGGAAAAACCATACTGTATGGTCATATTTGAATCGCTTGAATTTTAAATAGTATGATGTAAATATTTATGGTTTCACTTTGAGTGTGAAAGTTTGTCAAGAACCTCGCAAGGCAGCATGAATTGTAAATTGTAAACTGCATTTATGCTATAGCCACATGATAGCCCTATTCAAATAGGTACAGAAATATTGCTTTCCTTTGGCAGGCGAGTTTTGAATTATACCTGTATGAGTTATTTGAGGTCTTTAGAAATGTCTCCCCGAGTAATCTGATTGCCTGTACCTCCCTTATAAAGTAATTATGAAAATTAAAAGAGATGATGCAGGAACCAGCCCACGGGAAGCACTCGGTAACAGCAGTGTCGTTCTGATATAATAATAATATGTGAAAAAGAGGAGAGATATGGTGGGAGAAGGGTTTGCTTTGTTCTCATCTGTAGAATGGTGATAATGATGAGCCTGTGAATAGTTGGACAATTGTGAGCTCTGGGATAACTGGTGTCATTGAAGGCAGTTAAAACTACTGACGTGATTTTATAGCATGGCATAATGCAGAGGGGCAGGATTTCTATAGGGGCGCCCTACTTTAGACAAGATTGTAAACTTTGAGTTTAGCCATTTGGTGACCAGCTTTTTGTTAAGATGGCAATGTGCAAGGACCTCTGGCTGGGAAGGATTAAGAAGCTATGGAAGATGGCTCTGCCACTGAAGAAATGATATTCTAGGGGGGAGGTGACCACTTGGCTTATCAGTGGCCTTATGCAAACAACAGACTGCACCAGGCTTTTAAAAAAAAAAAAAATTAGAAATTGTTACCAGTGTAAAACTTGAGACACTTTATGTTAAAATCAAGTTTTCCAGCTTTTGTGGGGGCTGGGGTGGGGATCTGGAGGATCTGGCAATGCTCCAGCAGGGCACCAACTGGCTGCCCCTTGAGTCAGGGTGTTATGAGCTGAATTGTGTTCCCCAGAATTCATATGTTGAAATCCTAACCCCTAGAACCTCAGAAGGGGACTGTATATAGAGACAGGACCTTTTAAGAGGTAATTAAGGTGAAACAAGGTCATATGGATGAGCCCTGATCCAATATGATTAGGTGTCCCTTATAAGAAGAGATTAGGACATAACATACAGACTGAAGGATGGATGACCACCTGAGGTCACAGTGACCATCTGCAAGTCAAGTCAAGGAGAGAGGCCTCAGAAGAAACCAACCATAGACTTCTAGCTTCCAGAACTGTGAGAAAATAAACTTCTTTTGTTTAAGCCACCTGGTGTGTGGTATTTTGTTACTGCTGCCCTAGCAAACAAATACACAGGACCTAGGTTCTTCTGTGTCCACGGTCCTCACCAGCCCTAAATGTCATACATCCCCTTCACTTATGCATCATGCGCAGCCCTGCTTGGCATATAAGTTTGCAACCTCGGATCTAGAGAAAAGGGGAGTCTTCACATAGGTGTCCTCCATTCATGTGTGTGTTCTTATTTCAAAGCTTTGATGTTCATTTCCTCCTTTAATTCTTCCTACAGTTCTATGAGGCTGATACTATATCATCCCCATGTGGCAGAAAAGAAAACAGCTCAGAAGAATGAAGTCATTTTTCCCAGGTCAAAGCTGGGATGGAAGCCAGGCCTGAGGACTTGGGGCCCAGGGCCCATGTCCCCCTACCATGACCCCTCTTTTTGGGCACAGGACCCATGTACATAAAGCTTTAATAGGTCAGCTCTGGTGTGTGTGTGCATGTGATAGAGAAATGCGCAATCCAAAGGAAGAAGTTTTTACTTGAAAAAAGATTTGGCACAGAATTCCTTGCAAAAGTAAGCATAGACTAGAACTTGATTAACAGAACTTCGATTTATGCAGGAGTTCATCTCAGGGAGGCAAAGCCAGGTTGGCAGGCCTCTGAGGTGGAGGAAGGAGTGTGGGATGCTGTGAGTATATACAGGGATTCTATTACCCCATGATGAACATTCAGGACTAGAAAGTATCAGAGACTGAGACCCAAGGAAAGGTTCGGTCATCTATGTCCACTCAGCAGATGAGGATGAGAGAAGAACCAGCGAGATAAGGCAGAAGAGAGGCACTGGCAGAGAAAGAAGTAACTTCTCGGGGAATGTGCTGCATGTTTGATGGAGGCAGAGTAGCTCTGGAGATGACCCCAGATGTGCGAAAGACATCTCCATTCATGCAACAACACACTGTGACACCATTATAAGAACAAAGCAGGTCTGTATGTGAGGATATGGAAAGATGGCCAAGATACACAGAGTGAGGAAGGCAAGCTGCAGCCTGGAATGTAAAGTATGATTCTGAGTTAAAAAAAAAAAAAAGATACAAATATATATGACATTTCTGAAAGGCCACAACACCTTGTTGAAGGGGCCACCTCTCAGGATTGAGGAGGGGGTGTGTGGGCTTTTACTTTTCACTTGCTACCTTTTCGAACTGTCTGCATTTCTTACAGTGAGCACTGTTAGCTTTCTGTCATTTAAAACAAAAGGTAACACTAATGTTGAAGGGTTAGGAGACGGGTCAGGTCAGTGTCCCTGCTGAGGGATGGGGAGAGTCAGACGTCTGGGAAGAAACAGGCTGGTGCACGCGATGTGTTAGAACGAAGGGCAGCAGTGATGTTCAAAAAGTGTGGAGGGTCCAGGACTGGCGGCCGAAAGCGTGTGCAATGGGTATGACTGCCAGACAAGAGAATAAGTCGGAGAACCGCGCCCGTGGGAGGGCAGAAATGGAGGATGGAAGAGGACAGGCTTCAGATAAGTCTAGCTGAGCAACGGCCTTGGGCTGACATACATAGGACACTGTTGTTGCTATTGCTGCTGGTCCAGCATGGCAGGGACACAGGGCCTCTGGGAGGTAGTCAGTCTAAGGTGGAGACTCTTGAAGAGTTCCAGGCAGGAGAGTTTTATGGTAAAAGAATAGGGAGGATCACGGTGAGGGTGTGCAAAGGTGTTAGGGGAGACACTTGGGCTGGGAGACCATCAAGGGCCATTGTGACAGTCAGCTGCGAGATACAGTCTTGGAATGGGAAACAAAATAAGGACGAGGCTTGCAGACAAGTAGTTTGGGGAGGAGGGAGAGTGAAGAGAGTTGTGAAGAACTAACTAGGTGCAAATCCCAGTTTGCCAGTTAGTACTTTTAGAGCTCAAGTTGTCCGTCTGTGCAATGTATTTAATTAAACAAATTTTGTGAAGGGAAAATGAGATAATGGACTCTATAAATGTTACCTACGATTGTTAGCTTGGGTATTGGACTCGGATTTACCAGGGTTCTGCTCCCTTTACCGCCGGTTACTAGCGGTGCAACCCCGAGCAACTCATTAACATTTCTGAGCCTGGGTCCTCTTTTGCAGACAGGTACAATCTGTTGTCACGGAAATGAAACGGCACACGCAAAGGGCTGGCAGGGCCTGGCACAAAACAGGCGCTCAATCAATGGTCCAGCTACTGCTGTCAACAGGTAAAACACTGAGCAGAGAGCCTGGCAAGCGCTCAGCAAATGTTGATTCATGTTATAATTCATAAGGCGGAGGTGAATAGCTAGGAATCTGCGGGCTACCCGGCCTGCAAAGAGAGGGTGCTTGCAACCCTCCCCGTCTCACCCCTTCCTATCCTGCACTCCGCCCCAGTCCTGCGTAGCCTCCCCCTTTCCGAGCCCGCACTTTCCGAGGATAGCGCTCGGACACTCACCCTCGCGGCTGCCGGCCACGTCCAGGAGCGTCCAGAGCGACCAAGCTGTCTGCCTTGCTTCGCGTCCCGGCCTCCTGCGGCGACTGCGGCGCGCTCGGAGCCCGCCCGAAGCATACTTTTTCCATCCCGTCACTGGCGGGAGCGCCTTCCTCCCGGTCACGTGGGCAGGCCCGCAGCGCAGCGCTCTCCCTTCGCTGTCTAGCCCTTTGGAAAAAATTACTAGCGTTGGTGAGACTTGGGTGCGTCCAAGCATTTCCGAGCGTAGACCCTGTCAGTGTATTTGGAAGTTTACGTGCATGAGAGTAAGGCATTACCGAGGCATTTGCAAGGGTGTGGGTACGTGTGGGTGTGTCTGAAGAGCCATCTGTGTTGCTTGCATGTAAGCATTCACCTCGCTGTGGATCTGAGGGTGCATGTGGGCATGACTCACGGTGAAAAGAGAGTACATTTCCCTGTGTACTGAATGTGCATGCACTTACGAGTGATTAAAAAGCATGTGTACGTGTTTAGGTGTATGTGTGTGCAAATATACATCAAGGTTTATGCACATTTACATGCACATGCCCAAGATTTCAGCGGAAGTGTACTTCAGGTGCTGGGTGCAGACAACAGTGGATGGATATCTGTTGGCTGCATGTTTAAATGTGTGTAAGACTGCATAATCACATCAGTGTGTGTGTGTGCGCATGATGTCTGTGTGGCGCCTGTTTGTGCAGTGGCTCATTCTGTGTGTTCATATCTATGCATGCCTTGGTGTGGATTTTGTCCACACGTGAGTGGGCACATACATAATAGTGTGGGCAGGTGCCCCTGTGTCACATCTCCCTCCTCTCCAGAACCTGAGGCTTCGCTGGCCTCATTAACTCTCAGACCCAGCCCTGCTCTAGAGTTCCAGCTCCCAGAACTGGCAGAATCCACTAGGGGAAGAGAGGACAGTAGAGGCCTGGCTTTTGCTTTTCCCTCTCCCTTCCACTGCTCTCTTCCACTAGCTACCGGTATTTTACTTGGCTGCCAGAACATCTGGGTAACAGATGGTATGTGACCCAAGGTTTACAGTCAGAATTTTAATGTAGGTATGCATTTGAACTCTAACGCTGGTTCCACCACCTCAGACAAGTCAGTGACCTCATAGATGGTGTTTCATTTTCTAAAAAGTTGGGAGAATAATAATATTATCGCATTTGATTTCCCCCCGCAAAGTTGGGACACTCGCCCATAAAGGTGTTTGGTAAGCCACTGAACTATGCAGAGAATTATTACCAATATTATATAAATATTACTTGAGGATGAAAGTTAGTGGGCTCAACAAACATTCATTCGGCAAACATTTAATGAGCATCTATCATGTATCAGTCCTCAAGTTAGGTGCTGGGGTAAACCAAATAAACTTGGTGCCTGCCCTCATGGAACTTGAGTCTAGTGAGGACGACACAAGCGGTTTCATGTGACGTGAGTGTTACAGAAAAGAAAAACATCGAGGATAAAACTAGATGGCCAGGGGAAGGCCTGGGGAAGTGAGGTTCAGTTGAGGGATGACTGAGACTTGTCTGGGTTTAAGGGAGAGGTGAGCTCTAAGCATGGATGAAAGGTGACATGTGTAGTAGACTGCAGCGTGTTGATTCACACTCTTTCCATTGCTGCCTCTGGGTAAGCTGGTCTGTTTCCGGATGTGTCAGGAATGGAAAAAGTGAGGAAACCCTGCTTAGTGTGCTTGGAGGCCATGCAGAATCTAAAAGGGTCAGGAAAGCCCCTCTCCTAGGGTAGAGGAGAGGTCTTTGTGTGCTACCCTCAGCGGTCCACTGCAGCAGAGTTTGAAATCAAAGGCATGCTCTTGCTGCTAAGGAAATGGTTAACGAAAAGTGTAGGAAAAGGCAATGGCGCCACACTTGGCACCCTGCAAGCAGTTAATAAATATTTATTGGCTGAATGGATGGATCAATGGGGGTGGATGCTTTTCCAACTTTTGGAGGAGCCCTGGAGCCTAGCAGAGTCCTTGGGGCCTTGTCCTGTGGGCCTTTGTATTGGAGATGGCTTCATGTAGCAGGAAATCCAAAATATTCATGAATGGCTATTCCAAAAGGTGCAGGAGCTTCCTCAAGCTAAAATGGAGCTCAGAACTTTTGAGAACTCCCTCTAGCCTGTATCTGTCTTTAATTCAGTCCACAAACATCTAGTATCTATTATGAATATGAAGACAAGGAGATGAACTTCTGGTCTACAAGAAAAATGAATGAAAATACAAATTACTCTAAGAGGCAAAACAGTGCCATAAGATACAAAGTGTTATAGGAAATGAGGAGGCTTTTTCCCTTTGCTTGATTCAGTTCAATTTGTTTCACATCTTGTTCATGCCTAGAGAACATGCCCAGCACCAAACAGGAAAATATGAATGACATTGTGACAATGATGGCCGCAGAGATTTTACGAGCTGGCAGGGGCAGTCATGTGACAGATGTGGTAGATCAGCTTGTTCCATATTGTCCAAACCTCTGGCAGGTGTACCTTCCTATACTACAGAGGCTTGAAAGTTAAAAACTCATTTCCTAGACTCCTTGCTGCTGGGGTTTCCATTGTAATTTAGGTTGAGCCAGTCTTGTGTGCTTGTGCAAGACCTGAATTCAAACTGAGTTAGGGGAAAAAATGAGTTAGGTGGAGAAGAGGCAGCAGCCTGGGAGGAATCCATTTTGCTGGTGCTGACCCAAAAGGTGCAGTATGGCTCTGGGGCTCTGGCAGTAGCTCCTGGTCCCCAGATTACACCTAGGATGGTGTGTTCCTGGAGCTGGAGACTGGACCACTAGCCCCTCCCTGAATTCCTAGCTTCCACATTGTGGCAGAAGGAGTAGTTCCCTTGGGGGGTCAGTACTGTGGTGGTGGTCTGCAAATCATTCTCAGAGGCCCAGGCCAGTGCTCGCTCTACCATGATTCTGAATTTATTCGATTCTCTTTATTAAATCCTGTCTGCTTCAAATAGCTAGAAGCGTTTTCCATCTTCACTGGAATCCTAATTCATATGTCATGCTATGAACTGCGAAAGTCAGAGAAGGTAGATGAGTGTGGATCAGAACAAGCAGGGAAGAAATTCAGCTACTTTCTTTCCTCTTTCAATGCTACCTCCTACCCTCAACCCTTCTTCAATCCTCTAATCAGGCATCAAATTAATTAATCAGTTGATTAGATATTAAACAACTACAATGCACAAGGTATTCTGCTAGATGTTGGGGCTGCAGAAGTGAATAAACAAGGTCTCTGCCTCCATGGTGCTTATGAGGAGACAGATGCTCAACTAGCACTTAAATAAATATATAATTCAAAACTGTGGTAAGCATTATAAAGGAAAAGAAGAGGGAAATGTGGGAGAGAATGACAGTGTGCAGTGTGAGAGAACTTACTTTGATTGGGAGGTCTGGGAAGATCTTCTAAGTAAGTAACTTTTAAGCTGAGTCATAAAGGATAAAAAAGGGCCAGCCATACAAAGGTGGCGAAGGAGGACTGGAGAAAGGTCCAGGCAGAAGCAGCAGAGTGAGTAAAAGCTATGTTAGCCCTGCTCCATACACATCTTTCTAATGCTTCCTTGCGTAACGGTTGCAGGATAAGGCTGAAACATCTGAGCCTTTCTGTAGTCTCCCTAACAGAAAGGACTCCATGATTTGACATCTTTCCAGCCATTTCTCATATTTTTCCTGGATATCAGGATTTCTCAACCTTGGCACTACTGACATTTGGGGCTGGCAAAGTCTTTGTTGGGCGGACTGTCCCATGCGTTGTAGGATGTTTAGCAGGATCTCTTGCCTCTACTTTCTAGATGAGAATAGCAGCCCCCGCCCCAACCGCAGCTGTGACAACCAGAAATGTCTCTAGACATTGCCAAATGTCCCATGAGGGGCAAAATCGCCCTTCACTGAGAACCACTGCCCTATGGGTAGCCCTGCTTTGTCAGGGTAGTTTTTTGCTGGCTCCTAAATGCACCCTCAACTTTTATGTTTCTGCACCTCCACTTACACAGTTCCCTCTGACTAGTACCCACTTGTCTGCCTCTCTACAAAGCCGTACCTATGCCTACTAGGAATTCACAGCTTTTATCTTCCCAGCACCCCTCTGTCCATTGGGGGAATTCGGTATGGATGATTCCCATGTGTATCCGGTGGTAGGGAGAGTGGTCCATCCTAGTGCACTGCCCGCCCTCTGGCGGCAGGGGTATGCGGACCAGGTACCCTTTCCTTTTGTGCCCAGTTAAGAGTCTAGACATGGACATGAGACTCAAGCAGAGCCAATCAGAGTCTTTCCATGTGATCTCCATGAGAAGCATTGCTTTTCTTCTGAATTGTTAACTGTAAGGAAATAGACCTGGGTTGCCACTAGCCTATTTCTTGCTGCTCGGAGAGGGAGTGCTGATGGCATTCAGTACACAAATGGAAGCAGATTCAAGAACTGAAAGGTGGAGCATGAAAGGTGCTATGACTACATCGTGAGTCCTTTGTTCAGATGCTTGTGCTAAAACATTCACATCTCTCATTTTTTCTCTTTCTTTAAGCTAGTTCGAAATGTTTCTGTCAGTTATCATGGAAAGATATCCTAATGCAGTATCCTTCGAGGCCTAGTTCTAATCTCTCCTCTTCCATGAAGTCCTCTCAAAACAAAAGTCTGAAGAAAATGCTTGCTTCAAATTCCTAACTGGTGGTTTGCTGGAGCCAGCAGCCAATCCGTGCCGCTCTTCTCGACTCTGATTTTAGTGATGTCACATTAGTTTGGAATTGTCATAGTGGGAATACACTACAGAATTTAGCAAATGCTACAAATCAAGGCTGCCTTTCCCCAAACCCGGCCCCCAGCCTGTTTACCAGCACACCACTGTCTAAATCCCTTTTCAATTGTACCACCCATTTGGATATTAATAATGTACTGATTTGTGACATATCTTGCCTTTTGAATACGGTGAGGTTGGGAGGACAAGTACCCCTGAACTACACTGTAACTGAATCTTCAGAATCTCAAAGGAGAAAGGGTCTTGAGAAATAATTTGGTCCACCTGTCTTCATTTAACACATGAGGACAAAGAGGTCCAGAGACCTTCAGTGACTTGGTAGTTAGTTGTGGAGTCAAGATAAAGCAAGCCCCAGATCTTTTGTCTTGCATCCATTATTATTAAAATGTATGCCTTCTTGTTTGCCTTTTATCAACCTTTTCTTTTCTCCAATTTTGGTACAAAAGTGTTTAAAAACAACCTTTGAATCATTCCAGAGAGCTAATGGCCAAGGCCCAAGCTGTCCATGTTTACTTTCGACAAGGGGCTTTGGGGCTGTGAAGTTCTCCAGGATGAGATCATTCCAGATGGGGTCTCATGAACGTGGCAGCATTGGGGGGACAGCTGTTGGTGGAGAGGACTTGCTGCCTTTCCACAGAAAGACTGTGATGTTGGAGTGAATGCTGGCTGCTCTGTGTATGATGTCACTTAGAATGGAACAAGATGATAGTTGAACTGCAAGGAAAACTTGTGGGTTTATAGAAATGAAAAATACGTAATTTATTTTTTGACATAGCTATTCTATTTCCTGTAACTTATCCTGGAAGTGTTTAGAAAGATATTTACTGCAACCTTGTTTGAATCTACAAAAGACTTGAAACAATCTAAATGCCTAACAATAGGGGACAAATTAAATGAATCGTGATACATATATTTATATAGAGAGGCAGACCTCTATGTACTATTATGGAATTATCTCAACGATACATTGTTCCATGAGAAAAATAACGAGCAGAACCGTATGTAGAGTTTTATATCACTTGAGTTAAAAAAAAAAGAGTTGAGGAAAATACACACAGACATGTGGATGCGTGAGCATAATCTATCTCTAGAAGGATATACAAAAAATTGTAACACGAGAAGCTGTCTCTGGAGAGGGGAACTGGAAAACAGTCCTAAGGGGGAGACTTATTTTTCACTGTATGTCTTTTGGATCAATTTGAATTTTAAAACCATGGGAATCTATTACTTATTAACAGCCCTCCCCTCAATAAAAAAGAAATTTTTTTTTTTTTTTTTAAGTAGATGCTGGGTTGCAGTTTCTGGAAATTTTTCCTTTGCTCTTATGGATGAGCTGGATCTGGGGATGTGGCAGAGAATTTAGACAGTTAATAACAGTAAGCTCCTGAGAATTATGCAATTTTCTCTTTAAAGAACATTTCAAGGAGCAGTCTGCTCCAATCTTCCCAGTTAGGGATAAGTACTTCTCCCACTGTACAGCTGAAGGAACAGAGGCACAGAAGCAGGCCATCTTCCCAAGGGTACACAGGGAGTGAGGGGCAGAGTTGCGATGAGAGCTCCGATCTCGCCCAGTCATAAAGTCCTTCTACTGGACCATATTTAGTTGGGCATGGGCAGAGGACTTCAGCAAGAAGAGTGGTTTTCATGGGAAGGAAAAGAAAAACCAGAGAGTTCTGAGAGATTCTTCTGGCCTCAGGTTTCAGGGGAACATAAGCTCCGAGCCAGTTAGAGCCCCAGTACAAATGAAGTCAGACCAAAATAGACACCACTTAGGTTCAACGGGAAATGACCCAGAAAAGATCCAGCCAGTTTCCAGATGTAACTTGAAGGGCCTCATTTGGGAGACTTAATTTTGGAATCTGATGCAACAAGCTCTTGGTGAGGTTTCTCAACTCTGTGTGTGGATCAGAAATGAACAGACATTTGAGCTGAGGAAAGTGCCTTGTGAAAAAGAAGGTCTAAAGGTCTGCTTTATAGAATCAAGTTTTCAGAAAGATGCCTATAAATGAGTACAGAAACCGGGGCTTTGGCATATTTTGCTAGCATCATCCGGGGAGAAAACATGAGAAATAAAGATTCTATCCCTGCCTTTTGTCTGGGAAGAAAAGCAGAAATCCCAGATTAAAGAAATGAAGCATGATTAAGCTACATAAATAAAATTTAGTCAGCAGCTAGAATTTTTTTTTTCTGTTACTTATTGTGAGGTAAGAGACTTATTTCTCTAAATCTTGTATTTCAAAAGACTTCTATATATTTCCTTTAAATCATGCTCAGAAGACACTTAGCTCTACATATGTTATCCACTTAATTTATGATGTGTATAATAAAAAATTAAAAACCTTAAAACATACAAGAGTGTGTCCAATGTGCTACCACTTAGGGGAAAAAGTTTACACACAAATACACGTACCTACGTTTACGCATAACAATCTCTTCAAAAAATATATAACTTGGTAACGCTGGCTGCCTCTGCGGAGAATCTGTGGAGCTAAGAGATGAAGTGACAGATGCAGGCTTCACTGCACTGTTTTGAATTACTATATGCCTGTATTAGATATTAAAAATAAAACACACTCTTAAAAAAGCTCAAAGGGCAAAACACGCCTTTATAATGGAGAGATTTGGTGGCCAGTTTATTAACCAAGTAAGGAAATTTAGCATTACCAAGGGTAGAACAACCTGACATTATAAGATATATTAAGGATTTTAACCTGAATATAACTTCAGATCTAATCTCTGATTAGCAGAAAACATACAGAATAGCAGAATTAGCTAAATGATTATAGGAGAAAACAGTTCAGAGTGGGACATTATTTAAAATGCCAATGCCATAAAAAAATCAAAAGGTAGTTCAAAAAATTAGTAATAAAAGATATTTAGGGACAATTGGAGGAACTGTGAATATAGTCTGAGTTATTACATAATGTTAGGGAATTATTGTTAATTTTCTGGGGGTGAATAATGCTTATGTGGTTATATAGGATAATGTCCTTAGTCTTAGAAGATGCATATTGAAATATGGAAGGGTGAAGAGGTGTGATGTTGGTTCAGAACCCCGGAACACACACACACACACACACACACACACACCACACACACACACACACACACACACACAGTTGATTACTAAGCTAGTCTCTTAGCTTTAAACTCAGCTCAGTGATGCCAGGGCTGAGACTTTGCAAATCACATTTCTCCTTTGCCAGCTGCCCCTCTGGTAGTCTGCCAATAGGGCACTAGAAGGAGACTGGAAATCTAGAGTGGCAAGGAACTTGCTCCTTTCCATTTTGCTTCCTGTTATTGTCACTGTCACCCAAGCAATTTCTCCTCACCCTGGCAATGACAGTTATTTCCTGTAGGAGCAGCTGGTCACGTTTACATTTTTCCACAATCTCAGAATTAGCCTTATTCTTCTTCAGATATACCAGTCTCAGCAGACAGATGCCTTCTCTGACTCAGCTCCATGGGACCCGTCATCCAAGCTCCTAAATTTTATTAATCCCAAGCTCTTCTCCTTGCTCTCCCGGCCCTGGGGATAGTCACTGCTTTCCGCGTTTACTACAGTATTCTTTTTGCCTTTCCAGTTCTCTAACAGCTGGTTAACAATTCTTTACATTAAATTCTCTCTGTAAAAGTAACTGAAGGAGCTTGCGTCTCCTGACTGAAAGTTGACTAATACAGAAATTTGTACCAGGAGACTCAGGAAACAGACCTTCAAAGACAGAATTTTCTCAGGTGTTTGGGTTTCTCTTTAGACTTGAATGCAATATTGAGCTCCTTGACATGGAAATGGGATGCTGGCAAGCCATGGCATTGAGTGACACTGACTAACCAAATTATTGGCTGTATTGTGATGAAGAACCTCTTGAAGCAAGTGTCCTGGAGACCAAGTGGCTGCTGCAAATACAGAGACTGTGGGGTAGGTGTCTTTTTCAGAGTGCCCCAGAGTGCATACAGTAAGAAAAGGACACTCTCAGCTCTTTAAAATCTCAGATCAAGGCCCAGAGAACTAGAGATTCTGTGGTGCACCTAACAGTATCCCAAATGTCTTGCAGCTGAAAATTCACACAATATTTAAGTGTGAGGGTTGTGGACTTACATGTAAATTGAATTCACAACCTACAACTTTCAGTGAAAGTTAGGATGAGAGTTGGAAAAGTGTCCCTAAGACTTGGAATGAAGACATCTGTATGGACTCTAATGAAGCTGAAAATCTTAACTCCCAAGTTACTCTGAGCCTCCCAGGCCTTCACCTTCTGTCTCGGATTAGGTTTCCTTTGTTTGAAGTCCCTGTAATAACCTCACCTGAGGCAGTCTTCTTTCTAGGAGATGCCTATACTTTTCAAGATCTACCCAAACTACTCCTTGTTGCCACTAAACCCATAACTAGGGTCAGATGATCCAACATATTCCAAGGGAACAAGTACAAAGTCTGATCCTGAAGGAAAGATTTCATAATCCAAAAGAAATGCAAGATTTTCCTCATGTATATAAGCAGGAACCTGATGAATATGTGTGGGAATGGGATTCTAAGAGTGTTAGACCAAAGAAAACAGAATACGACAGGCCAAATTTACTGATATGGGTGTACTTATCAGGAATTCTGGATTCACTGTTAACTTGTACTAAGAATTTACTTACTTGGACCCAACAGTGACCTACATAGAATGAATCTGAGACGCCAGAACTTCCTTCCCTGGCATAATGTAGAGAAAGGAATTCAAGACTTAGGGAGATAGAAATGCTGGGGTAAGCTTATGTGTGACTTACTGCCCTCATCCACTACCTCTGACTACTATATGGTTCAAGAGGACCCAGAGTACATTCCTTCACTAAGGTATTGGGCAATACATTAATGAGGAGGTCACCAATATCCTTGAAAATCTCTGTAGTTGCTGTTCTGTGTAGGCTGGTAGGATGGTGGAAGATCTTGCCACTGAGATAAGTTCATAGATTTCAGTGGGGTGATGGGATCCTATGGTAGCAGAGACCAAGTAACAGTGCTTAGTCACTAGAGATAAGGTGGATGCATTTAACATAATGCAAAGCAGAGACAAAATGATAATCAGAATGTTTTGATCCACAGGAATCATTGATAGTAGCTGTGACAGTTAATTTTATGTCAACTGGCTGGGTGACCAGATGCCCAGATATTTTGTCAAACTTCTGGGCATTTCTGTGAGGGTGTTTCTAGATGAGATTAACATTTAAATTGGTGGACTTTGAGTAAATCGGATTGCCCTTCAAACTTTGGGTGGGCCTCATCCAATCAGTTGAAAGCCCTAATAGAATAAAAAGACCAACCTTGCCCAAGCAAGAGAGAATTCTCTAGCAGACTGTCTTCAGACTGGAACTGATCGGCTCTCCTGGCTCTCTGGCCTGCTGCCCCACCCTGCAGATTTTGGACTTGCTAGCCTCCATAATTACATGAGCCAATTCCTTATAATCTCTCTCTCTCTCTCCTCCCCCACATATATCTCTCCATTGCTTCTGTTTCTCTGGAGAACCCTAGTACAGTAGCTAACTGGTAGAGTGGACTTGGAAATGAAGTAGATGGTCAATCTACTGAAATACTACTTGATCTATACAACAGGAAAAACTCTAGGCCTGGTGCTTGGAAATCTGACTCAAGTCACTGCAGTCATAGCCTCTTCTCCAGTTTCCAGACCTATGCCAGTCATCAGATCCAGCGCCTACTGATTGAAGGATATGCTGAATTCCCTTAAGAACTCCACAACATTGCCACAAGTATATAACTGTGAACCTTCCTCCAGGACTTCCCTCAGAGACCTACAGTCTTTAATAGGGTGACTGTGCATTGAGAAAAAAGAAAATCCTCAGATCTTTTGGGGATTGATTAGTAGGCACTGGCTCTAAATTGATACTAATTCCTGGGACCCTAAAATACTACAATGGTTCACCAGTCAAAGTGGGGGTTAATGGTGGTCAGGTAATGAATGGGGTGTTTCCTCAAGTTTAAATTACAGAGGATAGTAGGGCTATGAACCCAGTGGTTATACCTCCAGTTCTTGAATATGTAATTGGAATTGACATATGTGATTACTAGAAGAATCTCTAAATTCACTGATTCGTGGAGTGAGGGCTATTGTGGTAAAAAGAGTAAGAAGCCCCTAGAAATTCCCCTCTCTACCAAGGTAGGAAGCCAAAAAGCAATACTTCATCCCTAAAGGAAACTGCAGAGATTAGTGCCCCTATCGTCGGCTTAATATAGATCATATCCCCATTTGAATTTACCTGCTTTTCCTGCGTAGAAGGTTGATGGATCTGGAGAATGACTACGGATTATTGTAAACTTAATCAGGTGGTGATTCCATTTGCAGCTGCTGTTCCAGAAGTGGTATCTTTATGAGAGAAAATCAACATAATCCTTGGCACTTTATATATCATTATTGATCTGGCAAATGCTTTTCCCTCTCTATACTAATTTGCAGTGACCACTAGAAGCAGTTTGTTTTCACCTTGCAGAACCAGACTACCTTTAGTCTTGCCTTGGGTCTGTAACAACTTCCTGTCTGCCATGATGTAATACGCAGAGATCTTGATCATTGTGACATTTCATAGTCCATCACATGGGTCCACTCCACTGACATGCAGATTGGATCTGATAAAGTAGTACTAAGCATTCTAGATGCTTTAGTAAAATGCATATGAGCCAGAGAGTGGGAGAAAGATCTCATAAAAATTCAGGGACTCATCCACCCAGGTGAAGTTTCTGATGTGCTAATGGTCTGCAGCATGTTGCAACAGTTCTTTCAAGGTGAAAAACAAATTGCTATATCACCTACCACACAGAGGCAAAATGCTTGGTGGGCCCAATTTTGGCTTTTGGAGGCAACATATATCACATTTGAGTGTGCTATTCTGACCCATTTTCCCTAACACTTCCAGTTTTGAGCGGAGTGAAAGACTCTGCAGCAAGTCCATGCTGCAGTGCCAGCTACTCTACCATTTGAGACCAGCAGATCCAATGACACTTGAACATGGCAAGTAGGGGTTTTGTACAGAGCCTTTGGCAAAGGCCAATAGGAGAATCAAAGCATAGACCTATAGGGTTTTGGAGCTAATCCATTTTTTTTTTTTTTTTAACATAGCACCTGGTCTTCCTAGGTGGTCTCCCATCCAAGTATACTAACCAGGCCTGCCCCTGCTTAGCTTCCAAGATCAGACGAGATTGGGCACGTTCAGGGTAGCATGGCCATAGACCATTCCCTCTTTTGAAGATAACTATTCTCCTTTTAAGGAATGGTTCCATGGCACTGGGTGCTGTGTGATCCAGCAAGCCACAAATTGGAGTGTGCACAGCAACGATCTATCATCGGGTAGAAATGGTACATGAGGGATAGAGATCAAGCAGGTCTGGAAGGCACAAGCAAATTGCCTGAGTAAGTGGCCCAACTCCTTTGACACCCACTGCTGTTGCAAGACTTTTTCTCAATCATAACTTCGGCTGCATGGGGAGTTCCTTATGACCAGCTGATGAGAAAGAAATTTAGGCCTGGTTTACAGTTTATTCTGGCCAGTATGCTAGTACCAGCTGGCTGCTGCAAAAACTGCTGCAGCCTTAAACCCCAGTTAGGTCTCTGGAAAGTCCTAATGAAGGGAAATCTTCTCGGGGAGAATTTTGGGCAGTACATTTAGTTATCTACTGAACTGAGTGCTATCCACAGTATGAATCTAAACTCTAATATTTAAAGGCAATTACTAATGGTTTGACGAATGCTCGGGGACTTCAAAAGAACAGATTTAGAAGACAAGTGACAAGAAGGTCTGGGGGGAAGGTATGTGGACAGACCCCTCAAAATAGGCAGAGAACTGAAGATTAATGCGCTCCAGGTGAATGCTCACCAAAGGACACTGTGCAACCATGAGAACGTACTTTGCAGACATATAACTATAGGGAACATGATGGGCCATTAGCTCCAGCTGCTGCACGCTGAAATTCATCACTGTGCCGGGGCTGATCCATGCATCTGTGCATGGGCTGCTCCCAGCAAATAACTGAGAGTGGCAGGAACACTAAGTCATATATGGGTCTCCTGTGACAGGTGACTTTGGACGAAGACTTCCTGATGGCCTTGTTGAACCTAAATTAACACAGAAGAGGCTCAGTAATTAAGGCAAGGCGATGTACTTTGTAGCTATTAGCCAGCCTCTTTCTCCAGCCATCTTAATGACTGCCCAATGAGCCTATGTACAAGTGGACATGTTGGCAAGGATGGAGGCTTATCTGTAGGTCAACAACATGGATTGCCCCTCGCCATGACTGACGTACTAATTGCCTGACCTGCCAATAGCAGAGTCCAGAGGCCGACACTGAGCCCCTGATATGGGCACTTCGCAGCAGGTTAATTACATTACACCCCTTCTATCATGAAGGCGCAGCAATTTACTCTCACTAAAAAGATACATAATCTGGATATGACTTGCCTTTTAGTACTTCTGCCAGCCTTATTAATGGTCGTGGCATCATGTGCCACATTGCATCTTAGCAAGAAATAGCAGTGTGTTATTCTGCTTGGGTTGCCATAACAAAATGCCACAGACTGAGTGAAAATGACTTTCCACAATTCTGGAAGCTGAGAAGTCCAAGATCAAGGTGTGGCAAAGAAGGTTTAATCCTGAAACCTCTTGGTTTGTGGGTGGCCTCCATACCTCTGTGTGCTCAAATAACCTCTTGAGAGCCCAAGCTCTCTGGTGTCTCTTAGAAAGGTACTAACTTCATTGGGCAAAGGTCCTATCCTCATGACCTCATCAAACCCCATTACCTCCCAAAGGCCCCATCTCTAAATATCATCACATTGGGGGATAGGGTTTTACATGAACTTGGAGGCAAACACAAACATGAAGTCCATAACAGAGTGTGGCAACAAACTGAGGTCTGTGTAATTTATTGGTCTTGTCACGTACTTCATCACCCAGAAGCAGCTTGGTCTGTTAGAATGATAGAATGATCTATTTAAGACTCAGATACTTGCTACTGGGAGAAAATAACCTAAACAGATAAAGTTCTATCTTATAAGATGCAATATGTGCTTTGAGTTGGTAATCAATGAAAATGGTTTTGCATAGCAGACTACATTGGTCCAGGAATCAAAGGTTGGTAATGGGAGTGGCTCCTCTTACGATGGCACCTAATAGCTCATAGAATTTTTGCTTCCCATTGTTGCAACTGTGAGCTCTAACAGTTTGGAAGTCTTGGTTCCCAAGGGAGAAATGCTTTCACCAGAGATGTAAGTGGTTTTACTGAATTGGAAGTCAAGACTGTCACTGACCATTATGGGCTTGTGCTGTGAAGGTTAATGCCAGCAGGCCTGAAAGTGGCATGGTCAAGGCATGACAGGTCAGTGAACAGTGCTGCTCTGCAACCATGTGTCTGAAGAACTTCCGGGTGGTTTGTACCAATTTGTCACCATTGGTTATTGTAAAAGCGAGGTGTTTTATACCTTGAGACCTCCTCTACAGAACCCCCCAACAAAAAAAATTGGTTGTTGGGGGTGGTTTTTAGGCAACAGAATAATTAATAGAACTGCTATTAAATTTTAATAATTAAAGTGAGTTTAGGCTTCGTGTTTCCTCATTCTGGAAAAGGTGAGAGCATCTTCATTTGTACAAAGGATAGTTACACCTTAAGAGAACTACAAAGCTATGTTTATTGTGTAGAAATTCAAATATGCATAGAAGGGTACGAATGGATGCTGAATAGCTAAAGGGGTGAAATGTGCTGGTTATTAAGCTATTGTCATTTAGCGTCAAACTCACCCTTCTATACTTTCTATAATCTCTTTGTGATACTGGAGCTGGAACCCCACAAAGTACTTTTCTTTATCACCTACCTTTGTTACGCTGTGCGAATAAGAGGTAAGAGAGAGCGTAAATCTAGAGAGAGGACCAGGGACTTGCTCCTTCCTCTTTTGCTTCCTATTGCTCTATCATCTCTGTAATGGTTCTTCATCCTGGCAGTGAGAATTAGTTCCATTAGCAGCAGGAACTAATTGGTTTAAATGTTGAGTTTTTTCACACTTCCAGAGTTAGCCTCATCTCTCAGAGGCTAACAGAGCAGCACCAGGAGGCTGGTGCCCATTCTTCAGATTCTTGAACTCCTAGAACAATACCAGTACTAGCAGAGTCCCTTCCTCAGACACCTGAGTCTCACCTCCAAGGGGCCTCTCTTCCAAGCTTCCAAGTTTTAATAACTCCACCCCCTTCACTTGTTCAGCTAGCCCTATTGATGCCAGCTGCTTCCTACATTTACCGTCTCCGTGACACCTCAGTATCCCCTTTGGCCTTTCTAGTCCTCCCAATACATGGTTAATCATTCTTTAGTGTAGATTCTATTTGTTTAAAAACTGGTATGGTTTCTATTTCTTACTGGACCTTGTTTGATACATGAATACCTATACATTTATATAAACATAGTTACAACAAAATGTTAACTGAATCTAGAAAATAGGCATATTAGTGTTCATTGTATTACTCTTGCAACTTTTTGGTATGTTTGAAGATTCTCATAATAAAACATTTAGTACAAAGGTCTCCTACAAATCTGGATAAATATCAGTTCCAGAACAATAAGGCAAACCTGAGAAAAAGCCATTTATTTCTTCTCTTTCTCACCCTGGTTTTCCAATTTCTTGCAGTCTGGTAGTTAATGGCTCCACCAGAGCTGTCTGTCGATTTTGAGCCAGCAGCAGCTCAGATGGGGCATTTTAAATTTGAGCTACTAATCGCTTTTCTAGAGATGTTTAAAATCAGATAACCGGTAAAATCTATAATGTGAGTAAGTTTGTTTTCAACAAGTCATGCACAGAGTGACATCTACTGGTCATAAAGATTATGTCTTTATCATGTCTGACTCCTTTCTTGCAATTTGTCAATGACCTTAATTATATAGTAAAAATATAAGAAAATTCTTCCTTGGGAGAAAAAGAAATCAACACATATGACTTACATGTGCTGGTGTATGTGCCACTGTGGGAGATTTTTTTAAACTAAAAAAAGAAAAAATTAAGTTGCTTCTTCACTTTAGCAGGCACTCCAGTCTCCTTCATTTGATCAGGGGTAAGTAACCTGTTGTAGAACTTGAAAATTAATCAAACGTTGTTAGCTATTTCCTTTAAAATGTCCTTTGGGTTTTTGTTTTAGAGCAGAAATTAATAAATTTAGTCTAAGAGGGAATTTGAGTAGACTTACTGAAAGACTATCATACGTCATGTGTTTCTGGCATTTCATCCTCGTCCTGCGTCAGGTTCATACATCAGGTTCCAGGCTTCTGTACATGCACTTGCTCCCATCTCTACTTCCTTCCTATCTTCAGATATGTATATGTATTAAGCATCACACGTACTCATCCAGGTTTATTCCTTTACTAGCTTCGGAAAAATTTCCAACTGCTCTTGATATTAGATTGTACTAGGAAAAATTAGGACATATTTTGTAACTACATTTTTAAATGAAAGAAGGCATGTATTTATATTTATTGATAAAAGTATTTTGGATGGAGATAGTGTTCAGTTTTGTGTAGAAAATATAAACTTCAATTTGTAGTATTTAAAATGGCATCTAAATTTGGTAGTTGGATTCCATCCCTCTTTAGGTTTTTTCAGTTTTTCACTATTATTAAATGCTCTGATCACCCACCTTTGTGGACATCCCTGATTCTTTTCGTGTGATAAATTTATAGAGGGAAAAAATCCTCAAAGGGCTATGAATAATCAACAGAGGAATTAGAATTAGTACAATAATAAAAAGTGGTGCTAGCAGGAAAGATATATGTTTTATAAACTCAATCCTTAGCTACTATCTAGGAGTCAATATATAACTTCTAAAGTTGGTAACTCGAAACTGGCATATGTGTTTGGTAGAAACATATTACTTAGATGTATGGGTGGAACCACAAGAACTTAAAGCAGAAATGGTTAAGGTAATTGGGCGGGAAGGGGACTGCAGCTTTTCATTATGTGACTCATTTCCCCCCCAGTCTTAAGCATATAGTACTTTGGTAAAGACTTACAGTTTTGAAATAAAAATTTAAATTTATTTGAATTTAAAAATATTTTGCCAAATTACCATCCAGAAAGAGCACATTAAATTTCCACGGGAAACTTTTTTGATGGTCCTTAATTACTACAGTGACTTCATGTCAATTTGTTTATTTATATTCTGGTCCATTCAAAAGTTTTAAACCATGTTTAAAAAAACACACACACACATATAGAGTAAGATATAAAATAAAAGGGGAAACTGGGTTAAAAAAAAATAAGAGTAGAAGAAATAAGATGAGGCCAGAGGACCAACAACTCCATCAGAACCATTTGGAAAGCTGGTTTAGAATGAGGATCATTGATCTTATCCCAGACTTGCTAAATAAGCATCTCTAGGGTAAGGTTTGGGACCTCCTTTTTAGCAGCCTCGATAACTTGAAGCCCTGATGTATTTAAAAGAAGACAGAGAGTGACTAATAGGATATTAAGATATTTATTAACGTCATGGTATTTAGAGCACAGTAGCCAGAAGACTGGACATTGTGAGACTAACTCCAAAGAATACATTCAGAAACAAATCCCACATAAACTAGAGTCATCCCTTCTCCCTCTAGAACATTTCATAACCCTCTTCTGATTTCATTAACAACCCTCACAGAAATGGGAAGATTCAGCCTGTCATTTTGTCTTTTGACTAATACTCTTAACATGAAGATGCATGTTCTGGAAGGTCTTCTCTTTTCTCTTGGCTCCATTCCTAGCCTACTGACCATTTAGCTGGATGTTCTAGTGCTTGGGTGTCTTTTTTATGTATCACATCAACAGGTGAAACAGATACTTAGAAGAATCCTACATATCAACTAGGCAGTGGTACTAAATCTTTTCTGCTGCTTGTCCTCTTATTCTTAAAACATATTTTCACATGACTCATGTAAAAATTAAAAGTTAAAGATGCTAAATTTTTAAACATAGGATTTGGTATACCATAAATATAAAAGAGACAGGATCATAGCTTAATTTTACAATGGAATTGAGAATATATTAAAAATTACACATAAAAAAGTGTATCAGCTTACAGTGACTTCTGCTGTAGCTGTAGCTTTTGTTCAATGATGTCTGAGAAACGAGGAATTTTTTTTGAAATAGCCACACGGATGTCATCACTCATATTAAAGCAGCTTCTGGACTTTGTTTTAAAATGTAAAAGTGATGAAAATCCCAATTCACAAAGGTATGTCGTTGCAAATGGTATAAGAATTTCTAGAGCTGTCTTTGCCAGGTTTGGAAACACTGTGAATTGAGCACACCAGAAATCCTCAAGTTTCATTGTCTCAAATTCCATTAAAATTTGGCCACTAGCTCGTAATTCAGCAAGATCATTTTTCATTAAATAACCATCATCAACAAAATCCAGATTAAAAAGAAATGGATCCAGTATCCATTTACTTGCCTCATCAAGATCTCCAACGGAAAAATACCCATGGAAGAAGTTGCTCAACTGTTGCAGATGCAGTGTTATTTCAGCTGCAATGCTTTCTGCGTCATTATCCGAAACTACTATTTCTTCAAGAAAAGGAAAGTTGGTAAAATTTCTTTTCTCAATTCGCTTTAGCCAAAATGGAAACTTCCTAACAAATGCAGATAACTTCTCCCTTGCTGATACTGTATTCATCCCAGTCCTTTGCATAGATGCACTCAGTTCATTTAGGTGTTTGAATAAATCTGCAAGGTATGCTAGGTGAATTTTAAACTCTTTATTTTCAAAGCCATCAACTAAATTACTGCTTTGGTGGTGTAGAAACTGATTTATTTCTTCATACATTTCAAAAATATGAGTAAGTATTTGGCCTCGGGAAAGCCACCTCATTTCAGTATGGAAAAGGAGGACATTATACTCTATTCCGATTTCTTCAAAAAAAGCCTGAAACAGGCGATGATTTGGAGCTCGCCCTTTGATGAAATTTATCACTCTCACAACAGTAAACAGGGCATCTCTCAGCTTTGTAGGCAATGTCTTTGTGACAAGTTCGTGAGGGTTCAACAAACAATGTGTGATCACAATATGAGGTACTTCTTTTTTTATACAGGCAACAAATTCTGAATTTTCTCCTAGCATAGAAGAGGCTCCATCAGTACAAACAGAGCCACATACATCAAGTGCTATCTTTTGCTTCAAAAAGAAGTCTCTGAAGAGATTGAACACATCTTTTCCTTTCATTGTTAACTGCAATGGTTCACAGAATAGGAACTCTTCTATGATCTCTCTTCCTTTTATGTATCGCACAAATGCCATTAGCTGACTGCAGTCATCCATGTCAGTTGTCTCAGCAAGCTGAATACCCACTTGAAGAGGGCTGGATCTGATATCTTCTAGAACTTGCTGTAAGATATCCTTGCTCATTTCATCAATTCTAGAATGGATCACATCATCTGATAAAGGTACCTGCTGAAGTTTCTTTTGTGCATCTGGTCCCAAAACTATGTGCGCTATTTCCAATGCACAGGGTTTCACTAATTTTTCAGCTATTGTATGAGGATTCTTCTCCTTGGCACATAAATATGCAAACTGATAAGATGCCTGTAATAAGGCATCCTCTTGAGATGCAACTCCAAATGCTTTCAAAGTTTCACTCTGATCAGATGGTGCTGGCACATGCTTCAGGCTATTGAGATCATGCCCACCTACACCACCATGCTGTCTGTTAAAATGGTCAGACAGTTTTGATGGTCTGAGGTCAGCATTTGAAAATACCGAGTTACACAATACACATTGTGGGCGTTGAGTTCCATCGATTTCCGTTGTACAGGTGAACCAGTAACGAACATAGTCATCATCCCATTTGCGTTTCTTCGACATGGCACCCCAAAATTCTCAGGTAGTATTCCAGAGATGCTGCAGAATTTTGCTTTGGGAGTGAAATATAACCCACACATTAAAAATCAGTGGCTAACCAAATTAAAACAAAGCCACAAGACATGCCATCCTGTCATGTGTGTTCACGTCAAGAAATAATCCTGTAAGATGTTGCTTCAAAGTAAGCCATGACGGCATGACAGTACAACTTAAAGCTAGCAACTCACAGCTAATGCCCTGGAATACATGACTTGCCAGCAAGTTATATGTGGGAGATTTGGGCTCATGATAGGTGTGAATACCCTTAAGTCCTCTACTGGCGAATTGCAGTTATGGCTTAATTTGTTTTCAAAAATATATGTTCCAAACAAATCTGGTACATTTTGTATCCCCAGAAAGGGCATCTCACTGCCACCCCCTACTTCCATCCTGTGCCAATAACGTATGCACATTCCTTGTTATGCATCACTGAATCGAGAAAGGAATAATTCACTAAATACTTTAAAGAAGGGCAGATGTTTTGACAGGGCAGCTAGTTCTTTTTAATAGTTAAGGATTAAATAGGTCCATAAAACTATTTGATCTTTGAGTGGCTTTGGCATCAACTTAAGCAGAGAATTTCAAACAGGTCTGATTAGGTTACCCTTAACATAGAACTAGGACATAAATTTGGCTCAGAGCTTCCTGCTGCTAAAGTGTAACATAACACACTATTGGTACATGATTCATTCTGTCCATATAGAAAAACAAAACAAGTTGCTCAGGAGGAACACAACTATTCCTGTTACCGAGACTTCAGAAAAATTTCCCTTGTAGAGGACATCTTAATTACAACAGAAATTTCATGATGCTTTTTCATATAACTACCCCTCAGTAAAAGCAGTCCTGCCAAAAACACGAAAGGAAAATTAAGCAGCATTCCTAACACCTGGCTTAATCCAAGGATAAGATGTAGAAGACAGTGGTTTTCTAGTTTAGTAAATGGAGGAATGAGAGCTAAGTCTCTTGTTTAAATGCACATTCCCAGAGAGATTCTGATTCCCTAGCACTGGAGTAGGGGCCCAGAATCTGTATTCTAAGTAAACATTTTAGATAATTCCTATGAATAGTAACTAGAACAGCAATCTTTAACAAGAGATGCCCATCAGGAACCCCTATAAAAGTATACATGTCCCTGTACCACTGTAGAACTAATAAATGATCTCCAGAAGTAGGACAAAAAAATAGAAAATAAAGTTGTCCAGGTGATTCTGATACACGTAGTAGGTAGTCAGACCGAGAGGACTGACAACACATCCTCAGGCCAATTCCTAGCTTGCAGACACTCTAGGTTGCTAATAGTTTAAATGCTTTAATAGGCATTTAAGTTTTCTAAGTTGCAGACAACCTCCTAGGGAAGTTGAGGGGCCTCAAAAGAAAGCTATGCCTTTTCTCTTTTTCTTCCTCCTTAGCAATGAGCAAGAGTATTATCCAAGGACAGCCTCAAATATACTGAGAAAACAATTCTATTTCCCGGATAAATAAGTAATTCTCAAAGTTTCCAAGTTCTATGACACAGAATGTGGCTAAAATAACAAGGACCCATTAAAATCCAAACACTCACTTTGGCCTTAAAAAATAATCACAGTAAGTAAGCCAAGAATATTTACTTAAAGCACTAGATTTCCAGTGGCTCTGCCAAGATTAACTAGTTGTAAAATATACTTCTATGTAATAAATAAGTTGACTTGCCACATAGTTGTTTATAAGCCAGTTAAAAATTTGAAGATGTCTGCCAATCGACAAAGATAATTTAAAGTTTAAAAGTTGATCTTAAGCCTTCTTTTGTAAAATGATAAGACGAACCAACTGTTTAGAACCTCTAATTGATAATAAAATTATGACATCAACATAAAAAGTGCTTTTATCTTTCTGTATTGTTATGTATATTTACCATGTAAATATATAGAGCTTTTTCCTTCAGTCTCATTAGAAATCACAGGATCAGTTATGAGTCCATTCCTATCCACCCTGACTATGCTACTCAGATGTATTTTGAGATTTACCTGTTTACAATCAAAGAATTTTTAGAGAAATTCATTTACAGTATTCTTCTCCATCTCCCTCAAAGAGAGAGAACAGGTAGCAAGAATTTTCAAGATCCTCAAAGATGACGTTATCGCCCAAGAGGGCTTTCTTGTGTTTTAGAACCTCACAATTTTTACTTCCTCCTTTGTGGTATTCAGTAATCACATTCTAAAATATGTAAACATTAAAAAAGTATCATCATAATAAGGAATCACGGTTAAACAGGTGTGATAATGGTATGGTTGTGTTTTTTAAAGAGTCCTCATTTATTAGAAATATAGACTTAACTATTTACAAGTGAAAAAATATAATGTTGGGATTTCTTTTGAAATATTGTACTTCAGCACACATGCAAATACACACAAAGTGGGGTGGAGATATAAGAAATAAGATTGGCCTTGAGATGTTAACTGTTGAAACTGGACGATGGGACCCATCAGTTACACCATTCTATTTTTATGTATGCTGGAAATTTTCCATAATAAATAGTAAAAGAAACAAACAAAAGTATTATCTTATTAGGACAGATATAATTGTTTTTTAGAATGATTCTTTTGAGTTTTGTGAGATGTCTTAAAATGCAGAAAGGTCTGATATAAACAAGTAAAATGTTTTTGCAAATTTATGAAGGGTAGATATGAAGAAGTATCATGACAGAGGAAAAAAAAGTAAAGCTGAACATATAAATAGAAATACCTGGAGAATGCTAACATATACATTTCAGCAGTGACAACACCAAAGTGCAATTGTATACCTAAAACGCCAAATCAAATACGATTCAACTTCTAGGTGCAGGTGTCTGGGGAGGCAGAGGATTTAATCAATACATTTTATAGTTAAAAGCAAGAGCCAGGAGAAAGGGAAGGGAATGCAGTAGGTGAGTAAACGCTCCAGAGGCAAAAGCCTGGGATCCTGGCTTTATCACTTACAGGATGGGACCTTTCCAAGCCTCAATTCTTCAACTGGGGATGACAATAGTACCTACCTTATATGGTTGTTGGGTGGTTTAATTATGAGCATGCGTGTAAAGAACACGCAGCTGGTAACTGGTAGGAAGGACCTTTTGGTGTATTAAGGACGTTTAGGAGGTGGCCCGGGCGAGCATGGGGCGCCGGCGGCGAGGGAAGAAGACTGCGCTCGGTCTCCAGCCTCCCGTCTCCGAGCCAGAGGCGCAGGCCCAAAGGATGCTCGGGCTTCTTTTAGGCGCCCGTTTCAGACTGCAGTGCACTCTCCGCTCAAGCTGGCGCCTAATCTCTGGGCGCCGAAACCAGTCTAGGCGGCGGTTCCTCAGGTGCGACCCCGGAGCAGGAACCTGCGGAAAGTGAGAACACAAAAGCAGCCGCAGCGACCGCCGCATCCGGGTTGTCGGGGTGGCTTCCCGCCCGCAAACTGGGCGAGGCGTCTCCCAGCACGCAGGCGCATTAGCAACCGGCCAAGTGCCCGGCTGGCTTGAGTAAGGAGCATGCGCACTGAACCAATTTTTAATTTAATTTTTTAGATTGTGTACGTAGAGCTGGAGTTTATTGTGTAAGCCACAAAAATAGAATCTAAGGAATGGAAGGCACTGTTAAATCTACACAGTTCTTAAGAGCACTGGAAATAAAATTTTATATTCTGTCAGGCTTTGAGTTTGGCGATGGTAAAGCTCCAATAATTTACCATTTTCGAAGTGGAATCAATGAGGAAACAAGAAAGAGGCTGATTGTACTCGCAAAATAAATATTCAGGCAAATGGGACAGCCTATAAATTCCATTAAGATACTGTAGAGGATGTGCTTCCAGAACTTATGTTTTTGCCTATGCAGGTCACCCCTTCCATAAATTAGAACATGTAGATGAATTTCCTGAGAACCATCATCCATTTTAGACAAAAGATTTTTATTAAAAAAAAAAAGTTTTTAACAGAATCTTCAAATAATAAATCCAGATTACAGAGATTTTAGAAATAACCCCCAAAGTAGAAACTAGAAAACACTGTTGAAAGAAACAGACCCAAATATAGCTCTTTCCTATGTGGGGGGTATTTTCTTCCAGAATATTGAGGCTCTTAAGGAAATGACATTTTATTAATTTTTGCATAGTCAGTCTTGTCACAAGTATCCCACAAGGCTGGGGGATGAGGAAGTGTTCAGGAATGTGGGACAGTCACATCATTTACAGGTGCTGAGGGTGAACTTGGTAAAGATCGAGGGCCTGTTTAAGGTTTCTGTCAATGGAAGAAACTGTAGAAGACCAGCCTTTCTGAGCCAGGAACGAGGGCCTTAAATACTAGAGAAAGGAGTAGGCTTTAGAGTCAGAAATACTTGGCTTTATGTCTTGGCCCCAACACTTTCAATTGTTAGGCCTTGAGCAAACTACTTGGACTCAGTATGCTCACAAGCTTTTTATAAAATAGGGATATCATCTATTACTCACCCCATGCAGTTCTTTTGAGGCGATAACATATGAAAATTACAGTACATCGTTCTAGCACTCAAAAGGCAGCTATTATTGATATAATAAAATCAAAGCACATACCTTGAGTAATGTTCTGGATACTACCTTTCTTCTGAATTGAAACAGAAATAAGACATGATTTCAGGTATTATAGAATTTTTCTAAAACCGGAATAAATTAGGTTTCACAGAAGAGGGAACAGACACCCAGAAAGGATATGTGACATTTTTTGAGTTAAAAGACCCCCAAAATTACTGATTCAAACTCATAGAAGATAATTCAGGCTCCCTGCCAGCCCTATCAACAACCACTTTTCTGCCAAATACTTGAAATAATGCTACGGACCATTCATAGTTAAGTATTCTCGATTACATATTTTTATTAACAAAAAATACAAAATAAACACCAATCTCAGATGTTGTGTTGAACCACCCAATGCAGTGTTAAGGTGCAAATATGAATAACTTTTGACATTCTTAAAGTGGTAAGCATTAGCTGTATTTGCAGTGCTGTTTCAATTTCATACCAGTCTGAATCTAGATACCACGTGCACCCATAGTACTTCACTATTAGTTACTCTCCCACTAGAACTATTTCTGAGATGCTACCTTAATGCAATATCCTACTAGTTTTTGGTAGCTCAGAAAAATCCATTGAGCTGTTAAGTCAATGCACTCATGTCAGAGGTTTTAACTCGTTTTCACAGATCTTGCTTTCACTGTTGGTATTATTTTCACAATGTTCTCAGAATAGGCTTGAGGATCATGGCAAATCTGGTTACTAGTTGCCCTGTAAGCTATCCTTATAATTCTTTGAAGAAACCTTCAAAGAATTTTTTATAATTTGCTTTCGCAAATTATACAATGTGGCACCTGCTGGCTACAAAGATTAGGTCTAAGGAATACTCTATAAGTTTTTAAAATCGAATTTAATATTCATGATTATAATATAAAGGCAATCACAATTAAAAAAAAAAAATCTGTATCACAAACCATAACCTCTATTTTAAAGGAAAGGATTTCTGTGTCTAAAGGTTCACGCCCAGAATGGTAAAAGACCTAATACTAATTGGTCAGCACTGATTTAAGAATGACATAATAGTTATTTTTCCATTCAGAGGCTAATAATTTAGTTTTGGGTGTGAGATATGAGGAAATATTTTCAAAATAATTTTATAAATAAGTAAAAAACAGAATTATTACCACACAGGATAAAGTTATTCACATGTTATACAAATTTCCTTTCAGATTTTTAACTGTAGACCAGAAAGACCTTAAAAGACAAAAAAACAAATGACTATAAAATAACTACAATTAGTTACTACTAATTAGAAAAAAATGAGGCCCTGGTTTTGAGAAAGAGTAACTAACCTACCTTTAACATGTGTGCAAACACTAGATAAAGGGCCATAAAAACTGAAGAAATAAAGTTTGAGACTTAATTACTGAGTGGAAGACAGGAAAGAGAGAAATAGCACGCACATGCCTGAGCAAGCCAGGGCCTATTTCCATATCATTAATATAAAATTGGAAATAAAATCTTAATCTGCACTTAATGTACCTTCTCTTTTTCTCCTGTTTCTTCAGTGTGGAAATGAATTAATTTACTATGAGACTTCTAGAAGCTTTATTAGGCAGCGAGATGAGCAGACACCGATTTTCTCATCTACAATCATCAGCTGTGTTTATCGTGGGTGACCATCTATGACTAGTTACTACTGTCCAAGGAAAGAGGCCATGGGGTCATCTGGCCTCTGACGTTTCATTCTATAGGCCTCCATTTCCTCCTCGGTGGGTTCCCGAGTTTCAAATATGCTATTGTAAGGCCGCTTCCTCTCATCAAGCTGCATGAGCTCCTTGACATGAAGAAGGCGGGCCTCCTCCGCATTCAGTGCCTACAGTGAGAGGAAAAGCATGAGTATTATGGCTCTACATCAGTGCCCTTTTGTTCCAAAGTAGTAGAATACCAAAAGATTCTACTGAATATGAATTGCTACATCAAAAATCTAGACTGCCTGAAATGGCTTGGGAGTCAGCCCTTCCACTGTCAAGCTGTAACTAATCATTATTTGGCTCATATGATTATTTTCATAGAACACAAAACATTCTACAACATTTTCAATATTAAAGAATTTTCACTTAATTGCAAAAATTGAATGATGTTCCTTTTACTGACAAAAGCCCACAACTGATGCTTCTGGTGGAGACTGCAATTGTGACTTTTCCTAAGGACTTGCTGAAACTTAGATTACAGAGCTAGAAGGCAATTCTTTCTGGAAAACATGTCAATAACTAAAATTATAGCTTCACAAAGCACATTTCTTTTGTGCATTCATGATATTTGTCAAATATTCCAGGAAACTGGCAATACCAAGACACACAAAATCTCCAGTCACATTCTAAGCCTGATACCAGGTGACATGGACATGTCACTCAGAATGGGGCCTCACTTTCTCATTTTTAAAATGAGTTTGTAGACAGGACTAGATAATTTCCTAAGATCCCTAATCAATAAAGAGTGGTGTTGTCACTTTTACTATTTAGACTTCACAAAGTACCTTTTTCAGTTTCTCATGTTTCTTTTCTTCATCATCACTATCTGAACTGCTCTTTCGATGCTGCTGCTTCTTCTTCTTCTTTTTCTTCTTTTTCTCTTCTTTTAGTTTATCCTGATGCATCTGACAGGGAGGATTGAAATATAGTGTTACTGATGCGAAAACAAAGCTCTAGTGCAAGTTTTAAAGTCCTTCCTCCAGGACTTAAAAATTCAGGACAAGTGCTATAGACTTACCTCCATGAGGGTTTGAGGTTTTTTCACTGACTCTTCTCCAGTTATATCATTTACAATACAGTCCTCTGAATTCTGTGGGAAAACATATGTAATTGGACTTGAGTATCATAGTTACCAATCATCTAAGAAAAAGTTAAAATCTGAAACATGAGAAGACACGTTTCATACAAATTGTGACTTAAGAGCTTTGGTTGTTTTATAGCTGTAAGTACTAGAGGACAATTACTTACGGCAATCTCCTTCCCAGCTTCTCCAGTACAATAGGAATACTTGAAAAAAGAGTGACAGCATTTGTATCCCCACCGGCCTTCTTTCCAGTAAGATCCCCAGATATGCTGGAGGGACGGGGGGAGAGAGAGAGAGAGAGGTTACTTGAAATGGAACCTGAACCAGGGACTCTCACATACTGTTGATAGGAGTATAAAATACTATAGCTCTTTTAAGGGCAATTTGAAAGGAAAATTGTGGGGATTCCAGGGCTAGTTAACAGGTAAAGGCTAGCCTGACCTCAAGTGTAAGAAGCAAGCATTATAGTTACAATGGTCTTATAACGTATTCCTAAAATGTATTAAAAAATTTAGGCGATGTGACTTCTCTTTAAAAATTAAGGACTAGGAAACTCCCACTTGGAAAGAACTGGGTGTTGCTGAACAGTGAATGCCCTTATTAAACAGGGTTTGTGTTCTCTGGTTTGTACAATTTGCCTTGTTGACTTCAATCATATATGTTTATCAGACAAACTCCTACAGGTAGTTAAGGTTTTGACCCCTTAGAGAGACAACTGTAGTTTGGGTACTTCAATGATACAGCAAGGGACATGCTTTATTATATGCTTTACGATGTGATGAAATATGAAGTATTCTGCATCACCTATGAAGTGTTCTTGTTAAAATATTTAACAAATTAAGGCTTTAGACCCTTTAAATTTGATTTCCTGTTTATAAGAAATGCAAAGGACAGAGAAATTAGTTATATCACTAGAAACCCATCTACCATAGAATATGAGACAGTTAACAAGAAAACTGGCCTAATTTTTAAATAGTCACAGTCATAAAATAGGAGAGATATAGTCTAGAAAAAAAGAGATATAACAACCAAATAATAATCAAAATAAACTTCAACTGGATTCTGACTTAAAAAAACAAACAAACTCCGCCCCCCCACCCCCGCAAAAAAAACCCCCATTTTGGGGTTTATTTTGGAAAATGTAATTAAGGACTTGAGAGAATACAACATTAAGGAGTTAATGTCATATGAAGCATGGTATGTACATACTTACCATGCTATGGTAATGTAATCACAAAAGAGAATATCCTTAATTTTAGGAGATATATGATATGTACACTTTATGGGTGAAATGTTATGACATCTGTAATTTCCAAATGTTTCAAATATGTAAATACACAGTAAAAACAAACACATAGATCTCAGAACATGTATGTGTGCACACATACCTAAACAAAGCATATATGAGAACATATAAAAAAATTTTGAATCTAGGTGGTATAAGGTGAACATAATAGTACTCTTTCGCATTTTTCCTGTTTTTGGAAAAATTTCATAAAACAAACTTGAAATGTAAGAAAAAGAAAAGCACAGCAGTGATTCAATAATGACACTGTAGTATAAAATACAATCCAGAGCAAAATGCTAACAAGGACACAAAATGGTTTTGGTTTAACACATACCGTGTGATTGTGGATCTTCACGTCCTCCTCATACTTAGAGCAGGCGACAGCCCGCTCTTGTCCTTTAATGACTGTCCCATGTCTTGAATACTCCACATAGTCCTCCGTCTGAGCTAAAAGCAATTCAGCTGGAGGGGCATCCAAATGTTCCTGGCCACCATACTAAAAGGACATTGAACGTTATTAAATACATTTTACAATAAAGATTTGCATTCAAATCTCTACTTAAGGGCTTATTATCAGAAAGATTAAAGGAACATTCTTTACAGGCCTTGTTATACAAAAAGAGTGAAAAGAAAAGCCACCAAATTTTCACAGGCAAATAAAAAATGTCTCAGTTGCTATTTATCTGTTGAATGTGGTAGATTACAAAATGGCCATACATTCCTTTTATCCTTGTACACATGCCCATTTGCCACATGACTTTGCTGCTCCTCCCCTGAAGAGACAGAGTCTGTTTCTCCATTCCTTGATTCTGGACTTGGCCACATTACCTGTTCTGGCCTATTAGAAACTGGCAAATGTGACCCAAGGAAAGGCCTGGAAAGCACTCATGCATACTGAGGCATACTTTTTGTTACTAGGGTCTGGTATCCTGAGAATGCCTTAAAGAATCTGGGCTAGCCTAGTAGAGGATGAGAGTCCAGAAGGGGCAGACATGAGCTGTTCCAAATGAGGCCCCGTTAGGACAAGTAGCCTGCTAACTGTTAGAGACCAGTGAGGCCATCCTAGATCACTCAGCCACAGATGAGCAGCTCCAGACCAGGAGATCCAGCTGACATACAGAATCAGGAGAAAAAAGAAATGTTTTAAGTTACTAAGTTTTGGAGTGATCTGTTTCACTGCAAAAGCTGAGGAATACAGTTATACTGATACTGTTTGCTACTGGATTAAGTCAATGAAAAGAAAGGACTATTTTTGATGGATTAAAAGGGATTGTGTATTGTATTTCAAATATAAAATACATTTTTCTTTAGCATTTTGGTCAAAATTACCTTTTCCAGGATGCTTTCTTTCTGCTGTTCTTTGAAGTCTTCTTTTTTGACTTTGAAAGACTTATACAACAGCTCTAGTTTTGTAGGATCGGCCTGCAGATGCACTTCAGATCCCTTGTCATAGGCTTCCCAGGCAAACACTAAGGGAATTAAAAATATCTTAATGAGCAGTCAGCTACATTTATTGTTCTAATGTTTTAAAAATGCTCTTGAATTTCTTATGAGCTGATATAAAATACCTTCACAATAGAGCACTTACACTGTGTCTGAGCCATTGAAATGGTATCACCTGTGTATCTAACAAAGTTATCTCCAGCATAGCTCACTCTGTAAATACAAATGGAAAAAAAATTGTTTCAGAGATTGATTTAAGGAAAGTCAATTTTATTCTGACCCAATCAGAGATGTTTAATTCAGAGTTAGTTTTACAATTAAAAGATTCCCTGCCTCCCACTCCGATTTTGAAATTTGTACTTTTAACTTGATACTCACTCATCTGGATTCTTTCCTGCATTGGCATAGGGATTCTCTCTCATGCTCTAGTTTTGGGATCATAGTAAGCAGAATTTGGATCTAAATTCCGCAAATACTAGAATAGAAAAATGTTTAAGGACTGCATTAATATTTACTTCCATCTAAAAAATTTCAGAATTGATTGCAATTAATTTAATGTGTGAATGCATTCTGGCACACAGATGAAGAGAAAAAAACAGAATGATACCTAATTTTGAAATGACAGATTTTATTACCCATATATTGCCCAGATAACAGATAAATAGGTGAAATTTAGGCTGGGAAGACAAATATTTTTGAATGTGTATGTTAAGTTGGCCAGACTTACTTTTGCAATATCTTCTCGAATCCTCAGATTCCGAACGGTAATCCGTCTCTTAGAGTCGAAGTTTTGTCCAGGCATGTCAATGTCATCTGCATATTTATCTTCATCCTCATCTTCACTATTATGGTCTTTTTCCTGAAAGACAGAGACAGAAAAAATAGTAAGAAAAAAAGAATAGCATCTAGTTTTTTCCCTTTCATTCCCCTTTAATCATATACATATTCACTTGTGTTATGGCTATTATTATCATTTAATATAACTGGAAATAATTTTATTATTATATATTAGCCATCAGAAATTGAAAAATTTAATGTATACCCAGATAGGGCAAATATTATTACCATCTGAGAGTTTGGTTCCTCTTCTCCCCACTGGTGTTTTGGAGAATTCTGCATCATGACAGAAAGGAAAAAATTTGTCATTTTATTCTATTAAATCTAATGCTTACTTAACGCTTTAAAAACGTAGTTAAGATAATGTAACAAACCTACCTAAGCAAATACTCTTATTTCTCACTTGTAATGAGCACATAAGTTCTGAATACAAGTATATCATTGTGAAGTTAATTTTATTAGAAGCTAGAAAATTTCTAGAGTATTTTTACTGATACAGGATTATAATCACACAAAGGTAATAGGATTAAAATGACCAATGAACCAAATAGATATTCATTTCATAATGTATTAATTTTATACAAACCATTTTCATTAAAACTCAATAGTTTTCTATCAAGACCAAGAAGAAAATGTTACCAGGATCATGTAATAAGTATCTTTAGAGCCAAAATAGCCTCTGTAAAATTTAGATCATGAAAAAATCTGCTCAAGTGACACATTATGATTTAAGGACAGTCTAAAATCCTTGTCAGAGAAACACTTTTTCATCAGCAATTGGTCAGGATTTTCTCTAACTCCACAAAACATCTATAGCAAAGTAGTCAGTATGTTATCATGTCCATTTAAAAAGGCTTCAAAGATTAAAAAGAATACCTTATAGCATTAGTGGAGGGATATGGAAACGTGTATGTGAATATATATATAGCATATTGATGGCAGCATAAATTTGTATAGCCTTTCTGAATGGTAGCTAAGTGACAAGTTATCAAAATTTTAAACTTACATGTTTACTGCATTAATAATTACACTTTTAGGTATTTATCAAATGGAAATATGTCAATTATATAAAGAGGCATGAATAAGATTATGATTTACAGTATTGCATATAATATTAAAAATTTGGAAAGAAGTAAATAATAGATGAATGGTTATATAAATTACTGCACTCAATGAATACCGAACAACCATTAAGAGAGATTCTATCCAAGATGCAGAAAAATACATATAACTTGTTACTTTTTTTCTTTGTTAAAAAAAAAAAAAAAAAAAAAAGGCGAGGGAAAGGTGGTTATAACATTATGTATTTGTTTGTATTTACATAAGAACTCAGAAAGGCTCCACGAGAAAAATACGAAAGGTTACGGGGGAGTGAGGTTTAGAGGTAGGGAAGATGGAGGCAGGGGTGAAAGACTTTTCACTGCTTATCTTTTTAAACTGTTTTAAGCTTTGAACCATATAAATTTACACAAAAATAAATAGGTTTAATGATACATAAAACAAGTTGTCATTGTACTATACACTGTTTACTTGAAAGAGTAAGTGATAAATGAGTACGTAGAGGAACCCATGTAAAAAACATGCTGTTATTATAATTATACACATATATAAATATATGTGTGTGGGGGGAGGGGGAGAGTGAGCTCAGGAAAGGCCTACTTCAAAATGTTAATAGTTGACATAAGTGATATTTATTTACCTCTTTATCATTTTCTAAATTGTTTTTCACCAAATATGTTACTTTCAAAATCAGAAATGTGTTTTTTTCAAAAAAATTATTGGAGTTCCCAAGATGCTAATTCAACAAAAGACATTTATATTGCTATATAGACAGCTAAATCTATGTAGAGACTGCTCTACAATAAGTAGTTAATCTTAATATCCAAGTAGGCGAAAAACATCAGCCTTCTATATACATACAGGATGCTTACTGGGGAAATAAATTGTATTATGTTTATAATAAACAGAGAATACATTAGATCAAAAGAAATAGGCCAATTTTATTTTTGCAAAGTTGGTAATAATTAATAATTACAACAATAGCTACTAGTTAACAAATGTTTACTATGTAATAATGTATGCTAAGCCTCCTGGAGGATTGGTGTTATCTCTACTTTAGGAATGATAATCTGGTAATCAGAAAAGCAAATTAATTTTTCTAGGCATACCTAAGCTAGCCAGTGGCAGAGCTGGATTTTAACATCTATCTGTTACCTTGTGCTATGAACCTGCCTGACAGATGGCCTCAGTGACTGCTTACTTGATTAGTACTTATTTAGTTCTGTTTGTAATTCATATTTTCTAAGAGTCTCTTTCAAAAATTTAAAATCCAAATGTATGCTATTTATTTGTGCCATGAATTTGTTAAAAAGAAACTTTACAACACTAATAAGCACAACTTATGTTAACTATGAAGTTAATAAGAATAAAAGGAAAAAAATTGGTTGCAATACATCTTTTTTACTATGAAATTTTCTTTGCCGTACTATAAAATTATTACATGTTTATATGGGAAAATACTAAAAGAAAAAGAATACATAGAAAAATTCACTAATTCTACGTTAATGAAAATTTCTCATGTCTTGTTTTTTGGTCATAATATTTGTCCTGTGTTATTAAAATATGTTATCCAGTGTAATTACGAAGTCTTGATAAAAGCCACTTTAAGAGCTGTGCAACATTCTATCATGTAGAAGCAGGATAGTTTACTTCACCAATTCCCTATTCCTGCACATTTAAGCTATTTCAATTTCTTACTATTGAAAAAAGTGCTACAATGAACATCTTTGTGCATAATGATTTTTTTTAATACTAGAAAATTCTTTAGGATGGATGGACTTACTAATTTAATTCCAGAAAAGGAATATAAATATTTTATGGCAATATTCTTTTCAAAATGATTGCACCAATTTATATTCCCCTGAATGGTATGTGTCATTTTTACTTTTCCTTAATAGCATCTCTCCCTAAAATCTTTCTAATAGAAGATACATAAAATGAATTCTTGTTTTCATTTTTTTGTCTAAGATTTGTGATTTTTTAATAGATTATTTCTTACTTACAGCCTGTTCCACTAATTTTCCCGAGGCTAATTCTTCTTGGAGTTTCTGCGCTTTCAATGTTCGCTTTGCCTAACAAAAAAAGAAACATTTGAAATTTACTTACAACACTGAAGTGAACATTTAATTTTTGTAGTACATTTAAAACAAGCAAGTTTATTGTTTTCAGAAAAAGTCACTGGACGAGGTCATCTCTGAGATTTCTTATAGCTCCAGACCTAAGGCTCTCTAAAGAACAGGAGTTACAAACTCGTTTGGACCAGGTGTCAATGGAAACTGAGCCAGACAGCACCGGTCATAAACTGCAGAGAGTAAGCCCTGTCCAAAAGGGGCAGTTCCCACCAGATGCCAGATGACTGACTCTTGCCAGGCAGGCCAGGATTACCACACAGTTCATTGTTTAAGAAAAGATGAAATTCAGATGATGTAGAATCCTATGATTTTTAAATGTTAACTCCCCTTTAGGGAAAAAAAGCACCATGACTATAGTTTTTAAGGAATAAGAGCAAGCAAGTAACAGAAAAATGTTGAGGTAGAATTAAGATAAAATTCCATTTTCTGAAACAAGTCATCCCAGTCCCCTCCTACTACCCTCAAGTGCTTGGCGACAACTGTAAAACAGACCCATCGACAAGACACAGTCTGGGAACTGTGAGTTTATAACATCAAAGAACCAAAAGCTTTGGACACTAATCTGTTCTCATGCTTCCAGTATTTTATGCAACCTAAGTCAGGGAGTAAAGGACAATATGAGAATAAAATTTTAAAAAATGCTGCTAAATAGGACTAATCACGCTATTTATTTTCACTATTCAATTAGGCTTACTACTACTGCTAGGTTAAAAATGCCACCATTTTTAAACTTCTAGAAGACTCAAAAAACAGAATTGCTAAGTTATAGATAGAGCAAACTGTATATTTTTTAAGGATAGTAGAAAAGCAGGAAATTTTGCTCACCAGATCAACTTTGGCATATTCTTCTACAATTTTCATGTGTTCTTCTGGATTGTAGCCATTCCACCTATCCCTCTTTCCATCATAGTCAAACATCAGCTGAGGCTGGACATGTTCATCTGGAGCAATATTAGTTCCTGTAAATTTTGCTCCAACTCGCCTAGGTCTCTGGAAAACAGAATAAGACGAAATCTTTTTTTAGGTACCTGCTGCCCAGAGGAAAATTTCATATAATCTTTAGAGAGCAGGCAAGAACATACCATGGGACTTTATGGTCTATTCAATAAAATTATCAGTTAATCTTCCAGCAGAAAAATTTGATGATGCTGAACTAATTTCTCTCTGATTTTTATTTAACTTGTACCTAAGTACAGGTAATTTTAGAAAAACAGAATTAAGTTCTCTGATGCAGAAGAAAGAAAGACTTTCTAATGACAGTTTCCAACGTTTTCAAAGATGAACTTACCTCAAAGCAGTCTTTCTTTTTGTGTGTCATGGCCCCACAATTTTCACATGCTCCTTTGCGGTACTTAGTAGTTATGGAATTCTATTAATGGATATAAAGAAAAAGTTTTATTTATCTGAATGAGTTAGAAGTAGTGTTGGCTCTTATTATATTGTTTAGTGAAATGATTTATTCATTAAGAAGATAACCAGTTAGGGTCTCTACACTCTTATAAATAAGAAATGTTTAAGGACTTCAGCAATATAAAATTTATGAAATACAGAAGCTAACGTGATATGTATTATGAATTTTTACCAGATAAAAGGTTATGTGATGTTTATACTTTATACAATATTGTATTAATGGTTCTTATATTAAGTTCTTAAAATAAAATTTCCACTTCCACATAGGTATATACAGGTTGCCTACATACCTCTTTTACACCCCTCTTGTACCATTCTCCAGATGAGCTGTACTGCCTTTGTTTTTCTGGTTGTGGTCTCTGGTGCTTTAAAGTAGGTCTTTTTGAAGGATCAATATACCATGGCACTGAAGAAATATACTGAGGAATATGAGGGTTGATGTCTCTGAATTAAAATAAAATAAAAAATTTTAAGAATAAAGTTTGAAAATAACTGGTATTACAATGACTAAAGGAAGCCTATACACAATCTGATAGAGATATTGTAGTGGGGGGGAGTGAGGGAGAATATTCTTGATGTAATTAATATAATAAAAACAATTAAAAATAATTTAAATCAGAGTGAAAAAATTTCCAACAAAGAAACTAAAGAATAGTGTTACAACCGAAGGAGGAGGGGAGATGAAGGGAGATTAGGATGTATGTTAACGAGATAAATCTTGTATCAGCGCAAGAGGTACACTAATAATGTCTTAGAGTTGATTAAAATAATGGTTTAATTATATTATTTAGAGATGTGAGGTTTCAGCCAGAAACACTCAAAAATAGATTTAAAAGTAGTCACTTTCCTAGAGAGAGACAGAGAGTAGGAAGGACTAGAAGGGACTACAGCTGTTAATTATAAGTCCTTTAATATTATTTGATTACTAAACCTTACACATAAGAGATTGATAAAAATAATAAAAACAAACATGATGTAAATGGTAAAGATAGCTTCCTGTCAAATGAGGAACTGATTAAGTAGACATAAATTTGAATTTTGAATGAACAGATTATGCAAAAAATTAAAGTACTTACTTTCCTTCTTCATCAACTTCTGCAGGAGCATTACCCAGTTTTCGCTGTTCTTCTAGCTCCTTCTTCTTTCTCCAGTCCTCCCTGGTCATCTTCTTTGGTTCCTCCAGACTCATTTCTTTGGACCCCGATAGGGGGGCAGCATTAACTGCATCCACAGCTGCAGCCGACATGGTGATCTGGCCTCCTCTACAAAAAGGAAGAAATTTATATTAGTACAAACTAGGCCTTCACTAGTTCACCAGTGAAATTATCAAAAGCACATCCTAATAACACATACTGTG
>NW_024340699.1:2474409-2610796 GCF_902729225.1 Pteropus medius
TTTTTTAAGGATAGTAGAAAAGCAGGAAATTTTGCTCACCAGATCAACTTTGGCATATTCTTCTACAATTTTCATGTGTTCTTCTGGATTGTAGCCATTCCACCTATCCCTCTTTCCATCATAGTCAAACATCAGCTGAGGCTGGACATGTTCATCTGGAGCAATATTAGTTCCTGTAAATTTTGCTCCAACTCGCCTAGGTCTCTGGAAAACAGAATAAGACGAAATCTTTTTTTAGGTACCTGCTGCCCAGAGGAAAATTTCATATAATCTTTAGAGAGCAGGCAAGAACATACCATGGGACTTTATGGTCTATTCAATAAAATTATCAGTTAATCTTCCAGCAGAAAAATTTGATGATGCTGAACTAATTTCTCTCTGATTTTTATTTAACTTGTACCTAAGTACAGGTAATTTTAGAAAAACAGAATTAAGTTCTCTGATGCAGAAGAAAGAAAGACTTTCTAATGACAGTTTCCAACGTTTTCAAAGATGAACTTACCTCAAAGCAGTCTTTCTTTTTGTGTGTCATGGCCCCACAATTTTCACATGCTCCTTTGCGGTACTTAGTAGTTATGGAATTCTAGTAATGGATATAAAGAAAAAGTTTTATTTATCTGAATGAGTTAGAAGTAGTGTTGGCTCTTATTATATTGTTTAGTGAAATGATTTATTCATTAAGAAGATAACCAGTTAGGGTCTCTACACTCTTATAAATAAGAAATGTTTAAGGACTTCAGCAATATAAAATTTATGAAATACAGAAGCTAACGTGATATGTATTATGAATTTTTACCAGATAAAAGGTTATGTGATGTTTATACTTTATACAATATTGTATTAATGGTTCTTATATTAAGTTCTTAAAATAAAATTTCCACTTCCACATAGGTATATACAGGTTGCCTACATACCTCTTTTACACCCCTCTTGTACCATTCTCCAGATGAGCTGTACTGCCTTTGTTTTTCTGGTTGTGGTCTCTGGTGCTTTAAAGTAGGTCTTTTTGAAGGATCAATATACCATGGCACTGAAGAAATATACTGAGGAATATGAGGGTTGATGTCTCTGAATTAAAATAAAATAAAAAATTTTAAGAATAAAGTTTGAAAATAACTGGTATTACAATGACTAAAGGAAGCCTATACACAATCTGATAGAGATATTGTAGTGGGGGGGAGTGAGGGAGAATATTCTTGATGTAATTAATATAATAAAAACAATTAAAAATAATTTAAATCAGAGTGAAAAAATTTCCAACAAAGAAACTAAAGAATAGTGTTACAGCTGAAGGAGGAGGGGAGATGAAAGAAGATTAGGATGTATGTTAATGAGATAAATCTTGTAACAGCGCAAGAGGTACAGTAATAATGTCTTAGCGTTGATTAAAATAATGGTTTAATTATATTATTTAGAGATGTGAGGTTTCAGCCAGAAACACTCAAAAATAGATTTAAAAGTAGTCACTTTCCTAGAAAGAGACAGAGAGTAGGAAGGACTAGAAGGGACTACAGCTGTTAATTATAAGTCCTTTAATATTATTTGATTACTAAACCTTACACATAAGAGATTGATAAAAATAATAAAAACAAACATGATGTAAACGGTAAAGATAGCTTCCTGTCAGATGAGGAACTGATTAAGTAGACATAAATTTGAATTTTGAATGATTAACAATGCAAAAAATTAAAGTACTTACTTTCTTCTTCTTCAACTTCTGCAGGAGCACCCAGTTTTCGCTGTTCTTCTAGCTCCTTCTTCTTTCTCCAGTCCTCCCTGGTCATCTTCTTTGGTTCCTCCAGACTCATTTCTTTGGACCCCGATAGGGGGGCAGCATTAACTGCATCCACAGCTGCAGCCGACATGGTGATCTGGCCTCCTCTACAAAAAGGAAGAAATTTATATTAGTACAAACTAGGCCTTCACTAGTTCACCAGTGAAATTATCAAAAGCACATCCTAATAACACATACTGTGGGTTATGCTTCATATGTTCTTATTCTTTCATAGTATCTGTAAGGAAAAGTTCTCTTTCCCATAAAAAAAGTCTCTAGTGTTGTAGTTACTCCCTCAACTCTAATTTACAAATGCAGAGAAATACACACATGTATTTAAAATTTCATAAGACTCTCTCATATACATTCCTGAATTCCTCTGTCTGTACATGTCAAACTTTTCTACCACACTAATGAGTAAATAGGGTCCAATCTCTGTTCCCCTAAAGACTGTGAATGCCTTAAGTTATCTATATTTATTGCCTCTATTTCCTCATCTTCCACTTCCCTCCTCAAACACTCTAATTTAGCTTCCATCCCTTACCACTCTGAAGAGTTACCACTAAGTTTTCAGTGATCAATGCACTACACACATTGGGCATTTTTTTAGTGCTGTTCTCGCTTTTATTCTTTTCCCTTGGCTTATGGGACATTACACTCTTCTGGTTTATCTTGTGCCCCTCTTGCTGCTCCTCCTGTTTCCTTTGCAGGTTTTCCCATTTCTGCCTTATTTTTGGATTCTGTAAGGCTCAGTCCTAGAGCTTCTTTCTTTAGTCTGAACTCCACTAGTGGACAAGCTCATCTATTTCCATGGCTTCAGAGGCCACCATTAGCTCTCCAATTTATTTCTCTACTCCAGCCCTTTTATCTGAGCTTCAAATAGGTATATTCCAATTGCTTACTTCACAGCATCTCCACTTAGAGATCTGAGACACCTACACTCAACAAATCTTAATTCAAATTCATGACATTCTCTATGAAATCTAGTTTCCTTACAGTCTCCTCTCTTAATGAAAAACACCACTATCCTTCCCTTTACTTAAGTGTTCCTGCTATGCCCCTTTCATTATTAAGAATTATTTTCACCTTCTGAATATCATTCATCTACCACTGTTTCCAATGCTACCATCTTAGTGTTACTTTTTCCTACTCATTAAATACGAAAGACCTAGATGTTATTTTAAATATTCCAGTCGCCATGAGTACAGAAACAAGTAAAATTACTTTTGCAATACTTTATTTAACCCAATATATCCAACATATCATTTTGCCACAAGAAAAAAATAAACTAAGTCTTTAAAATCATAGTATCTGCAAGGAAAAGTTCTCTTTCCCATAAAAAATATTACACTTATTCAGTCTAGCTACATTTCAGAGCCACAAGCAGCTCATAGCTATTACACTAGGCAGTGCAGCTCCAATGACACCTTATAATTTTTACTCTAAAAACCATTTAAGACACAGTCCTGGTCTGACTGGGCCCAAGTACCAGGTCTGAGGTTTAGGGCTAAAGCTTCATTCTCGGTCCTATTTCCCTGTTCCCTCTTCAATCTGTTGTTCATCATCCCCGTGAGAATATATTTTAAGAAGCAGCAGCTTTCGGCCCATTTCCCGGGGTTCTGTAGCTTCACCTCCCTGCCCTTGTACCCGCCTCCGCGCCCGCTCGCCCCGAACCGACCCCACGCCAGCCCCGCCCAAGTTCTCAAAATAATTCTTCACCCAGTCCTGTCGCAGCCGACCCCAAGACCACTGGCCAGAAAGAAAGCCAATCCGTCAATGTTTTCTTCCTGTTTCCAGCGCTTCCCAGCAGCCACCGCGCGGCACATGCGCACTAACAACTCTTTGGGTCCCAGGTTCCTGTGAGATGCTGATCTCGCGAGATCTCGAGCTTCGTCTATTGATTCCTTCTAATCGATTGTCCACATAGAAGTTATATTTTTTTCAAAACCCAAATTTGATCATATCATGTCCTGCCACCTAAGCTTAAAACCCTTTAATGCATTGCCGTCCAAGAGAAATATGCCAGCCCTAGATGTCATTTTAAATATTCCAGTAGCCTTATAAAGACAATAGACACAGGTAAGATTATTTTTGCAATGTTTTATTTAACCCAATATGTCTAACGTTATCATTTCGCCATAAGTCTTTAATATCTGATCTGGATGTTACACTTACTCAGACTAGCCACATTTCAAGTGCTTAAGAACCACAAGTAGCTAGTAGCTATCATACTGGGCAGTGCACATCCAGTGGCATTTTAAAATTTTTACTGAAGACAGCCCTGGTCTGACTGGGCCCAAGTACCAGGTCTGAGGCCCCAAACGGCCGTTTCCTTCGCCGCCACCATTCTCTGTTCTCGTCTTAAACTGGTGTTCATCACCTCTGAGGATATAGCTAAGAATTAGAAGCTTTCGTCTTATTTTTCAGGGTTTAACAGCTTCACTTCCCTCCCCTACACCCACCCCCTCCTTGTTCGCCTACTCCCTATACTTCATACTTGATTTAATTACAGCCTCGACATATCCCAGAAATGTAATCTAATCAATCAGTTTGGAATGTTCTGGTCAGACATTTCAAGGAAAATAAGACTTGAACTTTTGTAGATTTAAGAGAAGAGGTTTATTTGAGCCCATCTGAGCACATTACCTGAGAGCAGATATATAAGAGGCCTTCCAACAGTGCTCCAACTTTAGGATAAGTGAGGAGATGCTTATATGGGCAGGAAGACAAAGAAAAATATAGCTATGCATCAGCAGTTTTAGTTACTTTTCAAGTATTAACAGTTTTACATCAGGTGGACAGAATATACAGATAAGGTAAGGTCCTCATTAGAAGGGATCTGGAAGCAATTATTTCTATAATTTTATCAGGTTTTAGAAAGAACAGGCACTGCCTTCTATAACCATTTATCTTTTTAATGGGAACTGTTGGAAAGTATACTTGGCTAGCCCCACAAAGGCCTTGGTTAGGAATGCATTGTATTCTCTTCGTTACTGATCAAGTCTGCACAGCAGCTTAGACATCCTTCCCTTTGTTATCTGTCACTGGGGACCTCTTCCACCTCGCCTTCCACAGAAAAAAAGAGACTATCTGCGTGATACCCCTTCTCATTTTCTCCCTCCCACAAAGATGTCTCGGCTGCAAAACAATCCTTACTTTTCTTTTGTTAATAGCTCCTTTGCCCCATTCCTCTTCCTATGAAAATCTTCCATTTTGTATAGCCCATTCCATTTTGTAGAGCACCATTCTAGTTGCTAGACTGGATGCTGCCTGATTCAGTAATCACTTAATAAAGCCAATTAGACATTCAAATATAATCAATTGAATTTTGTTCTTTAACAACAGTAATTTTGATAGTAGAATTTTTCTGATATTTTTTTTCTTGGTCCCACCTGTTCCGGTCTTCTCCCTACCCCCAAAATAACATGTATTCTTTTCAAATATAAAAGCTAACATCCTTACCTCAATAAGATAGCCCATTATAATCTATTTTTTTTCTTATTAAGAATTTGCAGTGCCTAGAGTTTAGGAACATAAATATTAATTTTGATTTTATAGGACAGTAGGTGAAGGAATAGAAAGTGTCAGAGAATAGCCTGAAAGGGAGTAGTCCATGAATGACCCACACTTGGTTTTTATCTCCTTAAAACATTACTGAATTTTGCTTGGTAAAGTTAAAACTACCAGGCACAAGTCATGGGACTCATCTCCCAGAACAATCATAGACTGTGCTGGACAAGTGGGAAGAATTTTTTTTAAGGTTTGGGTTCTTCCATAGAGGATTGATTCTGAGGAAGGTTTAAGGAAGCAGGGATTCATTCTGAATGGGTAGCTGTTTGTAAATTGGGATTAAGATATACTGGGATTGATTAGGATCTAGGTGCTGTTATGAGGTGAGGGTGGTTTAGCCATTGGATATCCCCACTATAGTTTGGAATAACAAAGGGGTCTGAGGCATCATTAGTTAGAAAACAATGGCCACTCAAAGAGGAGGTGGTTATGGCATTTTCAGTTACTGCATGACCTTGGGAGATACAGTGCTTCATATAGTAAGGGGAAGACTTAGCCTGGGGAGTTATAAACCTTTCACCCAAAGACCTTAGGAAATAGAGACTCCTCACTTGGAAGCTGGAGGTGTTGTACAGATTTGGTTTCAAAATGACCCCTTTTGTGTGCCAATGACGTAATATGTAGCTGAGATATGTAGAAGGAAATAGAGGGAAAAATGAAAGGGGATGGAATAAAAACAGAAAGGGCAGAGAAGGGAGTAAAGGTATGCATGGTTTTTGTCTTCCCTCTTTTCTTCACCTTCTTGAGTTAGGATCTTTTCTTCTTGATGCCTAGCATAGTATCTAACATTTAAGCAGCATTCTGTAAATATTTGTTGATTGAATGAATTATTCAATCAGTTTTTGTCCTGAAATGCCAGAGAAGAAGGGCCAATGAGTTGGTATATATTGAAAACCATGTCTCTGCCAGTCCCTATTAAATGACAGAATTTTTATGTAAACCTGAATTATGTATTAATTAGGATCATCATTTTTTCCCTAAGCCAGAGATTCCTGTTGCTACAATAAAAACAGCATCCTAGCCTGAAATGTTGAGGATAGGCCTGCAATTAGGGACTAATCAGTCCATTCTTAATCACAAGCATAACAGAATGACTCAAATATTGGTTTGATCTATCTTTACTTTCTTAATTTTTAATTCTGCTCTGCTAGTGTTCTTTAGACCTGATATGAATTGTTTTCTCCATTTGATTATATGTATTTTTTTAACATCTCTAATTGAGATACAACTATTATGTATCCATTTTTCCTGTTATTTTCCAGAAGACTATAATGCCTTTCCTCCTGGATGCCTCTTTTTAAATTTGATCTGGTCTCTTTTACTCTCCGGACCAATGGTTGATTAGTTGAAAACTTTAGGAAAATAGTTCTGTTGCCACTACACCTTGACTTTTTGAATCTCACCGTCTTTTAATTTAATAACGTCTTGACCACATCTAAGTATCTCAGGGAAAAAGAAAAAACACAACTCTATCTTGATATCATAATAATCATTGATTTTTTTCTGGAAATTGGAGACCATATTCACTCCCATTCTATCTGTATGGGGAGCAAGTTAAAAAACCTGAAAGTCCATGATTAAGGTGTCAGGAGGTTTGATTTTTTTTGTTTGTTTGTTTTATTATTCCCAAGAAACAAGCTCTAAACTTCTCTCGAGAAAGCTTTCGGGGCGGAGCCCAAGGAGCTTAGGTTCCTCCCATTGGTTCTTCCTGGGACCCTACCCGCCCACTCTGTCCCGCCTCTTGGGCGGATGAGCCAATAGAGACGTGAGTTGTGGTTCAAACGCAGAGCCTGGCGCGACCCTCGGAGCCTGGCGCGACCCTTGGAGGCAGAGTCGCGTGTGATTTTTGGCTGTTGATCCTAACGTGGGTGAATGGAAAGGTGGTGCATGGTTGGGCGAGGGGGGGTCTGGCGAGGAAAGAGGCGAGCTTGGCTGGGCCAAAAGGTACTGGTGTCGGGAGGCTTAGGTGAGAGTAATGAGGATCGAGGGCTGGAGGTCTTGCCTTCTTTAGTGTTGGGCCTGGGAGTCTCTGTCGTCTTCTTTGATGCTGGTGGGTATGATCTTAAGTAGTGCTCCACTGACTGAGCCTTATATCAGAGGATGATACCAAAGAATTGATGAGGCAACTTCTAGAGCCAACCTTCCTGAATTTAGCCTCTGACTAGGTTTTAAAAAAAAAGTTAATGCATCTAAAATCTACAAGTGAAATAATGGGTTTCTGCTTACTCTTGTTTTTGGTGTGACGCCCCGTGGAAAGTTTGTTTTTTGTAAATTCTGTAACATACACTTTTTAGGTTTTCTTGTCAAATAAGTTAAAACATCAACCTCCACGGTCTAATATGTAAATCCACACTTTTACCTCCTGTGCATAAAATGCCAATGAATATATTACCATCCTGTCGAGTTACTTTGCTGATAGAAATGGAGAACACAGAATATGCACCGTGTGGTGCCTTTAAGGACTGAATAATTATAATGTTGAGAACAGGATCTGGGTCTGGGTGAATATTACAGGTTGCAGTCAGACTATTACACATTTAAGTATCAACATCCATGTTTTAAACAAAATGTGGATATACTGTCAGTTATAGTTTGAGCCAGGGAGGCATGTAATGTAAATCTTTGTGAGTAATTTAATTGAGTTGCAATGTTCATCAGAAAAATAAAACAAAAGGGCATTTGTCTCTCCTTTATTGTGCTTCAGAGATGTTGAATTTTTTACAAATTAAAGGCAAGACTCTCCACCAGCAAAAAAGTTATGACTCGCTTTATTGCAATACTCTATTGCTTTGGTCTGCAACTGAACCTGCAATATCTCTGAGGTATACCTGTACTGCCATTGTAACATGCTTCATATGAGTCTCTCTCCTATTTAATATCTGAATGAGATTTAAGAGGGCACTGAAGTACTAGTAGGCATATGGCCACACCACCATCAAAAATGGGGGTTGAGTTTGGGGGTGAGAATTAGGCCAAGTTTATATACACAGTCAGCCTTCAAGTTGCACAGTTTACTGCCCTGATAATTGTATGGTGCATTTTCTTTAGCAGTCAAAGCTCTAGATGGGAGAACTCAGGATTCAACACCGCATGTTGGCAAAATGTTTGGTGCTCCACCAGCCTTACCTAAAGCTGCCAGAAAGGCTTTGGGAACTGTCAACAGAGCTACAGAAAAGTCAGTAAAGACTAATGGACCTCTCAAACAGAAACAGACAACCTTCTCTGCCAAAAAGGTAAGTGTTGGCTATAAAGACACCTTTTAAACCTTTAAGTACCTTTTATCATTAAAATGACTATTAGCATCTTATCTGGTTTTCTTCCCTGTGAGTAGGGCACATCTAGCCTAGCAAACAGATTAACGGAAGAGAATCATACTGTCTTTATGGACTTCCTCTGTACCTCGAGATCAGAAGTCTTAGAAGCAGCTGGTGAATATTTTTGCCTCACCTGTCCTTAACTAATGTCTTGAAGCTAACTGATTGGTTGGTAGTACAGGCATACCTCGGATATTTCGGGTTAGGTTCCAGGCCAATACTAATGCAAGTATCACAATAAAGTGAGTCATCCCTTTGCTGTTGGAGGGTCTAGCCTTCAATTTGCAAAAGAAGCAACACCTATGAAGCACAATGAAATGAAGGGTGATAAAACGAGGTAGGCTTTTATTTAATTACACATTCATAAAGTACTGAGCTGGTGGGTACTTTGTAGGAGGTCCCATTGTTGATATAATAGCTCAGGTGTTGCCATGTTCCTCCCTGCTTCTCAGAGCAAGCACCAGCTTGTTAGATGATAATTTGCCAGCATGTTGACCTTTGTGTTTGTGCATAAACTACAGGCCAGACTGAGAAAACTTTGTTGAGAAAGATGTCATCAGCATGTGGATTAACACTTTATTTGAATAATTTTGTTTAATGTGTATTAGGAAAAAACAACCAGTACTTTACATCAAACTGAGACTTACATGTAGTGTAGTTTAGGACAAGGACATCTTTTATTTTTTAATTTATTTATTTTAATTAGTTTCAAGTATATAGTACCTTAGTTAGACATCTATATAGTTTGTAAAACTATCCCCCCAATTGCTCCCTCCATCCCCTGACCCTCCACCTAGCCAACGTATTAATGCTAACGGCATTCTCTATGCCATGCTCCCCATTCCTGTGACCATCCATCAGCTACTAATTTGTACTTTAACCCTTCACTCTATTCTCCCGGCCCCCCAAATCCTCCTCCCCTCTGTCCATCACTAAATTGTCCACTATATTGTAAGCCTGGTTTTGATTAGTTGGTTCTTTTTATTCCTTAGATTCCACATATAAGTGAAATCATACAGTGTTTCTTTCTCTGACTTAAATACCTTCTACGTCCATCAAAGCAATATCTTTTTCCATCCCCTTCCTTTTCTTATTTAGGGGTCTTGTTTTCTTATCCTTTCAGCTACTCTATCTTTTGGTTGGAGCACTTAATTCTTTTCCATTTAAGGTACTTATTGATAGGAATGTAGTTGTTACCATTCTTTATTCATGTTTTTGATACATGTTTTTTCTTCTTAAAAAGTCCCTCTAACATTTCCTGTAATACTGTCTTGGTGGTGCTAAATTCCTTTAGCTTATTTTTGTCTGGGAAGCTCTTTTTCTGTCCTTCAACTCTAAATAATAGCTTTGCTGGATAAATTATTCTTGGTTGTAGATCCTGGGTCTTCATCCTGTCGAATATTTTTTTGCCAAGCCCTTCTGTCCTGCATAGTTTCTTTTGAGAAATCAGCTGCCAGTCCTATGGGTGTTCCCTTATAAGTAATTATTTCTTTTTCTCTTGCTGCTTTTAATATTCTTTCTTTGTATTTAACCTTTGGCATTTTAATTATGTGTCTTGGTGTGGACCTCTCTGGATCCTTGGTTTTTGGAATTCCCTGAGCTTCCTGGGGTTTTGTCCTTTTCCGTCACTAAGTTAGGGAAGTTTTCCATCATTATTTCTTCAAACAGCTGTTCAGCATCTTGATTTTCTTCTGTTGTGCGGATCAGACGAATATTTGGAGCCTTAATAGTGTCCTATATCCTCCTTAAATTATTTTTATAGTCTTGGCATCTTTTTTCTTGCCATTCTGATTGAGTGTCCTGATTGGCTTTCTTGTCCTCTAGATAGGCATTTGATCCTCTTCTTTATTCACTTTGTTTATTCCTTTGTATATTCCATTTAATATACTTCTCATCTCAGATAATGTGTTCCATTTTAGACTGGTTCCCTTTTATAATTTCCATTTCCATTTTTATCTCTTTGTTGGAGTTCTCCATACTTCCCAAAAGTTCGTTGAGCAGCTTTATAACTAGTGTTTTGAACTCTGCATCTTTTAGATTACTTGACTCTATTATATTTGGATCTCTCTTCTGTTCTGTCACATGGTTTCTGCTGCTTTGTCTTCCCATTTTGGCTGCCTTTCCGTGTCTGTTTCTATGTACTAAGGAAAGCTTCTAAGTCTCCTGGTCTTATTAGTGTGGATTTATTAAGTAGGTGTCCAGTGACACAGTCCTGAGAGGAGTTCAGCTGCAGGCCAAAGTTAGCCCAAGTCTGTACCCCTCCGGAGCCACCTGTTAAGATTCAGCAAGCAATCACAGATGCTGTGCTTATTAGTTGCCACACTAGAAACTAAGGCCAGCTGCCTCCTCCAGTGTGAGTCTCAGCAAGGAGCACCTGACTTGTTGAGGATACACCTGGATATGGCTTGGGTGGAGCCTGAGTTTGGGGAGGCGGGGTTTCAGGGAATCCTCTGGGCGGAGTGACCTCTGTTACCCAGTCTGATGATGTCACGGCTATGGCGGCACTGTGGCCCGTGCACTGGTAGGGGTAAGGCTCAACAGGGAACGATGGATAGTGCTGGGACTTCTGCACAGAGCAAGTCTCGCCTCGGCCCTCACTCCGACAATGTCTCCCTGTAAGTCTCTGGTGTCCCCTGCGTGCAGCTGATTGGCACTGGTGCTCAGAGCGAATGGGTCTGTCCCCGCCAAAATCCACTTGAGACACGGCCTCTTTAAGAGGCGTCTGCCACTGCCATAGCCTCCATCTCAGCCTCTAGGGACCGGGCAGCCCCACGTCCTCTCCCTGTCTTACCTTCTGCCATTACAGGGTGATTTCTTGGATTTCTCCCTTAGTCGTATAGTTTATTCATCTAGATCCCAGGTGTTTTTTCCTTGCTGCTACTCCTTGTTTTCGTCACAACTTTGATTTGATCGCCAGAGGGATGAACAGAGCCTCTATCATCTACACCATTTTTTTTTCTCTCCACAAGTGCATCTTTAAAAAAAAAAACAACAACAAAAAACTGAATTGCGTAGGAGAGAAATGTTAAGTATTGGAAGGATATGGCAAAAATGAGAATGTGACACAGAACTGAAGTGTGGGAAACCCTGCCCTCAAGATTTTCTCTAGGCATGCAAATGTGCTGCTGTAAGATTAAATCAAGATTAAATTCGTTTTGGCCTTCCTGCCAGTCCAGACTAGGGAGTTATTCATCCATGGTTGGCTTCTAAAGTCTTTAACTATTTTTTGCTGTCTCTTACTCAGTGTGTGTGTTTGAGGAACTCAAACTTGTTTTTAATATTAATCAAGTAAATAATTAAAATAAGACTGATGGAAATATGGAAAATCATACTTCCAAAAGCCCAAAATGGCCTCTAGGATTAGCTTCTATTCTTGGTGACTCCTTCTCCTTCCCTCCCCTATTAGGTTGAGTGATTGAGTTGATGACCACCGTGCATTCTTGATGACTTCTGCTGACAGGTGCTAATAATTAAATTTCAGACTTTTGAGCCATGCTACTAGAATTGCTTGCTGAGTTGTGTGTACCCATGAGAACTAAGGATTATGGTTTTTTAGAAGTCAGTATGAAATTTGAAAAAAATCAAAATGTGGTGAAGCCTTTACATGTCTTGAAAGAAGCCCTACTATCCCTTCCACTCTCACTAACTCATTTTCTTGGGTTGTTTTAGGTGACGGAGAAAACCGTTAAAGCCAAAACCTCCGTTCCTGCTTCAGATGACGCCTATCCAGAAATAGAAAAATTCTTTCCCTTCAATCCTCTAGGTAGTATATTTTGGTATCACAAACATGCTTTAGCTTTGAGTTTCTCTTAGATTCCAATTCAGCAAATTTGATATGGGTATGAATATGACATATGACCAAAAAGTATAATGAGACTGTCTAAATTTGGGTTGCTTTTAACAAATATACTTGCTGGATGTATTTGTAAAGTAACATCTTAGGTCAGAGGGGGAATTGGAGCAAAGATGTGGAGAACATTGTTCCTGTCCTCAAAAGCTTGCCACTGAGGGGAGATGTGTTCATTAATCTCGAACAAGTCTAAGGTGGACAGTTCTAGTAAGCCTATTAGAAAGTGGGCTTTATGTCAAGTTGAACAGTACCTGAAAAATCCACATAGCCTGCCCTTTCAACCTGCTACATGTATCTGAAATATTTTCTGTTACAGAAGCAGCTTTTTGAGCTTTTAATTTACCCACATTTGAGGAAAGGCTACTGTATACTAAGCACTGTTAGGCTTTGGTTAACAAGACTGGCCCTGCCCTGAGAAAGCCCACTATTTGGAGAGGAAGTCAAACAACACATCATCTCAGTGAGTGAGCAAGGAGGAAAACGGTCTGTTACAGGGAACCAAACCTATTCTGGAGTAGCAGGGACGCTTTCCCTCAGGAAGTGACTCAAAGTGGAGCATGAAGGTTATACAGAGCCATCTAGGTGAAGGAGGGGAGGCGCAAGCCAAGAGCATCGTACGTAGAAGTATGTGCAAAGATCCTGAGGTAGTTGAAGGACAGGAGTTGTTCAGGGAAACTGAAAGGCAGAGTGAAGGGTGGGTGATACACATGATGTGGAGCGGACAGATTACTCAGGGCCTTCTAGATTTTTCAGCTGGATGTTATCCCCTTTCATCCAAAGGGCATTTAGTCATTTTACAAGGACACATCCAGGTCATTTCTGGCTTTTATACGTTACAAACAATTCTGCAGTTAGCATTCTGGAAATTATATTGCTGTGAATTTGTGAGTATATCTGGAGAGTAAACTTTAAGGATTGCTGAGGCTTGAAGGGTGTGTGGTGATGTTTTGATAGAATATAGTGCATCCACGCTAATGATTTCCATTCAGCCATTAAGGAAAATGTGGTAGATTTTTGTATATTAACCAGGAAAGAGGGATACAATATACTGTTTCAGGAAAGAGATGTTGCCTTTTTACCCTTTAAAATATAAGCATAAATTAGTGAACGCAACTTCAGTAAATTACTGAATTACTGAACCCACCTCCCCCATGTTCTCTAACTGAAAATGTTTTAAAACTTTAATCTTTATCAGAAGGGCAATGGCTATCTCGTTTTAAATTAGGATGCGTGTTTGTGCATATGTGAGAGCACATTTGATCATTGGACATTTACAGTTTTTTTAACTTTTTGTTTGTATCTTTGTTTTCCTTTCCTAATGTGACTTTCTTATTTATTTATTTATTTTTTTAAGAGCTCTGTGGATAAAGAAAATTAGCCCTGTTGTGTCTCACATTTCTTTCCTCTGGAGTCTTTTGTATATTTATGGTTTCCTTTACAATTCAGTGGTTTTAAATTAAGTAGTCACTATCACTCAATTCCTTTTTGACTTCTGGGTTTTACCAGGCTTGAAAAAAAGCAGACAAATCCCTAATATTTAGGCTTTAGAGAACGTTTGTACTTTACAAAATGATGGTTCTTTGTTCTTTTTGAGAAAATGCTTAAACTCCTTGAAAAGAGGGAAGACTTAAAATTTAAATCCTACTTTTGTTACTGTTGAGAAAAATTAGTTGTTTTCGATAACTAACACAGTGGTGGTTCTCAAATTTTTTTTTAAATGACTCCTTTGTACTCTTAAAAATTAGCGAAAGCCCCAAAGAACTTTTGGTTGTATGTTCTGCTTATATTCCCTGTATTAGAAATTAAAATTGAGATGTTTAAAATTATTAATTGGTTAAAAAATAACAAACCTATTACATTAATGTAAATAGCTTTTTAAAAACAATAACTTTTTAAAACAAAAATCTTACTGAGAAGACTGTCATGGTTTTATATTTTTGAAAACTTGCTTAATTTGGCTTAACGTAAGATAGCTAAATTCTCATCTAATTTCTATATTCAGTCTGTTGTATCTGTGTTAGTTGAAGTATATGAAGAAAATCTGACCTCACGCAGATACGTGGTTAGGAAAGGGAGAAGCATTTTAATAGTCTTTTCAGATAAGTATAGATAGTGTTCTTTGATACTACACTAAAACTCAAACTGTGGCTGTTTCTGAACATATAGTTGCAATGTGAAATCTGAAATCATATCAGTGAACATTTTATACTGACAATAAAATCCATTGGTCTATTTGGTACTTCAGATGTGTTTCTTATCCTTGTATTCGTCACACATTGATCATTTAGGAACATTGATTCATTGAGAAATGTAGATTAACTGGATGTTGAAATGTTTCATTATGCAATATCAAAAGCACATTCATTAATATTACCACTGATCTCATCAGATAAATCTAAGAAGTAGGAAGCTATGACGCTGAAGATTGCAGATTAGTTTTCCGAACTTCTAGTTTTTTTTCTTGAAATTGTGAATTTTATCATTGGCAACAAATACTGTTTTCTTCAAAGTGATAGACCTCTTTCATTCCTCTGAGAAAATATGCAATATCCAAGTCTGAGTAAACATAGTTTGTCTTTCATTTTTTTTCAACTAAATGGTGTTCCAGGACAAAGACCTGTAGTTTAACTTGCAAATCAAATAATTGCCCAATTCCTTTTTCTTTGAGGTCACCATCATACTTGTATATGCAGCAGAGGTGCTTTATGGCACACTTCTCATTTTATCACATAGAGTATTAAAAAGACATGTCCTCAGAGGTCGAAAGCTAATAAAATTAATACTTTTTACTGCATATGGTAAAATGATATGTGAAACTGGCATTTCTTACCGCAGGTGAATGGGACTAAGGAATATAGTGACTAGTTTATTGCCCTTGCCTTGATTTGTATTAAAGCACAGTGATTTTATCCACCATTGCTTTTGTACCATCATTGCAAATGTCAGCACAGTGGGAAAAGTTATGAATATTATTGGAAAAATAATTTTGACCTCATGGACCTGCTGAGAGGATCTGAGACCCTCAGGAGTTCACTGACCATATGGAGAACTGCTGCCTTGACAAAATACTTTCTCTTTGTGGCAGATTTCGAGAGTTTTGACTTGCCTGAAGAGCACCAGATTGCACAGCTCCCCTTGAATGGAGTGCCTCTCATGATCCTCGAAGAAGAGAGAGAACTCGAAAAGCTTTTACACTTGGGCCCTCCTTCTCCTCTGAAGATGCCCCCTCCACTGTGGGAGTCTAGTAAGTGAATAAGTGTCTTTCTAGAAGGGCCGCAAACAATCTTTCATAACACTTCCATCACGTGGGAACAAAGTTGTGTAGAAGGTCAGCCTACAAGTAATTTCAAACCATCCTTCAAACTTCAGGATAAGGTTTCAGGATAATGAAAACTATTCTCGATTTGTATTGCTTCTTAGTTCCAAATGCCAGGGAAAATCAAGTCATTCTGAAATCAGTACAGTCTTAGGTACAGCAAAATAAGATTGAATTTAGCATATAGCTTTTTAGGTTATAAATTGAAGTATAATAAACTTGCTTGGAATGAGAATTTCAAGTTATATCCAAAGCTAATACAGGATCAAGACACCTATGCAATAGCATAGAATAACAAAACCGTCTTACTGCATGTTTTCTATTTGTTCTGATGGGATAACTTATACTATTCCATAAATTTACTTCGGTGATATTGTTGGCTCTTACTTGTGTCTCTAAGAAAATAGAATTTCAGGTACTTCTAAGATCTATTTCCTAATAGAGATTAATTCTGGGACCACAGCCAAATTCTAAGAAGTGTGTATGTGTGTGTACGTGTTTGTAGGTGTGGGGGGTACGGATTCATTAAATAAAGGGAAAAACAATTGATGATTAAAAGTGACAACTAATGTCTATATTGAGATGGACAATGAATCAAGGATTTGCAGATATTGAATAAGAAATTCCTGTTTTCTAGATCCGTTGCCGTCTCCCTCAAGCATTCTGTCGACTCTGGATGTTGAATTGCCACCTGTTTGCTATGACTTAGATGTTTAAGTTTCCTAGTGCCTTATAGTTTGTATGTATTAATAGTTCGTATTAATAAAGCAATTCTGTAACAGACTCTTAATCTTGCGGTTGCTATTTGTAATTTGCTTAAAACAGTGTAAAAACTAGTGGAAGTGTTAATAGACAAGAGTCTATAATCAGACAATAGAAGTTTGTCTGACTTGAAGAACTTACCTTAAAACTCTTTGGTTTGTTTTAACAGTTTATTTTAGAAGATGCCACTGTTTTCCCTGAAACATATACCCCTCAATGTGTACTTTATTGCCTTTTTTGTGGCCATTAACTGGTGACAGTTATTAGATCTCTTTATTAGAAGAGCTACTTCAACTCATTAAGTATCTTGCTAGGCATTCTTTATTGCTGGTTTTATTTAGTTTCTAATGACTTTAATGCTCAGTATTTAGTAATCAGAATTTGAAAGGTTCTGAATCTCCTAAGAACTTCACTTCCTTGAGATCTTCAGTTAGGGTCTTTGAAGATCACAGCAGATAATTTACTGATAGTGAGATCCACTCTTCAGTATAGGAACTTGTTTATGTGCTTACCTTGTGCTGGGAACTGTTTTAAGAATTAAATAAGCATTATCATGTTTCATGTTTATGACCCTATTTTTTCAGATGAAGACAGCGAAGCTCAGGATATCACTGGTATGCTAAAGACAGGAAGAGCTAGAAAATGGTAGAGCTAGTATTTTAATTCCAAATCTGAGATTGGATCCAAAATATCAGAGTGAACGTGGTTGCCCATGGATTAATTATCACCATTTAAAATGTCAAAGGTTCATGTATCTGCTCTTCCCTTGGAAAAACAGATCTGGCAATGGTAGGTCTTTGTTTCCAGTGCTTGGTGGACTGGCATGGAGTGCTAGCTGCCTTTTAGGTGGAGTGTGGGCTTTTTGTCCTCAAGACCCTACCTGTGATGGTCCGAAGTTGTTTTTTTGTTTTTTTTTGTTTTTTCCTCTTTATCTTTGCTGACTTCGAACCTGCTTAACTCACTTTACTTGCCTGGGCCATATAGTCAGTTGAATTTAATCTTTGCTTAATACTAAGCTCTGTAGGAAGCATTTCCCTTGAAACATCTGTAGCATCTATAGTCAAGTTAGAAGGCAAACTCTTTTCCATTGTTTTTAGAGAAAGCTGTAAGATATTAGTTATGAACTAGAAACACATACTGACATTGATCCTGACTTTAGAACTTTTACTCACTAAATATCACAATCAGTCCAAATTTCTGGAATTAGTAGAAAGCATTCAAAGAAAAGAGTAAAATAAGATTTGGGGTGCTTGGCTTTAGAGGAGAGTGTTAGATCTGGTATTTTCAGGCACAATAAGGCCACTTTGAAAAGCAAGGCATCATTCTGAATGGGTTTCATACCCTACAATAAATTCAGAAACTTTGGAAAATGGTCTCTTGTGGATGGAACAAAGGGCTGGGAGCAAGGCGATTAGTCAGTCCTTTACCCGTTAGCTCCTGTCCTCAGGCAGATGCCAGCATGGAGTCATCTCCCCATCTGCTGCCAGTCAGATTACAAAGTGCTTGTAATAGTGTTTGAGACTTTAATTGAAATCTTTAAACATGATTTTCCATTAACAGATAATTTTCATTTGGGGGGATTGTTGCTATTTGTATACGATTTACTAAATGTAATGTGTTTGGCATCATTACATGAAAAAGCTTACCAGAAGTCCTGTTTGGAATTCTAGTCTGTTCAAGTGATAACACTCTTGAATTAAAGTTTCTTTCAAGACAGACAGCAGCACTACCCTGGACCTAAAGGTGCTATTATCTACATAAGGTTCACCTACCCCAAGCAGCTCGTCTGCTGATATTTTTCAGGCTTCAAATTCCAATTAACCTTCAACAGGAACACAAATATATTAATGTATTAACTAGTGACAGTTTTCAATATATTAATGTTAATATTTTCAATATATTAATGTTAATAGTTTTCAATATATTAGTGTTAATATTTTCTATCAGTTAATTCTGAGCAATAGTACTAAGTCACAAAAGGGTCAATACTACAGTAGAAATTCCTAAGTTTACTTGTTCTTTCCATGAACTTACTCATAAATCGTTTACTGAGACCTACGATGGTTATGTAACATCACCCCTGCCTTCAGGTGCCTGTGGTCCAGTGGGGAAGATGGCACGAAATGCTATTGTGATACAGGAAAATGAATGCAGGGGTGGGAGGGGCCAGGTATGGGGAAGGGCGCCCCCTGCCCAGTCTAGGGAAGGGCAGGGCAGGCTTCCTTGAGGAGGAATATGTGCATGGAGACCTGATGGAAGAGAAGCGTCCTGAGCAGAAAGAAGGAGCAGCGTTTGCACGTGCCAGGAGTAAGAGAACACAACTTGTTAAGTGAAAACTGCCTTTTTTTTTAGGTTTTGGGGAGGAGTGTGGTTGGGAACAAATGAGTCTGGAGTGTTAAGCGGGAGTCAGAGGGCTTTGTAAACTGTAAAAGGTTAGAGTCTGAGGAGAGTTGATGCCATGGAAAGGTTTTAAGAAGGGAAGTGATCTGGCATTTCTGTAGACTCGTGTAACCACCGTGGCAGTTAGGATGCAGAACAGATAAATCACACACCCCACTGCTGGCTCCCTCCTATCTCCATGTAGTAGGGGTCGGCAGACTGCACCCAAGTCAAATCTGGCCCATGGCTTCTTAGGGCGCAGAAGCTAAGAGTGGTTTTTATATATTCAAAGTGTAAAAAGAACAAAAACAACAAAGATAGAAGAATATGCAACGAACCATATGCAGTCCACAGACCCTAACTATTTACAGTCGGGCCTTCTGCTTTATAGTCGTGCCCCAGGCCCACTCCTAACCTTTGGAAACCACTAGTCTTCCTCTGTCACCGATTTTGCCCTTTGGTGAGTGTCGTACAGTGGTAGCGTGCAGTATGTAGCCTTTGGAGACCTTGCATTTATATCTAATTCACATTTATGTCTCTAACCCACGGTCGTATCTCTAACTCAGGTCTCTTCCTAGAACTCCAAGACCCCTGTCTATAGTTGCTTTCATGAGATCTCAAATCTAACACATCTAAGTTGGAATTCTAGATTCTCCCCTCCCTACTCTGCCCTTTGCCAGCCTTCTCTGCCTCGATCAGTGGTGTTTACTGCTGTCACAAACCTGGGAGCTACCCTTGTCACTTCCATCTCTTCTCACATCCATCCCAAACGAAGCCTGATGATTCTGCTTCTACTATATATTCCTAGTTCATTCACTTCTTTCCACCCCTCAAATGCAAACCATTTTCTTATGATGACCATCTAATCTGCCCATGCCTTGTCTAGTCCATTTTCCACCATCAGCCAGAGTGACATTTTAAAATTCAAATCTAATGCTCATTCTTCCGCTTAAAGCCTTCCAGTAGATTCTCACTGTGCCTTGGTGACATCTGAGCTCTTTTCCCTGGTCCTTGAGACCTTGTATGGTCTGGGCTCTCCCTGATGCTTCAGTGTCACCCTGTTCCATGCTCCTTTGCTGCACCTGCCTTTTAGTTCTTGCGTACCCCATTCCTGCCCCCCCCGCCCCCTCCCTGCGGTACCTTGCAGGAGGCATGCCTCTGGTTTCATGGCTGGTGCCTCCTGATTTGCATTTCGGATTCCTTTGCTGAGGCTGGTTCCAGCTGAGGCGTCAGTTGGAGCTCTCCAGCCTCACCTCAAGTTGAAGAACTGCTTGCTTCTCTTCATCTTATGTCTCACCTGGTTATCTTCAGCTTCCTCAGCCCACGGATCTGAGTAGTCCCCTAGCCTTGCTGATTTCACCTCTTAAATATTTCAAAAAGGCCTGTGTTTTTTCCAGTGCTACTGTTCTTCCTTTTCAGGCCACCATTACTTCTCACCTGGGGTGTTCTAACAGCCTCTCATTCTTTAATGTCATTCTTCAGGTGACTGTCAGGATGAGCTTTCCCTTTCAGCAAATATGGTATCATTTACTTTTAATTTTGGACATTGTAGTTTTCAACTAGAAATTTGATTTCAGTCTTTATTTTTATATATATTTTCCATGTCTCTACTCAACCTTGTGAACATATTGAACAGTTGTTATCTATGTTTTAATGTCCTTGTCTGCTAATTCTAATATCTGGGTCAATTCCGAATCAATTTTAGATCGATTTTTTTTTTCTTATTCCCTGTTATAGGCCATGTTCTCCTACTGCTTCGTATGCCTAGCAGGTTTTAATTTGTTGCCAGATGTGAATTTGAGATATGTTTGACATATAATTTTGCTTAAGTTTAAGGTATACAACGTGTTGATTTGATACACTTGTATTTTGCAGAATTGCCAGCAAAGCATTAGTTAATACCTCCATCACTTCACATAGTTACCATTTTTTTTTTTTTGTGGTGAGAATATTTAAAATCTGCTCTCTTAGCAACTTTCAAGTATGTAATACAGTATTGTTAACTGTAGTCACCATGCTGTGTTAGATCCCCAGGACTTATCTCCTAACTGGAAGTTCGTTCCCTTTGACCAACGTCTCCCCATTTCCCTCACCCCACCTGCCTCAGCCCCAGGTAACCACCATTCTACTCTATTTCTGTGAATTCAGCTGTTTTTTAGATTCCATGTATAAGTGGTATACAGTATTTGTCTTTCTGTCTGACTGATTTCACTTAGCATTGTACCCTCAAGATCTAGCCATGTTGTTGCAATTGATGGCAGGATTTCCTTTCTCATGGCTGAATAATGTTCCATTGCATATATTCCATTGTATATATAAACCACATCTTTATTCATCTGTTGATGGATACTTGGCTATTGTCAATAATGTTGCAGTGAACATGTGAGTGCAGATATCTGCTTAAGGTCCTGTTTTTATTTTTTTATTTTGGACATATACCAATAAGTGGGATTGCTGGATTATGTGGTAGTTCTATGTTTGACTTTTTTTAAAGAATGAGGCAAGACTGTTAATATATCTACTGTTCCATGAATTATGAGGTTTTCCAGTCTGGCTGTTGGAAATGGGCACTCTTCCCTGCCATATGTGAGCTCTGGACGTCCTTCCCCTATTCCTTTCAGGTGGTTCTTGCCCATGCATGTGATGCGCGGTGCTCTTCTGAATGCCAGAGGGAGACCCTCTGCACATTTCCAGGGCTCGCTCTCTGAGCGTCTCTTTCTCCTCCAGTGCTCTGCCCTGCAAACTCCAGCTGCCTTGGTCTCCCCTGATTTTGTTCTCTTTCAACTCAGAGTTGGCTTGGCTCTGCTTGGGTCCTCTTCCTTTCCTCCCTGCTCTGTGCACCTCATTTGTTTCCCATTTCTCCGGGGTCACTGTCGTTTGTTGCCCCATGTCTATTTTCTTGGAAACCATTGTTTCATACATTTGTCCTGTTTCAGGGAGGAGAGTAAATTGGTCATTTTTACTCCATCTTGGTGGAAATGAAAGTTCCTTCCAGATGTCATTTACTTTTTTTTTTTTAACTAAAATAAAATTCACATAACATAAAATTCATTTTAACCATTTTGAAGTGTACACGTTAGTGGCTTTTAGTACATTCACGATTTTGTGTAACCATCACCACTGTCTAATTTCAGAACGTTTCATTGCCCCAAAAGAGAAACCTGTCCTCGTGAGGCGTTCATTCTCCCTTTCATTTAATGTTTAATAATGTCCCACTGCCCTGGGGATAAAGTAGCTCCTGAGGCCATGTGGGAGATGATGTGTGATTTGTCACCTGGAAAGCTCTTCCCTTTTGCCTGGCTTCTTTTCACTGAGATACTTATCTTTTGGGGAGCCTTTCGTGATACCCCAGGATTAGATGCCCTCCTATTTGCTCAATTAGTCTTAAACTTCTAGCACTTCCCACGCTAAGCTGTGTCTGCCTGTGTGTCTGGCTGTCTGTTCTGCCACATTAGCGGCGGCTTCCCCTCCCCTGCCACACGGCTCCATCCTGTTTGTGTTCTCACAGCCCCACACACCTGTTCACTGAGAAGATCCAGGTCCTTAGGGGGATATGTGAACTTGGCTTGCTTTCTTCAGCGACTGCTATCAACAGTGTTTTGTTGACCTCTCCTCCCTGGCAGGTGGTGGGTCATGCTTAACAGCATCTCATAGCTTTCTAGTTATTTTTGGTTAAAATTCAATTTTGGCTTGGAATATAAGTCTCAATCCTGTTTGTTTTAAAACTTCAGTCTCAAAACTCACTACAAGCTCTCCTCTCTCTCCTGACACTGGCTCGAGCTAGGACTGAAACACGCCTGGTACATGTTGTGCTCTCCACACACGTCCCCTCTCCCCCGCAGATGTCAGACCCTTCGAGGGCCTTACTGCAGCCCAGTGCCAGGGAGGATGCTGGAGGGAGAAGAGATCCGTTCATGTGACAGGCTGCATGTTGGTCATGGGGAGGGTCCTGGCATCGTTCTGGGTATTGAGCTCTCTGTGGTGCTGGTGGCCTCTGCTCTCTATAGTTGTGTGTATGACCACTTATTTCTCTACATCTGTGGACCCTACTGAGAATGGCAGTCATGCCTCTTCCTATGCTTTTCCCAGGTGGGGTCTCCTATTGCTTGGTCTAGGGGTCATCCATGGCCTCTGCCCTCCATTGATAATCAGTGGGGTCCTTTCTATACACTTTGAAGACCACAGAGTATGGGATGGGGTCAAGGCTTCCCAGAGACACTACAACAGAAGATCTTAAGGCCCTATAGTCCGCTACTCCAGCAGGTCAGAAATCTGGACCAGGAGCAGGCACCAGTGTTTAAGTTCAAGTCCCCACATACCAGTGATCTCCCCTTTCTTCCCATAGTGAGATAAGAAGATTGAAATGGACACACTGTGTTCTCGGGTCCCTAGAATGCTCCCCGCAGGAACCCTCTTGCCCCACTTGGCTCTGTTGGCAGCACCAGATGGGCCTACAATTTCTGAGATGCCACCCTCCCCTTCTTGCAGGTTCGCATCTTCACACATCGTTCATTTAGAGCTACTCTTGCCTACAGGAAGGTGAGGAACCACTCCCTCCCACCATGGATGTGGCCTTTCCCTGCAGACACCCAAAGGCGAACCGCCTCCTCTCAGGCCCCTTTCCTTTCCTGATGGCTGATGCCCGCAGGGTTGGTTCTGGCATCTCTTGGCAAGTGCAGTGCTCACTTAAGAACATGCTGCACTTAGTGGCTTTTGAGGACCAGTTAGGCACATGTGGTCAAGCAATAGGAGCAATCAAATGACAGATCATCCACTCTGCTCCTCCAGCTAGAGTGAATGCCTGCTGAGGGGTTATCTTCGAGTCTCCAAGTCCAAAGCCTTACCTGGGGTAGAGAAACTATGAATTTGTGGAATTGAATTACAGCAGGAAGTATGACAGTATAGTGGCTTGCCCACGTCCCTGTGTGCACAGGCTCCCAGGAGGATTCATACCCACACTCCCTGTAAAGAGGCTTCTGTTCCTGTTAGAGGAGCCCAGATTGATGGGGGTGCACAGTGGAGCAGGCCCTGCCTTCCTCTGGAGCTCAAGGACTAGAAGAGGTTTCCATGGCGATGGCATGCACCACCCCTCGCCTCCATTCTGCAGCCTCACTACAGAGATGAGAGCTGCCTGCCTTTGAGATGCTGCTCGGAGCCCAGGCCACAGTTGGCTTCTGGCTCCCTGCATGTGTGCACTGACACACCAGCAGGGACAGCCCATCGGGGGCACAGAATTAAGAGCATCTTCATCTAGAAAGATCATAAGCTAGTTGAGCACACTTCTGCAATCATAGATTGAAAGGTGGCTACATAACTAGAGCAGGAAAACAAGTCATCTTTCAGTCCTGACTTGCAGTCAGACGGGTGCGTGAGGGTGGTGTGGAGAGATGCTGAAGGAGATTGCTGGTGGAAGGGAGACGGGGAAAGCCGGCACGGACCCAGACCTTGAAAAGGAAATGGGAAGAACTGGGAAGTAAGAAGGCAGCAGATATAACAGCACACAGAACTTGGCACCTAGCAAGTGCGTAAACACAGGACTGTTGAATTTTGTGGGAGGAATGTATTCCTGAAGACCTTGCACAATTATTAACAACTGACAAAATTTAAGACTAAGTGACACGAATGTTGCATTAGCGTGCTTGGGCTGTCATAGGATGCCACAGACTGGGCACTTAAACAACAAAACTATTTTCTGACAATTCTGGAGGCTACAAGTGCAAGATCAAGATGTCAGTAGGGTTGGTTGCTTCTGAGGCCTCTGTTCTTGGCTTGCCGATGGCCGCCTTCTCTCTGTGCCCTCACATGGTCTTCCCTCTGTGCTGTCTGTGTCCTGATCTCATAAGGACACCAACATATCCACCCTGAGGATCTCATTTTAACTTAATTACCTCTTCGAAGGCTCCGTCTCCAAATAGAGTTACATTCTAAGAACTGGGGATTAAGACTTCAACATATGAACTTAAAGGCAGTGGGGTGGCTGAGAGAGACACTGCTTAGCCCATGATAGATGTGAGGTGATGTGCAATGGCATAAACATACACTTTTAAACCTGTTAAACTTTAAAAGCTGGTTCTTGATAAATTCTGAAAGACCGGTAGGTGTTTTATGTAGATGATGTTCGGTTTCCTTCATTTATGCAGAAAATGTCTATTGAGTGGTCATTGTGTACCAGATGCTGTTCTAGGTACTAATGATATGACACTGAACCATACGTAAAAATCTCGCCCTCATCCTAGCCAGAAGAAACACTACCTACAAATAATAAGTTTCACAATATGCTGGAAAGTGACAGGTGCCATGAAAAAAAAAAAAATAGAAATGAGACTGTGTCCCCTGGGTGAGTGGGTGAATGGGTGGGTCAAAATTTTAAATAGAAAGTTTATAGAGCCTCACTGGTAAGGTACTTTTGAACAAAGATTTCGAGGAGGTGAAGGAAGAGCCCTGAGGATCTCCAGAGCTAGGACTATCCAGGCAGAGGAGAGAGCAAATGCAAAGGCCCTGAGGTAGGAATGGACTTAGTGTGTTTGAGGGATTCCAGAAAGGTCAGCAGGGCCAGAAGGCAGTAAGAGATAGAGAGAGGGTTGGGAGTCAATGAATCAGAGAGGTAGGCAGGGGCCAAATCAGGTAGGATCTTAAGTAGGTTCCTGGGGGCCAAAAAATTATTGGGGACAGGGTAATGTTGATCTGGGAAGATGGAGAGTGGGGTGCTTGAAGATCAGATTATGGAGAGTTTGAAGTTATGGGTAGTGATAATGTCCAGGAGATGACCACAGGACTGAATAACTGAGGTAGGTAGAAGACAAGCTCATTGGAGAAGAATAGTCAAGGAATTTTGACAGCAGGGTCTTGGGAGGGATGGACAGAATGAAGGAGTGGTGTTAGGGAGAATGACAATGAACTAGAAGCCAAACTCTTCAAGGAGGGAAGGGAATGAATGGCTTGAGTATTTGAAGTAGGACAGGAAATGGATGGTGCAGTCTGATGACCTGAGATTCCAGCTGGTATTTTAGGGCAGAGAGGGAGCATGGTCTGGGAGCAGTTATGAGGTTCCCTGTTGGGGTGTGGGGTGTGGCAAGGGCCCCCTCTTCATGGATGCTGTTGGGAGGCTGGGGGAAGTTTGGTAATTGGAGCAGGGATGGCATCCAGGGGAGCCAAAGTTCCCTCTAGGTGTGCAATATGACTGTCTGTTAGGATTCTGCTATTAATGACTCATTTATTTTAATGAAGCATAAGTGGGAGAATCACTTCTTAATTCTAGGTTTCTTAGACTAGATGAAATTGAGCAAGGATTTTTCAGAAGTTCTTTTCCCTAGAAGTGGAATAATAGGAATTAATAGTTTATGTTCCCTGGTCTTTCTAGAGAGGCATCTATGATTAAGACAGAGCCCCTCTCTCTTGCTTGTGGGAGCCTTTCTTGAGGTTCATCATTGCCCTGACAGGCTGCATCCAGGGCATAGAGGAAGGAAAAGGTGACTTAGAAGATGTCAGTTGCCAGGAAAAGAACAAGAATGGAGAAAAAATGAGGAAGGAAAAGCTTTTGAGAAGGCAACAGGAGTGTTTCAGGTGGAACGCACTTCCTGGAGAGGTGGCTCTCAGGGAGGCGGAGCCCTGGTTCATTGGCTCTGCCGACGCGTGTTATAGAGCAGTGGTTCTTCAAGGGTGTCCAGAGACCCCTGGGGTCCCTCAAAACCCTTTCAGGGCTGCATGAGGTCAAGACTATTTCAACAGCAGTACTGAGATGTTCTCATTCTCTCACAAGTGTGTCCTGGAGTTTCGCAGAAGCTACAAGAAGTGTGATATCACAGCAGATAGAATGCAGGAGCAGAGACGAGAATCTAGCTGTCTTTTAAGCCGGAAATTAAAGAAAACTGCAAAAATTTTAAAAGATGTCTGTCTTCTCACTAAATATTTTTCTATCTGGTAAAATAGAGTTATTTTTCATGTAAATATGTTAATTATATTTTCATGAAAAATAAAAGGTTGTCACTGCAATGTTAAATCAGTAATATTTTTTAAATTCACATTTTAATTTCTGATACTGTAAATTTTGGTAGATATAGTTTTCATAAACAAAAGCTCTTTGAAGTCCTTAATAATTTTAAGAATGTAAAGGAATCCCAAGACCAAACAATTTGAGAACTTATGGTTGAATGGATGAGAAGCCAGGCCTTGTAGTTAGTGTGCTTGGGTGGCAGACCCCGGCTTTGTGACCTTAGGCAAGTTACTGAACCTCCGTGAGACTTAACATCCTTATCCGTAAACTAGGCTACCTCATACTCTTACTGTGAACAGCAAATGAAATAATGTGTTAATAATACTTTGCACAGTGCTGGGCACAGAGTGATCATTTCATAAACGATTATTTCATCAAATAATGATTTCATGCAATAATTGATGCATATATCTATCATATGTATAATCCTGTGCTGAGTGCTGTGAAGGATGTAAAATGCATAATCACAGCTCTTACACTGAAATGTTTGCTTTCTGCGGGGGAGAGTTTTCTTGATTTGTAGTTGGCACCTTTGAATTCAATTCCCAGGCTCTACCCTTCCCAGGACTAATGACCTGACCTTGAGAGAGCCACTTCCTGTGGGGTAAAGTCAGATAAAAAAGGCATCCATGATGGTCCACGGAGGAAACATTATGTTCCCACTTGTGTCTTTCAGGCATCACTGCCTCTTGCCTCAGTTAAACACTTGATTTTGTCCTTTTCCTTCAAAATTATATAAAGTCCTCTCTTCTCAGCTTTCCATTTCCAGAATCTGCTTTTCTTCCTGGGATAATACAACTACTGTGCCACTAGAGGGCACCTCCTACCTTCTTATTCATTCATTTGATGCTTTCTCTAATTTGGAAATGTTCTTTCAGCTGAGATTGGGTGGCAAGTCCAGATTTATGTCTTCTGGACACTCTCAGCTTGATGAATGTGGCCATCTTTGTCTGAGAATCCTGACTCTGTTTTTGTCAGTCAACACGCACTTACAGAGACCTCTTTAAATAAACCTGGGGGGAAGGGTGGGTGGGAGGGAGATTGTGCCTGTCACCTCCATCACCTGATGTTTATTGAGCATCTACTTTACGTCAAGATTGTGCTAAATGCTTCACGTGCATTATCTTATGGACTCTCAGAGTAATGCCACGGGTGTGGGTTTGGACACTCATTTTCAGTAGCTGGAAACCCCGGGCTCTGATTAAGTAACTGCAAAGTCCAGTCCAGAAGTATGCTGATTGCAGTGGAGGGTGAGATGGCTGTGAGCTAGAGGGAGGGAGGCCTGGGTCCACTGCGATGCAAGATTTGGATAGAAGGAGAAAATCAGAGAGAGTTTGATCAGGCAGGGGAATTACGCTTTCACTACGAAAGGGCCTCCACAGGGCATCATCTTGCCCTGGCTGTCAGCCCTTAAAGGCAGGATCAGGTCTTATTGTTCGAGGATAGTGGTTCTCAATCTTTCTAGACTTAAAATCTCCTTTCTGTAGCAAGTTTTTGCAGTACTCCCTTTACTATCCGGAAGTGATATTCAAAGGCAATATATATCTATGTTTATATATATGCTTACGTATAATACAAACGGAAACACTAGCAATTGGGTGTCAAGTTTACATTTACATGTAAACCCGCCAGCACAAAAAGCCACCAGCACAAATTTCCAGAGTGTCCACCAAGGGGCGACATACCTCTTCACTCCTGCAAACAGCTCACACAGTCTGTCCATGGTGACATTGGGCTGTTTCCCTCCTTGTAATGGCCTCATGTTAGACTCTTAAGGGGGCATGATAGTCTCCCTGAGGTCCCCTGAGTGGTAAGAGTGGGGGGGTGGGGTATAAAGAGAGGAAGTCTCAGAGCAGAGCTGACCCTGAAGGCGTTGTGATAGATTTCTAGTCACATGAATACACCATGACTAGAGTCATATGCTTTAAAGCTTTAGTTTTGTTTATTGAGTCATTTGCTTAAAAAGTGATTTTGAAGTAACGTGTTTTATCTTCACTGAAATTATTTTTGAAGTTACTTTGTATCATAGCAAGAGATAACTATTCATTTCATAATTTTCTGTTAATTGACTCAATTTTTGTTTAACCTAAATACATATATTTAAATGGAAACTTTAATGTATAAGTAGAAAACTTGCATCACTTGGCATAATTGGAGATTAACGTAAAAAAAAAAAGAAAACAGCGTTATTACGTTCTTGTTGATACCTATACTGTTTCCGACCAAAGGTTCATCTCTCTCCATAAAAACAGAGTTTACTAAGTGTTGAAGAGATGTTAGACATACTTGGGCTGAACCCAGACTGTCCTTAAAGTAGTCAGAAGGACCAAAAGAGAAGCAAAAGCGAATATTTTTCTTATTATTTAAGAGGATCCACATCATTTAAAGCTTTCATTGTATACCCAGAAAATTATCTGTCATACAACAGTAGGCAAAATGTCTATTATTCTGGGACGTTGGTTTGGCTTCCTGGACTTGGAATCAAGGGACCACGCAGTAGCTGTCTGTCCTGCGCCTGTCTGTCCTGCACCTGTCACTTGCACTCTCTGGGCCTCTGTCCTCACCTGTAAAACAAAGAGGCTGGAAGAGCTGATCTCTCACATTCTTCTGTCTCTAATAGTCTAAGACTCTCTGAAACCCTGATTCTCCTTTCAGGAGGGCTAGAGAAAGCCAAGGATTCTCAGAAATCCCAAACAGCACCCTCTCTTCTGAGAGGCAATTTAGCCTAACCTAGTAGAGCAGCTAAGAGTTGAGACCCTGGGGTCCAAGAGACCCAGATTTAAGTCCTTGCTCTGCCTCCTCCTTGTTTTGTGATTTTCTGCAAGTTACTACATCTATTTGGCCTTGTCCTCTTATTTATAAAATGGGGACAGTCATAGTATTTATCTTTTCGGCGAACGTGAAGTGATAATATACATGTCAGGTGCTCAGTACAGTGCTTGGCCCATCTGTTAGTAGTAGTTATTCCTCTTTACTCTGGTAATTCCTAAGATTTTTCTACAAAATGAAACAGGGATATTCTGGGAGTAAGTGAGTGGAGGACACTGTTGGGTGTTCTTGTCCCCAATATTTTTAAACTGATGAAAAGAATATTATGGGCACCCAAGAAGGGGAGGCTTTGTGTGAGAAAGGTAGATGTGAATGTACAAGGCTGTCCCACCCACACATGGCCTCGGTGTAATATGAGGGCTGGGCATTTTTGTGTAGGTCTTAGGACTTTAAAAAATAAAATAAAATTTTTGTTTTATTTTTTTAATTCTTTAATGTCACCACATATTTGACCCCATCTGCTTCCCTCCTCCTCCCTCCCCCCACACCCTCTGGTAAAATTTTTGTTTTAAAGCACTAGCTGAGTGACTTGTGGCTTTCTAGCCCACGGGTTTCCTGCGTCTCTGCCTGGCCCCTAGGTGCAGGTGTCTGTAAGTGTGTGCGTAGGACAAGAGAGTCAGGGGAACAGTAGAGGGACAGAGTTAACCCCTGGTGACCTTTGATCTGCTCTACCGCCAAGGCTGGCCTGTTCTAGCCCAGGTGGGGCTGGGCAAGGGGGCCGTGGCAGTGGGAGTCCATATCAGTTTGGAAGTGCTGCATTGCAGACCAGGTCGAATTCTCTTGATGAAGATATCTTGTTGGCATGATCGTGTGACTACCGCCTAAAGCATAAAGAGAGCTCTGTTATTTGAGCTGCGGACATGGGTTTTCATCCTGACTTGACCACTAGTGAGCTCTGTGATCCTTCTGAACATTTCTGTTTCTTCCTCTCCTTCTTTGCAAAATGAAAAGATTAGACAATGTGGTTTTTCAGTTGTAGTGTATTTGTATGTGTGAGTGAGTGTGAATGGTAGGTCACAGAGCCTTTAGACAAGCTGATGAGAGTTAGAGACCTCCTCTCTAGAAAAATCTAGGTCCCTATTGCATTTTATATAAAATTTTAGGCTGTTTCAAGATTGCCCCCTCTCCCCCATCCCCCGCCCCATGGAAAGCCATCCATGGATTCCAGACTGCAAACCACTGAATCTGTGCTTCATTCAGCTTATAAACTTTATGAAGCTCATTACGCCCTCCAAGTTGACTTTCCTACCGAATCCAAACCAAATGAAGAACCTAGCCATTTGTAAATGTGTGTTTAGTACATTGGTCCTCACCCTCCAGCTCAGTGAGCCTCAGCCCAGCTGGGCCATGGAAGGGCCTTTGCATGTGGCCCTGCAGGTATTCCCTGTACAAAGTGCCCCCAGCTGATGGCCAGGACTTTCCCTAATTCACACAGAGGTGGTCTGTGGGCCAGCAGCAGCCTTTGCAACATACACCTGGGCACAAGAAGTTAACGTCCAGCAGGTGATTCTCCAACCGAGGGCTTGACCTGAGGCCAGCTCTTCCTCCTGTAGGCCCAGTAGACAGTGTTCATAGTGGCTTGAGAGAGATGTCATCAAGAGGCTAGACTGAATTCCTTGATTTTGTTAGGACTCATTTGTGGAAAGTAACTGAATCCATTGGAGATTTGTAGGCAATGAAACCAATCCGGCTGACTTAAGCAGAAAAGGAATTTATTGAAACCATGTCAGGTGATTCATAGAAATGTCAGGAAAGCTGCAGAACAGACATGAGATAAAGGACAGAAAGCAAGTGACTGACATTTTCAACTTCTATAGTGGGAGGTACTCTCCACTTCCCACCAAGACTCTTAAATGGGAAAGGGGGGATGTCCCCCAAACAATCGAAGGCAGCCCTCCAAAATACACAGGCATTTTGTAGGATCAGAAACCAGCTGCAGCTAGCTTTAGTAAAGAAGACTCTTTTAGGCTTATCGGGTGTTTCATGACACCAGGGGCAGAAGGGAAGCTGGACCACTGGAATGGCCTGGAACTAGGTACTTGACAGTGAGCAGGACTCTTTCCCTAGCTCTCATCTCTGCCTCTCCATGCTCCTCCTTCATTTTCTCTCTTTATATTCTGACATTTTATTTTTTTTCGCCTGGGGTTGTAGGATCATGTGGTAAAAATGGGGTTTGGAGGAGGTCCCTTCCAGGAAGGGGAACGAGGTACTCATTACAAGGGGTGGCTTCTGCCCCCGGCATGCCTTCACTCACTGCGGAGGATCCTTTTGATAGCCTGAGTATTCTGCCCTGTGTCTCTCTGAGGTCGCGGTCACCTGCTCAGACATTCCTACAATGTTAGGTCTTCCTCATTTTACTGCCAGAAGGACCGGGCTCTAAGAAATTAAGGTGACTTACTCAAGATTTTGACTGTCCCATGAATTAGTTGGCACATGTACAGTGCTTATAAGAGGGCTTAGCATGTGGAGAACTCCATAGATGTTAGTTATGTCACTGGGTTATCTTTTCTTCCAAAGTATACTTCTTTCCTCTTCTCTCTTTCCCTTTCTTGGCTCCCTCTGTCCCTCCTTTATTCGTTCTTTCCAAAAATAAGCACCGAGGGCCTTTTGTGTGCCCAGTACCATTCTGGGTGCTGAGCACTCATCCCTGAGCAAAATAGACAAGACTCCTGCCCTCCCAAGGCTTTTCTTTCAGCAGGAAGCAAGTAAACACACAAGACGATTTCTGACGGTGATAAGTGCTCTGAAAGAAATGAACAGAGAAGTGGCAGGGGCTGGCTTTTGGAAGGGCTACTTTGAAGTGGTGACTGGGGAAATTGCCTCAGTCTTCTGATGGGGACTGTGACCTGAGGGATGAAAGATGAATGCTTCGAGAAGAGGAGATAGCATGAGCAATAGCTCTGAGGTGAGAACAAGCTGGAAAGAAAAGGAAAGGAAGAAAAGAGAGAGAAAGAGAAGGAAAACTTTTCTGGCTAGAACACAACGGGGAATGAAGGTGGAGAGAAGGCAGAGGCCAAATCAGGAAGAGCTTTTTAATGGCATCATTTACCTAAGTGCAAGGGATGGGGGAACCCATGTGACCCATTTAAATGGGACAGTGTCATGATCTGATTTAGAATAAAAAAAAAAATTATCAGAGAACCACAAATTAAGGGACATTCTACAACCAAACCAAACTAAACAACAACAAAGACAACCCAACTGGCCTGAACCGTTTTTTAGATAAGAGTATTACATCATTGTTAAATTTTCTGACTTGATTGGGGAAGAAAATTTCATAACTTGATAACTTGATTGTGGTTATGCAGGACAGTGTCCTTCTTCTTAGAGAATACATGTGAAAGTGAATACATATAAAAGGGCATGATCTCTGCAATATACTCTCAGGTTCAGGAAAAAATGTGTACGTAGAGAATGAAAAACATGTAGAATAACATTAGAAGATGGGGAAGCATATGCTTGAGTTCTTTGTGCTATTCTTGTAACTTCTGTAGGTTTGATTACTGATATAGTTAAGTCTGTCATCTTGCTGTTCGTTTTTTATTTGTCTCATCTGTTTGTTCCTCTTTTCCTCTTGTTCTGTCTCTTTTTTGGATTGAGTATTTTTTAAAATAAACTTCTTTGTTCTTATTAGCTATAACTCTTTGTTTTTTTTTCCATATTTATTTAGAATTTATAGTACACATCTTTAACTTATCACAGTCTACTTTCAAGTGATAGTCTATCATTTCACATTTAGTGTAAAAACCTTAATAATATCCTTCCATTTCTCCCCTCCCAGCCTTTGTGCTATTGTTGTCATACATTTGTACTTTCTAATATAAATCTCATATTACATTGTCATTATTTTTGTTTCAACAGTTATCTTTTAAAGAGATTTAAATAATACAAACACATATTTTATTTTTTTGGCACCCTTTATTCCTTTGTGTAGATCCAGATTGCCACCTTGTACCTTTTTCCTTCTGACTAAAGAACTTCCTTTAACATTTCTTGTATTATGGGTCTGCTGGCAATGAATCCTTTCAGCTTTTGTATATCTGAAAGAGTTTTTATTGTAGAATTCTAGGTTGACAGTTTTTTTCTCTTAGTGTTTTAAAGATGCTTCTATTGCAATTTTTTTCTATGAAGAGAAATCTAATAATAATAATTATTATTATTGCTCTGTGGGTAATTTCCTTTTTTTCTAGCTACCTCCCCTTTATCACTAATTTTGGACAATTAGATTATGACATGCCTTTATATATAGTTTTCTTAATGTCGTGTGTGCATGTGTGTGTTTGGGGTTTGTGGAGCTTCTTGGATCTCTGGGTTTATAGTTTTTATCAAATTTGTAAATTTCTCATTCATTATTTTCTCAAATAGTATTTTCTTTCTGCCTCCACCTCCTTCTTTGGAGACTCATAACTCAATAATGCCCTTTTCATTTTTTCCAGTCTTTTACTTTCTGTATTTTCATTTTATATGGTGTCTATCACTATATCTTCAGTTTCACTGATATTTTCTTACACAGTTTCTTATCTGCTCCTTTAATCAATCAATCAATCAATCAATTAATTAATTAATTAATTTTTATGGCAACGTTGGTTAACAAAATCCAATAAGTTTCATCTGTACACTTTAACAGTAAGGCATACATATATTTACACTGAGTGTTCACCTCGCATAGTTAGATTTCTGTCACCACATATTCGACCCCCTTTACCCTGTCTACCTCCCCCTTTATCTGCTCTTAATCCCATCCAGTGTACTTTTCAGTTTAGATATTGTAATTTTCATATCTAGAGGTTCGATCTGAATCTTTTAAAAATATATTCTATGATGTTACTTAGAATATATAGGATATAGTTATAATAAATGTTTTAATGTCTTTGTCTGCTAATTCTAACATCTGTGTTGATTCTGGACCAGTTTCAATTTGATTGATCTTTCTCTTCATTATGGCTCTTATTTTCCTGCTTATTTGCATGCCTGATCATTTTTACTAGATGCCAGACAGTGTAAAATTTAATTTTTTTGGTGTCAGATAGTGGTCTTTTCTTACAGGAAATTGCCTGAGCTTTGCTCTGGAACGCAGTTAGTTACTTGAAATTAGTTTCATCCTTTCAAATCTTTTAAGATTTATTAGGCAGGACCAAAGCAGCATTTAGCCTAGAGCTACTTGTTTCCCTTTCCTAAGGCAAGACCTTCTTGTTACTCTCCTAATGCCCCATAAATTTTGAGGTTTCCCAGTCTGGTTGGGAGAATCAGGCACTATTTCCCACCTATTGTGAATGCCAGCTTCTCTTCTCCCGAGTCCTTTCAGGTGGTTCTTCCCCCAGCCTTGGGTCGCTCTCTCCCAGGCATGCCATGATCAGTGCTCTCCCAAACAGAGCACTGGGGTTCTCTCCATGCACCTTCTTCTCTGTGGTAATCTCGCCTGTGACCTCCAGGCACTGTGGACTGCAAGAACTCTCAGCTCTGTCTTCTCTCCTCTAGGCATTCCCAGGGTTCCGCCTGGGCTGCCTGGGAGGTCTCCTAAGGCACTGAGCCGGGGCAGTTGTGAGGTTGCTCTCATTTGTTTTCTGTTTCTCAGGTGTCACTGACTTTCATGGCCTTGTGCCCAGTGTCTTAAAGACTTTGTTTTATGTATTTCACTTGGTTTTTCAGTTATTTCAAGTGGGAGAGTAAATCCAGTCCTGATTGCTTCATCATGTCGTTGATGTTCTTCTGTAGGTCTCACATTATTTGAACTAAAAAAGTTAAAAAAAAAAAATTGTGGTTGATGCGTATAGAGAAAGAAAAGAGAGAAACAAATGGTCCAGCTAGAGAGATTGGTCATTTGGAATTGGCTGGTGACAGTCACATTGGAGGAAAGTAGGTACTTTGGGGATTTGTTTTGGAAATAGAATTGACAAGAAGACTGGTGAATCAGGTGGGCAGGGATGGGAATGAGGCTTGGTGTGAAGGCAATGAAGGAATCAAGGCTGTCTTCGCAGCCCGCATCCTGACCTCTTGCCTCTTGTGCTTTAAACTCAGCTCTTGACTTAAAACTACCCAGCAATATGGTATTTCAAGAATATGCTTTTTATAGGCAAATGGTGTCATCCAGGTAATATTTCCTCATTGGAAAGCTAGATGTTTATGAAGCCTTCATAACCATGAAGGCTGGTTGGCCATTTCGTGCCTCGTTGGCCATTTCGTGCCTCACACACTCAGATGCATAACATGGTCTCTGACTGCAGAATAAAATCATCGTTCCTTGGGAAAAGTATTTGCTTTCAAGTTATGTAGAGACTTTCCAAGTTTCTGCTTTTCCAGGATTATGTTTAGATGGGTAAAACTTTCCCATTACCTCCAATTTTCAAGATCGATATTCTTTTTGTGAGGAAACACATAGCATCTGCTAAAAAAGGCTTTGCTGTGGAATCTTTATTAAGAATATTATATTAGAATGGTCAGTGACAGGGCCCTTCTTCTCACCACTTTTTAACAGGTAAATCTGGTTCAATCAGAAGAGGTGTTCCCACGAGGATGATGATACCTCTCTCCTCAGCTAATGATGTTGGACCAGGTACTTGACCCCCAAACAGCCAATTAATGGGTATATAGCAGCCTGTAATGGGGCCCAGCATGAAGATGGATGGGGCCATTGGAATCTCTCTTTACTAAGAATTTTGATTTAAGAAATACATGAAAGAATTGAAGCCGTAAGGAACCTTCAGTGGTCCTGATGCTACAGGTGCAGGTTATGCTTTTTGCTGCACACGGAGTCACTTGAGATGCTTATGTGACATGCCCATTCCCAGACCTCAGCCCCAGAGATGCAGATTCCACTGCCCTTGGTTGCTCAGGAACTGGTATAGTATTTTATACTGGTCCCTGGGACATTCTGAAGCAGCTATGCCAGGAGCACATTTTTGGTCTTTTTAAAAATTAATTTTATTTCTTAAGTCAAAAAATATTTTGAAACTTAAAGAGAAACTGTAAGAATATAAGAACTTCTGTACACTCTTTAACCAGATTCACCATCTGTAAACGTTTTTTGCTTCATTTGCTTCTCTTTCTATCCACACACACACGATTTTTTTCTTAACTATTTGAGAGTGGTTTGCATGCATTAAGCCCTTTTTACCCCTAAATCCTTTAGTATATATTTCCTAGGAAGAAGATTGTTCTCTTACACAGTCACAGTAGAATGATCAAATTCAGGAAATTTAACATTGATTGATACAAGACTATTATCTCATCCTGAGTTCATATTCCGATCTCATCAGTTATCCTGATTGTATCTTTATCCAGCCCAGGATCCTGCCTAGGGTCGTGAATTCCATTTAGTTGTTGTTTTTTTAATGTCCCAAGGATCAAATTTTGAGAAACACTGCTGTGATTCTCTCTGGAGAGAAAATCGAACTCCATGAAAACAGCTGACTCACAGGAATAGTGGGGCAGAGACCCGAGGGGTAAGTGTCCCTGGGCTCTCCTTGGATTGAGGGACAGTGTCTGTGGCAAATGCTCAGTTCTTCCTGCTGCCCCGTGGGTCACAGGTTCCCCTACGTGGACGGCCCTATTAATTCCCTAGCACTTTCCCTTCCACCTCCATTGCTAAAGGCAAACAATAAGTCTCTATCATATGCCACGGAGAGTGGGAAAGGAAAGAGAAAATGAATAGAGAGAAAGAGAGTGAGAAACCCAGCTGTCCTGCCCTTAGACCCACAAATCGTTTGATGGCCTTGGGCAAGTTACAGCATATTCTCAAGCATCAGAACCAACATCAGAATAAAACTGGCTTCTACTTTTTGTGTCTTGAGAATGAGATAATGGTCGCAAGGTCCTCAGAGGCTGTTGTTGTCAGATGAAGGGATGAGAGAAGTCCGAAGACGAGGTTCTGTACTTGCAAATGTTTCACATCATTGCACCAGGGTATCCATCTTCACGTGGATTTCACATGAGTTCTTTTTCTTTCTTTTTTTTTTTTTTTTTTAAGAGGGAGTAAAAGGAGGAACTCAGTGCACATGACATTAACGGGGCTGGAAAAAAAGTCCCTATTTAGAAATCTGATACAAAAGCAAAGTCATCGTTTTCAAATCCAAACTTGATTCCAACTCACTGGCCCGACTCATGCTTCTGCCACAGGCTTCGGGGGAGGCTTCCGGGCTCGTGTGCTCAGAAGCAGCCCTCCCAAGGAGGGGAGTGGTCTGTGCATCGTCAGGTGAGCTTAGAAATGCCTAGACAGTGATGCCTGTGCGTGAAGTCCTAACACCTTACATCATGACCTGATCCCACTGTCCACCTCCCAGTCTCTGTCTAGCCATATTCCACCTCTTCAGTTCCTTCAGATCTGGCAACTAGCATGTTTGCTGTCTATTTTGCTTGGACTTTTCTTTCCTGACTCTTTGTCTTCTTAAATCCTGCTTCTCTTTCTGTTCTCAGCATCGAAGTCACTTCCTAAGCCTTCACTGACATCCAAGTGTGGAATAGGTGCTCCTACTTGAAATCCCACCATCTGATGAAGGCTCCTGTCCCAGCATGATTGTGATTGACTGTTAATCTGCTCGGACTCCATAGTAACAGTAGATTTTAAGGACTGTGAGATCGAGCACTGTATTTTCTCTACTGTTAATGTTTCTGGTTCATGGCTTAGTACTTAATGCACAATAAATATTTAATGGATGAGTTGAAGAGAAGCTTGCTCAGATCTTACAGTTTGGAAAGTAACACAAAAAGAGTGAATCGTGTTTAGCAACATCATAGTACTCACACATACCGCTATGTCTTTCTCCACCTGTTATGGGAAGCTCAGATTTATTATGTTAACTAGAAATCTGGAGTTTGTCTTCCTCGTCTTCCCCAGCTAAACACCTAAGTGGTTTGTTGGTCTCAGGTTCCATCTTCTCATTTCCGTTCTCACTGCCATTGCCCTCATCACCTCCTTGTTGGATCAAGACATTCCACTGCTCCTCAACTTTTCAACGTTTACTTTGTTCCGGGAGCTACTCATCTCAGCATTTAGAACTTTACCCTGACTGGTCCACCGGTCTCTCATGATGGAGGTACCCACACGGGGCTCCTGGACATTCCTCAGACATCTTTATAGCTTCATTCTCTTAATTCATGCTGCTTGCTCAGCAAGGAATTCCCATCTTTCCCTTTCCCCAGCCCCTACCTATTGGATCTGCCTGCTTATCTTATAAGGCTTAGCTTAGATTCCTCTTCTAAACTTCTTATGAGTAAGGATATCCCTTACTCTCCCAATCTGTTTTGTACCTGAGTTTAGATAGCATGTTTGTGTAGGGAGGAATAGTGGTTTATCAAAAACTAAGACATTCCTGGTTTTGAGAGAGGAAATGCTAGAGTTCAAATAGCCATGCCTCATAACAATGGCCCGTGCTCATCACCATTTACTAAGAACCAGGGCTGAGCATTTCACCTGCCTTGTCTCATTTAGCCATCATAACAGGTCTTGGGATGGGGAGGGAAGTAGGCTCTTTAAATATCCTCATTTTGCAGATAAAAAACAGAGGTTCTGAGAGGTAACCTGATTTCTCCGCAGTCACTCAACAAGAGGATGATGGATTCTCGGTGCACCTCCAGTCTACACTGCTTCCCTCCAGAGCTTGAGCTGGCAGCCGCTGCACCCTCCTAAAGGAAGCAGCCAGCCCCAGGCATCTCTGCACGGCTGATGCACGCGGCTTGTCACTTTGCACATAATAAATTGCTTCATCAGTCTTTTAAATGAATGAATGCTTTCTAATTGGTATTGAGAGTATGATCTTTCATTACCTTCTCTCATTAATATTGATAACAATATGGTACATGAATGCGGCCCTTTTGTTTATTTAAATAGAAGTCCTGCATGTGAGTGATAAAAAAAATTAAATAGTACAAGAGCATATAGAATGCATATGAAGTTTCATTCCCTCTCACTACCTAGTCTAATCCCCAGAGACAACCGCTGGTAACAGTTTCTTGTTTATCCTTCTGGAAATAGTCCTTGTATAAATCAGAATATGTGCATATGGATTTCTTTAAGAGAAACACAAATGGGAGCCTACTGTGCATTGCTTTGCATCTTGATTCTTTCCTTTAGAAATGGGTTCTGGAGAATGGTCCATTTTGCACGTACGGGTCTGCCGCATTCACTTTAAGGGCATGTGGTATTCTGTAGGATGGATGCGCCCCGATTGAGTTAATGAGCGCTGTGTTGATGGACAGTTAGGTCGTTTCCCCTATTTTGCTGTTGCAAACGATGCTGCAATAATTCTTTTGCACACACTTCTTTGCCCTCTGGTGAGTGATCTGTATCCCCTTGCATGTAAATGTGGGCGAACGCTGGGCAATTGTTCCTCTTTTAAAAATAGAAGACCAAGGCACAAAGGTTTTTAGGAATCTTTTCAAATGAAAGAGGGAGAAAGGGAGGAGGTCAGAAGCCTTCTACATTTTCAGAACAGGGTCAATTGGAAGGTTATTATAAACATGGAAAGATTATGGTGCCCCTGCCCCCATTAGTAAAAATCAACAAAAAGTTTAGATATTTCTCCATAGCGACCACTTCATTGTTTTTGTTGAAGTATCTATTGCATTTTAAACATTAATTTTTGGGGTGTCCCTGCTTTTTCTGAGACCCAAAGCATGGACTCAGCCTGCCTCTGGCACTGGCCTGGGTGAGGAAGGGAGCTGCATGGGGAACAGTAGGTCCCGGACTCTGGGATTGGCCAGGGTCAGTGGTCAGGGTGGAACTAAGCCTGAATTCACAGCTCTTGTCCCAACTGCCCATTCTACAGATGAGAAAACTGAGACCCAGTGAGACGTCATGTGGCTGTCAGAAACTAATTGATATCGTCTTAATATAGGTGTCCCGACTCTCAGGCTGGTGGCATTTTTAAGCAAGTGAAACCCTAGGCAGCCACCCATAAATAAACGTAGCCCCAAAGCTTCATTTTTATTTTACAACTACAAACAGGCAGCATCAAGAGACTTATGAAGCCTGCTCTAGGCCAATGGCATATTAAACGTCAGCCGTCCCCTGCCCCAAAGGAAGCATCACTTGAGATGAAACTGTGATTTACAATGTCCGGTTAGGAGATGTGGTGAGTAACAGTCAGTGGTCTCAGGGGCTGACACTGCCCATCACTCAGATACTCCGATGGCCTGGAGAGTGGCCATCAGCTGCCTCTAGGTAATATTTCAAGGCTGCCATGATATTATCTATCTCATGCCCCGTTGATGCGGCTTCGAGAGCTCCCAGCCATGACACTGATCAAAGTAAGATCTGAGCCGGCAACACTTCCTGTCGAAAAGAATCTTGTAAGTCATAACTTTCCAGAGAACTTGCAAGGCAGCTTTGGTGGCTAATGTGAGTCTTTGGGGACAAAGACCCTCGCGGGAGCTCCTTGGTCTTTATAGGCACACAGCCTTCCTATTTATTTTTTCTTCATTCGGTCCCAAGCACGGGTATTGTGGTATGGTGCTCAAGGCAAGGACTGAGTGATGTCTGGATTCAAATCATGCCTCCACTGCACACTGTAGTGTGACCTTAGGCGAGTTACTTAAATCTTAGTGGGTTGTCAGCCTGGCTCATGATTCCCTCCATGCTGTGTGCACATGTGAAAGTAAAGTTAAGAATTTTGGGCTGTAGTGATTTATTAGTGGTTTCTAGGATTTCACTCGCATTAAGAGGGCCACTGGCCTGAATGGAAATCTGAGTTGAAGCTTGGTAGGGAGAGCATGATTGTGGAACCAGGCTGCTTGCATTCGGATTCCTGCTGCGAACTCTTTCCTCCTTTCCACTGTGTGGCCTTAGCTCGGTGTTCAAGTTCCATCAACCATAAAAGGGGGAAAAACAGTACTTACTTAACGCACAGGTTAATGTGAGAATTTCCCGAGGCGTGTGTGTAAAGTGACACAAACAGATCACTTGAAATACGTCCTGTGATTATAGACAGAGGTCTTGATTTGAAAGACAAACACCATAACTCTCCGGCTTCCTCTTCCATATATAATATGCCTTTCCTTTTTTTATACTTTAATATATTTTAATTGCGAAAAGTATGTGTGTAATAAAATAATGCTCATATGTGCAATTTGCTCATATTTATTCATTCAACATATATTCATAGAGATCCTCCTTTGTGCCAATTACTGTTTTAGGCACTGGGGACATGTCAGTGAATAAGACAGACACAGATTCCTGCCCTCAGAAAGTTTTTGTTTCAGTTGGGGAAGACGGATGACAACTAATATAATAAATAAGAAAATTATGTATTACGTTAGAACGTGGTAGATGCTATGGAAAAAATGGGGGGTAGTGGATAGGGAGATAGGAAGTACTGGGGTGTGCATGCTGTTTAAAATGTTGCCTACCTCCTAGAGAAGGTGAGACTTGATCACAACCTTGAAGGAGGCGGAGAAGCGAGCGGTGGAGACAATAGGAGGAGAGTTCTGAGGAACAGCAAGGAGGGCTTTGTCACCCACTGAAGAGGGCAAGGGATGACAGGAGAAAACAAGGTCCCAGTGGGTGGGTGTGGATTTCACTGGGCCATGGAAGCCATTGGAAGGATTTTCTTTTTTGCCGTGTGTGAAACTGGGTTCCACTGGAGATTCTTGAGGAGCAGAATGACATGATCTGGTGTAATTTTATACTAATAATTTTAAAAGTTACTCTTTTCAGCATTGGTCACTTGAGCAAAAACTAGAGACAACATGGACGCCCATTGGTAAGGAGCTGGTTAAATGAGTGGGGCCGTAGAAAGGGAAGCTCACTCTGTGTGGGGAGGATAAGTGCTGTGGACTGACTGCTTGCGTCTCCCCAGAATGTTTATGCTGAAGCCTAACTCCTGTGCGATGGTGTTTTGAGGTGAGGCCTGAGGGAGTTAATTGGGTCATGAGGGTGAAGCCCTCATGAAATCAGGATTAGGGCCCTTCTAAGAAGAGACGGAGAGAGCTTGCTTTTACGCTTTGTATGGCCGTCAAATGAGGATACAGCAAAAACATGTCCATAGGCAAACCAGGAACAGAGCCCTCATCAAGAACCTGACCATGTGGCACCCTGATCTTGGACTTCCAGCCTCTAGGACTGTGAGAGAGAAATCTTCTTTGCTTAAGCTGCCCAGTTTATGGTATTCTGTTACAGCAGCCCGGATTGAATGAGACAGCGTGATATCCAAGATACATTGTCAAGTGAAAAAAACATAAGGTTCAGTGTTCTGTATGATGCATACAGACAGGGATCTCTGTATTGGCATTGACTATCTCTGAAAAGGTACACAGGAGACTGATAGCCCATGGCAACTTAGAGCCTCTGGAGGACGGAGTGAGCAGGACACTTTTTACCCTTTATGCTTCTGTCTCTTGAATTTTGAGCCATGTGAATGCATATATTACCTATTCAAAGCTAATGATCAAAAATAAGAAGTATACACATCTGTACCAAGTCAGATGATATCATTTGTCCATAAAGAAAAAGTTAATAATTGCCCTTCTAACTTCCGTTCTCACCCTGAGAAAACCAGTGATGTACATCTTTTCACCAAACATACACATAAACATAAACACATCTATGTTTTCTTCCTGAAACCAAGAAACCAACGAGAAATGGAATTATGCTAAATTCATTAGTCTGCAACTTGCTTTTTCCATGCTTCATAAAACACCAAGGCCGTTCTCCAGACCAACCCAAGAAAACATTTATTATTGTTGTTGTTGTTGTTATTATGTTTAGTAGCAAAAGTATCTATCATGTGAATGTGCCATTATTTACTTAACAATTCCCTATTTGGAGTACATTTAAGTACTGAGACTTGTGAAGTCTATATGTATGTTTGTGGGTGCTTGTGTACCCTGCTTCTGACAGCATGGCAATGAACACTTTTATATGCCTATCAACTGTGTTCAGATACTCTATCTCAGCTGTTTGGGGAGTCCAATGGAAAGAGGGCAGGCATTTAACCTTCTCGTTTGTGAAGCATCACAGTGGGTCATATGAAGAGCTGGGTTTAGTCCAGCTGCGTCACTGGCCAACTCATTGTGTATCTTTGAGCAAGTCTCTCCCTCTCTCTGGGTCTCAGTCTTTCCATCTGTCAAAGGGAGAGTTGGGGGGCTTGGTGATCCTGATGGCCTTTCCATTTCTAGGGTCTTCATGGGATTACAAGTTACACAAGGAGAGGGACCGTGTTTGTTTTATGCACTGCTGCTTCCTGAGTGTTAAGCACATGGTAGACCCTTAATGAGCATTGTCGAGCAAACGAATGAATGGATTCTTTATCTTGTTTAAGGTCACGAGGCTCAATCATAGCAGAGTTGTGTGAGCTCATGTTTCTTTTTTCCTCTACATCATTTTGCCTCTTGCCTCTGAAATATCTTTACCCTTGACCTTTACATCTTGTAACCACATGATCTTTTGTTCTTCTATTCATACTCATGTGATGTGTGTTTCACTGGCAATGTGTCTTTTACATATTAGGCCAGGGTTCTAATCTTAGTGCCATCATTTACTACCTGTGTGGCCTGGGGCAAATTGTCTGACCCTGTTTCCTCCTCTGTAAATAGCAATGAAAGTTTGGTATTTACCATGCAGATGTGCTTTGAGGTAAATTATGTAAATGAATATGTGTTAAATTGCCTAACAAAGTGCCTGGTGGACAGTAGGTGCGCAATAAATGGTGGCAGTTGCGGTTTGACAGCATGGCAATGAATAGGGTGTAGCCTAAATGATGGGCATTTCAATTTAACAAGTGAGCGTTGGTATCTCTTAGACAAGAGACACTGGCCTAGGTGCTGGGGGGACTCAAAGGTGTGTGATTATGTGCTCTGCCCTTCCAGTAGCCCACCACAAAATCCCAGAAACATCAATTTCATAGTGAAATTTCATCAAAATAGTTAAGTATATTGTTGAAATCATATTACTTGTTTTGGGTAGTTACACATTAAAGGACACGCACATATACATACAACATAGAGTTTTATGCTTTTGACTTAGTTTCCATGGTTTTTTTTTATTCCAAATGCCTGGACCATTTTTCAAGACATGTTGTTGGTTTTGGAGGGTACCTTGGAAATCGGGGTGGGTTGAAATAGTTGAGGTAGGAAAGGGTGGAGGCAGCTGAAGGCTTATTATTTTCTTTCATCTTCTTCATAAAAAAAGAGAGTCTGAGACTCAATCAAATTCTACTGATGTAGAGAATGCCTAGAACATGATTGAGTTCCAGAGAAAGAAATACAAAGGGTGATTCATTTCAGAAAGGTGAATCAGTTGGCACTTTTTGCGTGCAAGTTACAGAAGGCCAAAACAAATGGCTTAAATAACAGGGAGTTTATTGCTTTGTATTACTGAATTGTTTAGCAGTAGAGCTAGCCTCAGGTGAGGCCCAGGGACTCCACTGATAACCTCGAGAGCTTCCTTTAGCAATGGCTTCATTTTCAGCTCTTGCATGGAGCTCTCTAGCAGCTCCAGACTCCTTCTTAAGGCAGCCAAATGGCTCTGGCAGCTGCAGCCCACATTCATAAACTGCATCATCTATGGGGAGAGAGGGTATCTTTTGAAGACTCTTCCCAAGCCTCAGAATTGCTTCTCTCTCATTGGCCCAAATTGGGATATGTGCCCTTTCCTGAGCCAATCATCATTGTTCAGAAGAGTGGTTCAAGCCAGCTGGTGACCCCCTTTGTTGGGGAGCATAGGATCTATTCCACTCAAAATAACCAGGTTGAGAATAAGGAAGTGGTAGTTTCATAAGAGAGATCTGGGACAGTGTTCAGAGGGAAATGGATGCTGGGCTGCCAGTATATAACTGTCTACGAGAATAATCAATTATTCCCATATGGAGTATCTACTATATGTTTGCCGCAGTTCTAAATATTTTAGGTTCACCTACTCATTTACTGCTAATAAAAACCCTATGAGGTACTATTTTTTCAATCTCCAGGATGAGGCAACACAGAGAAAAAGGGATCAAGTAAGTTGCCCACTTGGTAAGTGAAAGCAAAATAATTCAACCTAGGCAGGCTGGCTCCAGACTCTTTTGCTTGAACATTGCACTGTGGTTTCTACGAGACCCAGGTTGGGATGTAAAGCAGTTCTCTACAAAATCATTTGTTGTAACTGTATTATGTCTTGGGTGATTTTTGAAGAAGGTGACGTTCCTATGTTGCTTTGGATCGTTCCACTTAGTTGAAAATTTTGGGGTAGTTTCATGGTCCTTTTAGGAATACGTGGGAAAGATAAAGCCATTTTTGCTTAAAATTACCCGTAAATTGCACTTAAGTTTGATCTATAAATGTTGACTCCCAGTTAATGCATCGGATGCATGTTCCCAGTCTTTTATCTATAGTCTTTCACTAGTAGCATGACTAGTGTTATTTTTCTCAGCCAGAAGCTTTGAAGGAAGATGGCCGAAAGGTTTGCGGAGGGGAGCAGCTTGGTGGGAAGATGTTCATGTCCCCCTTCTTTCTGACATCCTTTCCTTTTTTCCTTCTCCTTCCTCCTCCCTTTCTTCCTTCCTCTCTCTCAAACTCCCTGCCCCGCCCTGTGCTTCTAAATAAAAGTAACACACTTAGATTTTTCTTTTAATATAGAAGCACAAATGAGAAAATGTAAGAAGGAGCTCATGTACTCTCATCTCCCTTCTATAAATAACTACTCTTTTTGGTGCGTTGTTTTTACTTTTTCTCACAGAGATCGCATGACAGCAAGTATTTTATAGCATTACTTCTCATTTAAAAGATATCTAGAAGATTTTTAAAAATGTCACCGAGCATCCTTTAGCATCATCATTTTGAATAGAGTAGATGCACCATAATTTATTTAACCAAGTCTCTATTTTGGACAGTTAGATTCGTTGTCAGTATTTTGATCTTAAAATGACTTTATTCATGAGCACTGTTTGGCTAAATCTTTGCTGTATCGTTGACGACTGTCTTCATTTGCTGGGTCCGAATACGTCAGTCTTCCAGCATGTGTCCACTTGTGGGGATGGGGATGCTCCCTATCTCTTTCAGGCTCACTTGTGTTGTTCCCGCCTGCAGAGAGGCTTGATTCCTGCTTATACGTTTTCAGTTTCAGGAGCAGACTCTCAGAATGCAGGCCCACAATTGGCATCGCTATTATCTTTTTGCCTGTTCATGTAACAGTGTAGTATGAACTCTATCAGACTCAAAGTTTGAGAGAGCTCTCGGGATGTCCACCTTGGGGAAAGGCCATGAAAGAAATACGAAGATATTTAATAGGTGGTATTTTTGCTCTGTCGTTGTCAGGGCCTGCTATGCGCAATATATTATGTTTGGCACTTTACTGCTTTTAAAAAATAAATTTAAGCGTTAACACAACCCTGTCAGGTAGGAGTTTTTTCCCCATTATATTAGAAATTAATTAGGAGTTGTTAGTTTTTCTCGGCTGGAGTCTACCGTCTGGCTCTTTCTACTGCTCTATGTTGTCCTTGGCAGGTGTTAAACTAGTTAGACCAGTTATGCACAAACGAAAAGTTAAAAACATTGGACAAGGCATGTGTGCCAGACAGTGTGTGATGTGATGAAGGGACTGCGCAGCTGGGGTTATGGCTGCTGGAGGCGTCCTACAGCTCATCATGTCCCATATGCAGCACCAGAGCAGAAGGGCAAGTGGTTTTGTGGGCTTTTCCTTTGGAGAGAGCCGGTCTACCAGTCACACCTCACCTTCAGTTGAATCTGTGGAGACAAGGGTGAGTAGAATTCCATTTCCGGGCCCCAGCTGAACTATAAGCTGACCAAGGTATAGCTGTAACTCTCACCCCAACAGAGGCTGTGTATTTGGGGATTTCCTGGGTTCAAGAGCCCCAAGCATCTTAGCTCACGAGTGGGCTGAAAACACAAGCATCATCATACCACTTGGGGGTATTTTCATAGGCATCTATGTCAAAGTTTCCTAGTACCAAATCAAAGAGTCTGAGGGTTAAAGAACTCAGATGGAGATGTCCCTGTTGTACCCTGGGGGGCACGCTTGAGGGTCATCTTTCCAGTTTGACATTTTTGTACCCCTGAACCCACACTGTGATATTTAAGGTGGATAGTGGCAAGATTCTCAAGCTTTCTGTATGCGCATTGTGAAACATGAAGCAAAGCCATCTCAAATGTGGAACCAAGTAACACACCAGAGAGCCTAGATGCTGTGTGCATGAGCTTTTCTAGGGTTCATGGGGGAAAAATTGACTGGCTCCAAAATTTAAAAAGAGAACTATAAAATCGAAGCTAATAAATTTTAAATTAAATGCCTCCCCAACAAAACATCATCACTGTATCAATTCTTAGACTTTAACTCAACTCATATATCAACATTAGTTTCAGTTAACATAGTACTGTTCAAAATCAAGGACTGCCAGCAATATTTACTGTGGGCTATGGATGCATTTTGAAGTATTTAACACAATGGTAGAACGTGGGGGGTGAAAGCATGTGAGTTAGTCAAAGGAAGGGTGGCTTGCTTGTATTTAAAATAAAACAATGCAGAGCTGAAAAATTTTCATACTGATGTTGTTCCCATTGCATTCCAAGAAACTGGGTAGAAAATAGCTCCAACCCAGTAATCTTGTTAATTTTTGCATCTATGAGAGCCTGCAAAGAAGATAGCATGGCATTTGGTTAGACTGGGGCTCCCAAGTGGGGAGAGCAGTGTTCTTGTAACTCAGGAAAATTCATAGTCATTTAACAGTTCCTCCCAGCATTGCCTTACTAATTCTGTAACCCTGGAAAGTTGTTTCAGTGCTCTGAGCTTCTGTCATCTGTAAGATGGAGGTGACAATACCCATTTTATGTGTCTTAAATGAAATAATGTAGGTTAAGTGCCTAGCACTTTGCCTGGCATATATGTTCCAGAAATGCTGTTTAAACTCACCTCCATCCTACTTCCCCACCCCTCCCAACCCCCAAAATAAGAATTTTGATTATAGAAGGGCGAGGCTAAATTCCCACATTGTTCACGAAAAACTGGCTCAAGATTCGAGAGTCTATTCTTAGCAAGGCAATAGGCAGACAATGAAGGTGCATACAGCTGACAGTACATAGCTATTTAAATCCTGGCCCTGTGCATCCACATCCACTTGCCTGTTTCTGGAAAACCCTACCAAGTAAGCCCTATGCGTTGTGAAGGAACCCTTAGGAATGCAAAAGTCAAGTTAACTGACTGCAGTGTGGTAATGAACTTAGCAGAAACCAGCGGGGCCAGAGTTCCTCGTTTGTTGCTTTGGAGTCTAGCCCCAGTTAATGGATCCAAATGACTCTGTATTTCTTTAGACATAATTGTCACTAATTGACATTGTACAGCTCTTAACCTTTCATAAAAGCTCCACAAAGAGATCATTTACTCTTTAACTCTTCTGGTCACCTTATCCTTCCTTGTCTCATCCATTCAGTGTTTCAGTCGATGTTGAATAGTGCCTAAAGGTCAGCTCACAGCTGACTCAGATGCCTGGGGCCCCCGGCCCACACCCCCAATGAGCTCCCTCCCCCATGAGAGAGAATCTCACGTAAGCAAACAGTTTCCATGCTGACCTCTTTGAGAGGGCAGAGTAATGCGGGGATGAGGGGACAGAGATTTGAAGAGAGCAAATTTCAAACGCTGACTCTTCACATTTCTAACTATGTGACCTTGGGAAGGTTTTTAAATCTCTCTGTGATCTGGGGAGAATAATCGGATCTACTTTTTAGGTTTCTTGGGAGGAAAGAATAAGAACCTATATGTATGTTCAATGTCTAGCATATAAGTGTTCAATAAATATTTGCTTTGTTTTTTAGAAAGTTATCTATAATGGAAGTTTAAACAAACCTTTTGGGAGCTCAGAAAAGTTAGCAACAAACACCTTCTGGAGAGGTCAAGGAAGTTACTAACTACCTGGAAGCAAAAACCTGTGAACTGCTCTTTTCTGCCTGTGGGTACATTTCCAGTGTAGGGAGGTAGGATTTGTCTTGTCTGGGAATCTTCCTTTACAGTTACATATTCCAAGGGCCTGCTATGTCCTTCCGAGTTTGGGGAAAGGTGCAGCAAAGGGCGCCCATGAAAGCAGTTACTAATCGTGTGACCTTGGGAGATAAAATTCCCTTATCGGTAAAATGGGGATCATAATACTGGCTGCCTGATGTACTTGCTCTGGGATTAGGAAAGATCTTGCATGTGAAACATTTAGCAGAATGACTGGCACAGGGTAAGTGCCCAATAAAATTTAGCTATTATTGTTATCATTAGCTGAGTGAAACAAACTCAAGACTGCTTTGTATATCCGCATTTCAGAGCAGAGTACTGGGAGGGAAATCTCTGGGTCTCCTGCTGGCCAGGTCAGCGCTCGCTTCCAGTAGCCGGTTTCCAGTTCAAAGCATCCGTTCAAATTTTGAGCAAATCCAGGCCTCTTACATCTGCCTAAGAAAAAGAATTTTCTGACTGAGCCTCACCCTTTCCAAAGGCAGATATTTTCTTGAAAAAAAATTTTTTTTAAAAAAAAATAAATGCCTGCGCACATTATTTATTTATTTTTGGTTAACGTTAAATTGAGGTTTTGACCGAAAGTCAGCCTGCACACACTTGAAAAGCCAACAGGGTCGTTGGGCAGCAAATAAAAGGTCTGGGGATTTCCTGGCGGGGCTGCGGAGAGTACAGACAGGAAGCCGGGACCCAGCGCCTGACCAGAACTTCCCCGGGGGAGGCTGGAGCAGAGCACGAGCATCCTGCCCCGAACTCTCCAGAGCGCACAGGCCAGGGCAGTCGTCTCTTCACAGAGGGTCCCTGACCCCTGGGTCTGCACCAGGCAGGCAGCAGCGGGGATGTTGAGACTTCCCCCAGGGAGAGGCTGACATTGCGGGTTGGAACCTTTCATTCCGACCCAGCCTCTTCCCCCCTTGCTGTGCCCAGGAGGGAATCGAGAAGGGACTTTCCAGAGAGCGTTAGCGTGCAGGGTGTGGAAATGGAATAAAAGCATATGCAAATAGGCCTACCCTGTGCCTTCCTCTACCCCAGAGAGCAAGAAAGAGCCTTTCTCCAGAAAGATGCTCTTGCTCCAGACGCTTGACATCTCTCCTTCCCAGGATGGCACAGCAGATGGAGTACGGTGGTAAAACTCGGTCAGGAAGCCGTGCCAAGGGGGTGGGCTGGGTGGTCAGGAGGAAGTAGCAAAATGAGGAGGGGGAGGACAGCTGAGGAATCGGAAAGATAAAGTAAATGAAATTTTAGGAGCTCACTGTATGTATGAGCTGGGAAAAATAATCATTGCAAGCTGATTTATTATGTACTTATCTTCTGTCTGAGAGGCAGCAGGCTTTTGTATAGTGGATTATTGCAGAGAAAATGACACATTAAAGATATAATCAAAATGTTTAAGGCATATTGAATGACGTTAGAGTTAAAGTAGGTGAGGCTCTTGTCATGGTCTATAACTATAAAAATATCAGTGGCTTGGAGATATTTCCAGTGCCTTAGTTAAGATGTGGCTCCGTTTCCAAAGGGAAAATATTTTTAAACTTTTGTTATTTTCAGGGTGGGGCAGGGTGGGGTCAGGAAGTGGTATAGAACCTGTATGGATGATAAAATAATATGCTTTAAACTCTGGACTTGTTGTAGGCTGTGGCCTCTATTTAGCCAGTCATAAACTTTCTTGCAGTGACCGTAGTATGAAAATATTGCACAGGACATATGGTGTAATTTGGGGGCTAAAGTGTGGGAGGTTATAGCTGCTCTATTTTGTTTATTGTATTCTTTTTCTTGATCTCATTCAATTTGTCTTTGGATATGAGATGTGTGTATGTATGTATGTGTGTATGTATGTACATGTGTATGTATGTATGTATGTATTTTTACATACTGACTTGACTTGTATATTCATTGGGCAAATAGTGTAACTTTTCTTTCTTGAAGGCTTAATTATTGTATGATTGCATTTTCTCATCAAACGGGACCTTCACATCCAGTGTCTATTATTTCATTTGCCTGCTTGGGGTTCCACTCGGTTTTGCCCCAAACCCTTCCCATTACAGCTCGTGCCAACATTTGCCACCAAGTTGTTAACTACGTATGGGTTTTGAACAGAATGGATTTCTCTTCAGTCGTTTGTTTTTAACAACAGTCACCTTGCTGTCCTGACGCAGAGCACTCCTCGGAGCAGATAAGCAGCAGTACAAGAAGCCCTTTTTGCTGGAGCTTTCCGAGGGAAGAGGTAGAGACCATGCCTTGCAGGCTTGCTTAGTTGCCTTGGAAGTGCCCGCATTGTTGCTGTGGGGTGGCTGGTGTCCCAGTCTCCTCTGCAGGATCCAGCAGACCCTGGCGTGGGATGGGGCGCAGCGCCCACTAGAAGGCTGGTGATGCTCCTTGGTCATTTTACCTCTGAATTCCTATTACCCCACTTTTTCCAAAGGCCCTGTGGAAACTCAGTGTACTCTCTTAGTGTAGCCTTTGGGCTAAATCTATAGGAAATGGATGTTTTTTCTGGCCGACAGCGATTTATAGTCTTGGGTGTGGTCCCTAAAAGTTGGCTTTGGGGCGCTTTTTGAATTCAAGTGGTGATTCCTCCCTCTGGTTGTTCTATGATCTGGCAAAAGTTCCGTATTTGGGTCCTGTGGTTGTTAATGATAACAACCACAGTAACAAATTCTTTTTAATCTTAACAATAACTAATGAAGTCTTTTTATGATTTACAATTTGCAAAGTATTTTCATGGGTCATTTCATGTAATTCTTCCATAAAATTTGTAAGATTGGCAGAGACAGTAGAACTGGCACATAATGGAAGCTTATGAAATAGTTGCTGAATGAATGAATTACACCCATTTTACTGCTAAAGAAATTGGTATAGTGATACAAAGAAGTATAGTGACCTACCTAAGGCCCCACTAGCCAGGAGAAGCTCAAACTCAGATCTTCTGACTTTTTCCACTCCAGACTAACTCTAATATAGTGTTTCATATAGTTTTTGTTGTTGTTGTCCAGGAAAGTGTTTTTGATTTTATAAAAAGAGATACTGGGAAAATGAAATTGGATGGCCATACTACGAAAGGAGTGGCAGAGAACCTTGCCTGCCCATTTGTATAAATTTTTCTTAGGTTCCTTACTCTGCAAGAAATTTATATCCTTAAGGGCATGAGTGTTTTGATGTTTTCCTTATTGGAAATAGAAATACAAGGTCATGCTGAAAAATGACTATCTTCAATTTTTAATATTTCTTAGAGGTTTGGGCATGCAACTGCATAGATCTCGAGGGAAGCTAATACCAGAGTTTTGGGTGTGGAGCTGAAACTTTTTCTCTAGCTTTGTCTCTTGAGGTACCAGGGAGTCATGTAGTAGCACCATTTTGGTGGGGGGCCTGGTGTGCAGAGTCCAGCAGTTGTCTGGCTTGGTGGTATTTTACCAGCTACTCCCACTGCTGGAGGAAATGTCACCCAGATCAGCTGAGATATTTAAAGTAGGAGCCCCTTGTTCTACCGACCCTGAGACTGGGCTCTGGGGTTGTACGTATGCACCAATAACAGCGCTCCATCTGCTTGCCGAAGACTTCTTGCAACCCAGGAACAGTGGGAAGGAGGGAGGACTTCCCTCCTAAATCTAAAGCTAATTAGGGTGGAATGCCAACAGGGGCCCACTCAAGGGCTTTTCCCTTTGACCCCTGCAATGGAGGTTCAAAGCTTTGGCCATGAAATTTCTCCCAGGGGAAAGATGCAGAAACAGTTTGGTTACTTTTTTTCCTGAACTAATCCTCTTTCCCTCTACAAAATGCAGTTGTATTGCCACCAAGGTCCCAGACCTGCCAGGCTTTTTCTTAATGGTTTCTGTGTGTTGTTTAGAAAGGCCTCTCTCAAGCGAAGGTTATAAAGGTTTATTCTTACATTTACATATGAAATGTTTATAATTTTAGTTATTATCACATTGTTTATTTGCAGTTAATTCTTTCATCTATCTGAAGTGTATTTTTATATGGTGTGAAACAGATCTGATTATAATTTTTTACTCTATAGATGCTAGTTTTTCCCTCTGCTATTTTTTTTAAAATAAGCTTTTAACTTCAAGACAGTTTTAGATTTATAGAAGAGTTGCACAGATACCACAGAGAGCTCCTGTATACCACTCTCAGCTGCTTTTTTTTTTGAAAGGATATTTTTGCATGATCCTAAATTCTCACATGTAAACAGATGTCTTTCTAGCATCTCACTTGTATTCTATTGATGCATTTGCTATTTCTACCCCACTGTCACATGTTCAATTAATATTATTTCTAGAGAGTTTTTGCTAGGGAACCTAAGATCTCACAGGGCTTTTAAGAGGTCCCGTCCAGACCTCAGGCAAGTAAATTATTGTTAACCTTGTTTATGGACATTGTTGCTGCTGAGGTGACTGGCCGGGAAGGAACACATGTACCTACCTAGTACACAGGGAAGGGGTCAGTATCGGTGACCTGCCTCTTAACACAGAATGCCCTGTTCTCTGAGCGCAAGCCTTGGATTCAATGGTAAGGACGAGGTTCTGGAGTAGGGCTTCTCCTCCATAGCACTGTTGACATTTTGAGACTGATTAATTCTTTGCCGTTGGGGCTGTCCTGTGCATTGTAAGATGTTTAGCAGCATCCCTGGCCTTTATCCACTAGATGACATTAGCATGACTAATTATGACAATCCACATTATCTGCAGACATTGCAAATATCTCTTGGTGGTCAAACCCCCACCCCCATTTGAGACACCCCGCGACCTGCTCTGGAGTTAAGCCGCTTGAGCTTATCCCCGACTCCACCATTCAATTCAGTAGCTGTATACCTCCATTTCCTCCTGTGTAAAATGCAAATAATAATGGTGTCTGTCTCTTAGGATGGTTCTGTTAAAGAAGAAAATTCAGCTGTATAAATTTGAAGATCTAATTGACTTTATTAATTAATTCATGAATCTGGCAGCATCCTATCTAGCGACTAGAAAGGTGCTCCAAGGGGTTGCACAAAATAGATGGTCTTCGTAGGTGGAAGGATATGGCAGGGAAATTATTAATAAAAGAAAAGAAAGGATTATTTTTAGGCCAGGTCATCTTATTCTGGGGGAAAGAGAATGGCAGTGGTTTTATCAAGCAGATTCTCTTACAAGCATGGATCAGGAAATGCCAGGCTGATTGGTTTAGAATTCCACTCTAGGGAAAGGCTAAAACTGCAATTAAGTTAGTTCTTAAGTTTTGGTTTGATGATATGGCTTCACAAAAATGACTCTATTTTAGCCTGTTTTGACAGTCCTGAGGGTCAAGTGAGCAAATACATGCAAAGCGCTCAGAACAGAACCTGGTTGGGCAGACCTAGCTCAATGTTAGCTATTATCATTATTACTTAAAAAATTCTTTATATTTGATCTCACTTCTAATAAACACACAGATTTTCCTTTTTTTTTTTTTACTACCTCCATATCTTCCCCACCATGAAGCAAAAGTGTTTAAATCATAACAATATTCACCCCGAAATTACATGTAATGAAATGGAACTCTATTTTCAGCGGTCCATAACTGTTAATTAATCAGCTCCCATGATAAACTCATCTGAGCTGCATGTGAATTTTATTTGCAGCTGCAGAAGAGCAATTTTAGTTAGTTAATAGGCCTTTAAGTGACAATCCAGCTCCGTGGAACGGCAGAAAGGCCCAGGAACGATTTTCAGAGCAAGACAGTAATGACAGAGGGAAGATAGAAATCTGGAGTAGGGGGAAGACTGAGCATTTACTTGATTCATTCACTTGATGGCTTTGGGGATGCTGTGTTCATTTACCGTGGAAACGCACCATCATCTTGCAGTTCAGAGGGGGATGGATGAAAGACTTGTCTTCCTGCAATTCATGTTACTTAGTCACCCAGAAATTCTTTCCCCACTTCTGTAGCAGCAGCCTTTGTAAAACCACAATGTTGCTATTAAGCTTGTTCAAGAGCCCCTCTGGTGAAACCAGGAGTTGGTTTGAAAAGGGCAGAGGAAGGCCCGGGGCCTGAGCTGGAGGGGCTGGAGGCTGGGTGGGGCTCTCTGGTTTGAAGACCTGGGTGAGGCTTGACTAATCTACTTAGCCAGTGCAGCTGGGTGTTTGGGAGCCTGTGTTCTGGAGTTGGAATGATTAGTTTGAAACCCTAGTTCCTTAATTTGCTGGCTGTGTGGCCTTGGGCAAGTCACTTAACCTTTATCATCTCTACAATGATGTTGCTGATAGTACCTACCTCATAGCTTTGTTGTGAAATTTAAGTGGGATAATTCATTTAGTCCAGTGGCTGGAATATAATAAGTACTTAGTACATCTTAGCTGTTATGGTCATTGTTATAATTATTATTTATTTGACTGTCCTCCATGTGTCAGGCATTGTGCTAAGGGCAGGGAATATATTCAGGTCATATATGACGTTTTGTACTCCAAAAGGAAATTACAGCATTTTGACAAGTGAGCATCGAAGGCTGCAGAAGCGGGAGGGAGTTAGAAACATCCTCAGAGACTGGTTCCTTAGTGACCACAAAGAGCATGGACCCTAGACACAGGCAGAGCCTGTACACAGAGTGAGAGAGGCCGTGGACACAGGGGTGGAGCTTAGAATTTTTTCACCTAAATAGGAAACAAGTACCAAGTTTGAAGTGGACAGACTGGAAGACAGAAAAGTATGGCCCACCTCTGCCGAGTGAATCCCAGCCATCACAGTTTCTGAAGGCTTTAAGCATATTTCGTATTACGCCTAGTGGTGCCAGGTGCACGGCTGCCGTCATTTGGTTCGTTCTGTTTTGCTAAGTCTATTCTCTAGCAAGACCTCGCCTCATGGTTATAAGAGGATTTCGTTTTACACAAAGGGCTAGCGGAGTTCAACACTGGAGATAACCCTGCAGTTTCTTACTGGCAAAGATTTGCTGACCCTGTGTCCTTAATATCGTCATGTCCACTCCAGTTTTCTTCCCGAGGCTCTGTGCAGAGATCCAGATGAGATCATTATGAAGGCTATTTTTAAGGAATTTTAAAATGAAGTGCCATGTAAGAGACTTATTTATTTATTTATTTTTTGTAGCAAGCATGTAAAGCGGTGTGGTTGCATCTCCTTTGCACCTTTTGGGAGTGGACTGAAAGACCAGGATTAATTTAGCTTTGAAAGGATTTTAGATTTTCAAAGTTATGCTAGATTAAGTAGTTTTCCTAAAAACCTCATAACCTGGAAACACTCTCTTTTATTCTGTCTCTATATAATAAGAGCAAAGTGCCACAGTGGTAATTTTTTTGGCAAAATCATATTTATAACAATTTTTGGGTTGGTTTTTATTTTTCCCTCAAGTAGAGGGAAAAATACATAAAAGGGAAGGGGATGAATTCTTTGAAATAGAAATGAATAGCTTCTCTGTCATAATATACCCAAACCAAATCAGGTATGGGATTTCTTTTCAAAGGACAAATTATACATTTACCCAACAGAGATACACAATAGAATTCTGTCTTGAACAAGAACTCAGCTTTTTATTGATTTAATACAGTGTGAGTTCTCCCAGGCTCTGCACTGGGGAAATGCTAATAATAAATAGAACAATAGTGCTGATAAATGTAAATGGTCAGTGGGTAAAAGGCCGTCATATTGTTCTTTTGTTTCCACGGTTTCTGACTGTACAAATATCGTGAAGTTGACAAAATGGCTCATAGCGCCAGATTTGTCTTGGTAAATAGGATGCAATTACTCTGCTAAGTTGCTCTGTTCCGTTCTTCATTCTGGCTGAGAAATGATTCTGGCTGTACAATTTAAGTGCGTTTTGACCTGGCTGCTGTACCTGCACGGGAGTGAGCTACTTACCTCGATGGGATGCAGACTCGGAGGAACTGGAGGTTGGAGGTTCTGGGTGACCTGGTCCAGGTAGGCATTAGGGTAGGGAGCGGGCCATGGTAGTGGATGTGACCCACCATTCAGATCCTTGGGGCCTCTGCTGTCCCTGTCCATGTACTGCAGTACTGTTCGGAGAAATTGTAAGGAGGTCGTCTGGACATTTCACTGGTCTTCAGAACCAGAACATGTCATTGGGCAGAGGGCGGGAAAGTTACTGAGGACAAAAGAGGATCTTTCAGAGGACTGAAGGAAGGAGTTGTTTATTACCAGAAAAGTATAGAGTTTGTTTTCACAAAATAACTACTCAAACATTTTCTACGTTGTCTACCATGTGCAGTGCCCTGCCGTTACAGGGAGGGGGTGAAGAGCTCGAAAATACCATAGCTGCCTTTGAGAATTTCACAGTCTCACAGTCTTGCATTGATGGATTCCAGATCCCCCAGGATCAAGTGTAACACTGGATGATCAGAAGATGGATACTTAGAACTACTGTTTGCCCTCCTCCCAACTGTCGACCACTTCTAGCCAGAAAATTTAAAAATGCAATCGGGATCACCTTGCTTCCTGTCTTCTGTTAGGGTCAGCTCCAAATTCCTAAGCAAGGCTGATGCAACTGGCCCTTGACTGCCTGGGCCTCCTTCACTTCTACACCATTCCTGGTCTTGTCATAGGCCTCTGTCAGTCCCCACTTATGTGGCCAGCCACGTCATATCTCAGAATATTTGTGCATTCTGTCCCCTCTGCCTGGACTGCCTTTTATCTGCTCCTGACCAGACCACAGCCTACTTATCCTTCCCGATTTCTCCGTAAATGTCTCTTCTTCCTAGCCAGCAGCGCTTCATAGGATCATGTGCTTTTTCATTAACAGCACTTCTCACTTTTGAGCTCACTTGTTTTGTGTAATTATCAATGTGATCTCAGTCCCTCTTGTTATTTGATGATTTCCACGAGGATGAGAGCAAGGGCTATGTTTGTCTCATTCCCTGCTGTATCCCCAGCATCTATCCCAGAGCCTGACACACAGGAGGTCCTCTGCGAATGAATGCATGGATGGATGGATGATGTGGGAGGAGAGACTCCACTGGGTTGATGCGGTTGTCCTTTCAAAGCATCTCCTCCTACTAGAGTACTCGGTAGGATGTGCTAAACATCCTATCTGCCTCCCCTCACGTGCCCATAAACTTCTAGAGAGCAGGAACTGAGTCATTTCTTCATCTCCAGAGTCTGGCTTGCATTGAAACTCCATGGAGGTCTGTAGGATGAGGAATGAATGGCGCATGAATGGAGAGGGACTCGCTGGGGTTTTTAAGCATGCTTGGGAATGAGGATGAAGGAAAAATTGCAGTAAGAGTTGGGATGCAAAAGACGATTAGGGTTAAAAAAAGAAAAAAAGCTTAAAACCTGAATTAGAGAAATACCCGACAGTCCCCAGGCACAGCTTGACAGGATGTACTCACTCTGCAGATGGGAGGGTTGAGGTGGGGAGGGCACTTGGAATTTCCCAGCTGAACTTAAATCTCTTTGAATGATATCTGTCTTTCAGCGTGCTGTTCACCTCAGTTTTCTTCATTCAACAAATAGGAATCAAGCAGTATTCTATAAATTCCCAATGTTGGGAATGATAATCGAAGGGCACGAAAATTGGCTCATGGGGGGCGATCTTTTTTTATGTGTAAGGCACAGATATACATCTAGTACATAAACAGACATGTAGCATACACGTGGTATTAAAATTTCATAGTGGGCGTGATTAGAAAAATATGTCTAAAAAAGCTCTTTCACGGGATGGTAATGAAATAAAGATTGAGAACTGACTTACTCTGTGCCAGGCTCTGTCCTGGTCAAAGTGCCCACTCCCGTGGAGCTTTCATACCTGTGAGGCAGATGGGCAATAAGTAAGTAACCCAGCTGTCGAAGAAGAAAAAATTCTGTGCAGAGGAAAAGCAGGGCAAGGGGACAGAGCACATGGGGCTATTTTAGGGAGGGGGTCAGGTGACTCTGATGAGGTGACACTTGAGAAGAGTCTGGAAGAAGTGAGGGGTTAACATTCAGGGGAAGAGCATTTCAGGAAGAGGCAGTACTGTGGTGGGATTGGGACAGCACGAGGACCACTGGGGCAGGAGTGGATGAGCGAGGGAAGGGTGGCGGGGAAGGGGCCTGGAGACGGGACAGGCGGTGCACGGGGGCGTGGACTCTGCTCTGAGTGTGATGGGAGCTGTTGGGGAGCTTTACTCACGGTAGGGACATAATCCGTTTTACCGTTTGGTAAGATCCCTCTGGCTGCTTTTGGAGGGTGGACTGTAGAGGCAGGAGGGAATCGGGGGACCAGCAAAAAGGCTGTTGCTGGGGTCAAGGTGGGAAGTGATGGTAGCCTGGGTGAGGGTGAGAAGCTATGTTTCCTTGTACTGTGAAAGTGAAGTTCACAAGACTTGCAGAGGAGTTCAACGGAGGGTGTGAAAGAAAGGGCAGTCAGTTGTGCCCAGGTTTTAGCCTGGGCCCTGGGTCACATTGACTAAGTGACTGTGGGAGGAGCATGCCTTCCCAGGGGTCAATCCTAGTGACCAGCTGTGACCCCTCTCGTTGACACCAGGCTTAGTGTATGTTATATGTTGCCTTCTACAGTTAACTTATTTTTCATTTGTATACTTTGCTACCTTATCTAGTTTTTAACTTTATTTAGGGAAGAAACCATTTTCAAAAAATTTCTCCAAGAGGCAGGCAGTGGGGCAGAATGGTTTAAATTGTTCATGTGTGTGCTAAGGTGAGTGTTTCACCTGCAAAATAACTTCTACTCCCCCCACCCACTTCCCTCTGTCTTCACACTCCATTCATCTCCTCCTTTTTCTTAGTTTAATTATTTTTTTCATATTTTTTGTCAAGTAGAGATGGCAACAGTATCTGCTTCCTGTGGCTTTGTGAGAGTGAAGGGAAATTTGCATGTAAAGTGCCTTGTTTGAGTCTGGCGAGCAGTTGGCGCTTGGTGATTTTTATGTTGTGTGGCTCCCCACTCCCTTCCCATCAGATTTCTGCGTTGCTGGCTCTTCTAAGTCGAAGCTCTCCGGAGTAAGTGTATCACTTTTCCTCCCTCCATGTCTTGGTTTTCCTTCCCATGAAAGAGATGAAACGGTGCAGACCTTCAAATGTGGGCATTTACATTGTACATTACTCGCGTTCTAAGTATATAAAAGGCCACGTCGGGTTGAGGGTGACGGAGAAGACATTGCGTGCCACCCCGGGGAAGCAAGTGCCCAGTGGATCATTTCGAGTAGGGGGAATTGATGCTGCAGCGTGAGCAATACAAGACGTTTATGTAGTGATCACCAAAGCGCGTGGATCCAATCAGAATGCAAAATGCCTGGAGCTTTGTCTTAGAGCCATGGAGGAAGCCTTGCGTGGAACAGAAGGACCAGAATGTGTGGGTGTAGCACAGCGATAGAGAGAAACAGGTGTAAGTTTAAGCAGAGGTGAAATCGCGTGGCTGCCTCTTTCCCTCTATGCACTTGTGACACTTTGTTAATTCGTCACATCACTTTCCTGATTCTGACATACAACTAATATTCACTGAGTGTTTACCGCATGCCAGGCACTGTGTCCTGCAAACGTCATCTTGCTTACTCCCAACAACTCGGCGAGGTAGACCTATTATCTTTGTAGTACAGATGAGAAAAGTCTCAGAGAGATCAGTAACTTGTACATGCAGCGAAATTCCAGAGCCTGTTCCCTAATCGTTCTGCTTTACTGCCTCTAATTATGCCCAGGTGCTACCTCAGAATCCTTCTACCTGGTAAATGTATTCCTGCCTGCCTTATTGTTCATTCATTCATTTATTCATCCACTAATTAAATGATACTTTTGTGCCTCTACCACGTCCCAGGCACAGTGTTAGGTGCTGAGGATTCAATAGTGAATAAGACACTATCCCTGTTCGGGGCGACACTTAGTAGAGGCATCATTTTTTGTCTGGGACTCTCAGTGGATAGGAAGAACCAGAATTTGTGCGATTTGGGAGTTATTGAACCAGAAAGAATCCTAACTGATGATGAAAATCAGCAACAATTTGAAAAATGAATTATGATGCCCCAGCATGCACTCTGGATCAGAAATTGGGTCAGCTCTACCTCTGACTGACTTGACTGATTTACCTATTTGACCTTGGGCCTCAATTATAACTCATGGGCAAGCAATGCTTTCTCATGCTTTAGTTCACTTTGCTCTTCCAATACCTGATCGGAAGGAGGAAGTCTCTGATGGGCAGAGAGGTTATGTGACCTGCCTAGTTCTCATAGCTGTTGGGAGATAAGCTGGGACTAGAATCCAATTCTAACTTCTAGCTCCTTGTTTGTATTATCTCATCATGCTGGCATCTTAATGACTTTAGGCTTTCAGTTTCCCCACCTATAAAATAAGGAAATTAAACCACATGGTGTCTAAAAGTTTCCTTCCTTCCTTCCTTCCTTCCTTCCTTCCTTCCTTCCTTCCTTCCTTCCTTCCCTCCTTCCTTCCTTCCTTCCTTTTTCCTTATCATTGGAGTACCTGCCATGATCCAAACATTATGCTAGAAACTTGAAATAATGCTGTGGAAAACACAGACACACACATACGCACACATACACATCAAGAAATTTAATAGACAACCCATAGAATGAGAGAAAGTATTTGAAAATTATATATATGGGGATAGTATTCAGAACACATAAAGAACTCTTACAACTTAATAATAATAATAAAAGAAGACAAACAATCCAATTAGGAAATTGTGAAGGAATCTGAGTAGACATTTCTCCAAAGAAGACGTGCAAATGTCCGGTAAGCACATGAAAGGATGCTTGACATCATTAACCATCAGGGAGTTGAAAATCAAAACCACGAAATACCAGTTCACACCCAGTAGGATGTCTATGATTAAAAGAAAGATAATAACAAGTGTTGGTGAGAAGGGGGAGAAATTGAAACCCTCATACACTGCTAGTAGAGCTGTAACATAGTGCAGCCACTGTGGGAAACAGTCTGGCAGTTCCTCCAAAGGTCAAGTGTAGAGTTACCATATAGCCCAGCAGTTTTCCTGGATTTCTACCCAAGAAAAATGAAAACATATGTCTACACAAATGCTTGCACGCAAATGTTCACAGAAGCATTAATCATGATGGGTAAAAAATGGTAACAACCCAAATGCACATCAACCTATGAATGGATAAACAAAATGTGGTATATCCATACAATGAAATATTATTCATCCATAAAAAGCAATGAAGTACCGATACACGCTAAAACCTACACATGCTGGGGCTTGCTACGATGATGATTCCCACCTGTAGGAACGGGCTGGGGGACTGTGTAAGTACTATCTAGACTTTATTAGGCTTTAGATTCAATGGAAATGAAGAGTGTGCTCGTTTCTTTTGGAAAACTTACCTTTGGTTCATCACTATCTCTTGGTGTCCTGAAATGTTTATCTCATAAACTTCGAAAACATTATGCTAAGTGAAAGAAGCCAGCCACTAAAGGTCACATGTATGATTTCATTTCTATAAAATGCAGAGAATAGGCAAATCTATAGAGAGAGCAGTAAATTGGTGATTGCCTAGGGCTGGGAGAATGGGGAATGACTGCTAATGGGTATTGAGTTTATCTTTGGGATGATGAAAATGTCTGAAAATTGATTATGTTTGAATGTACTAAAAATCAATGAATTATACACTTTAAGTAAGTGAGTAGTATGTTACGTGAATTATATCTCAATAGAGCTATTATATATGTATTTTTTAAAAAACCTAGCATAGTCTCTGTTCTTGTGGAAAACATAATCATGTTGAGGAGATAAATATTAATCAAGTGATTATACAAAGGGGTTTATAGTTACAGATTGTTGTAAGTACTGTGAAGGGAAGGAACTGAATATTATGAAGGAGAATATCAGGAGGCTGATGGGGGTTAGAGAAGAGGCATTAGGAAAGCGTAACATTCAGGTGCTCCAACAGAGATCCCCAGATAGCAGTATCTTAAACGAGGTAGATGTTCAATTCTTGCTGTTACAGTAGTGCAGGTGTAAGTATTTCAGGGCTCATCAGGGAACCTACCCTTTCAGGGGCCTTCTGGCACGTCGCTCTGCCCTTCCCTTGGGGGATTGCCCTCCTCTGCATGGTTCATGGTGGCTCTCCACCAGGTCTACAGTCCAAGCAGTGAGAAGTGGGGGAGCGGGCACTGGAAGGCTTATCACTTCTGGTCCCATCAGAGCTCAGTCACATGAGGTTAGGAAATGATGTCATGTCCCAGGTGTCCGTGTGTGCAGATTAAACTTTGGCGTTCTATTACTAGGGGAGGGGCAGGCAGATGTCGAGAGAACAATGAACAGTGTCTGCCATAGATGGCCCCTTGGGGGAAGCGACATTTAAGGTGAGAACCTAAGGATGGGTTGGTGTTAGAGAGGAGAGTTTCCGGGCAAGGGGGGTGCATGTGCAAGGGCCCTGAGGTGGGGAAGAGCAGCTCTAATATTCACTGATGTTTCATGAAGCGCGTGTCTGCCGTGCACATCCTTCCAGGTGCTCAGGACTTGTGTGCCAGGACCAGACCCGGTATTGGGGAGCAGTTGCTCTGGGTTCACCTTGCTTTTCTCTTGTATCTTCCAGGGCTGGGACGGGCCTGGACTGTGAGGAGCGGGGCTTTGTGCTGACTCTGGAAGGCCTCTGTGTATCCTCAGCTTTGAGAACTGAATTCCATGGGTTGTGTCAGTGTCAGACCTGTGAAATTCAGTTCTTCAGCTGGGATACCTCTGTCATCGTGGACTCCAGGGACACTGGAGTGAGCAGCACCAAGGTCGGCTGAAGAACTTGGAAGACTAGAGACAGTAGGGCGATGTCTCAGGCTCTGAAAGAATAAGGAAGATGGGCTCACGAGAAAAGCGCTCATTTAATTGTGACAAGACTTGAATTCTATGCTGAGCAGGGTTCCAACTAGCTAAATGAATGTTCTTGGCAACTCATCCTTGCTACTGCTGCTGCCGCAAGTAGTTTACATTTATTGATTACTTATGGCAACCCAGGTACTGTACTAAATGCTTTCCATGCTGTTATACGAGACTCTTGGGAAAAATCACTGTAATGAAGCTGAGACACCCAGCACTGCCATGAGGTTTTTTCCTCCCCCTTCATAGGATCAGATGGAATTAATGGAATGTGACAAGTATTCTTTAGCACAGATTGCTAAGGTTTCTGGTTTCCTTTTAAGATGAGAAACATAGGTACATTCCTTATAGTCTCCTTTTCCCTTTATTTGAATCTTGACTTCCTTGCCTTCTGTAAATACATTAGTGCTACCTTGTGTCTCTGTATTCCAAACAGGCAAAAAGAGGTTGTAATTAGACTTTACCGGGTGGACCCAGTTTCTCCAGGGCAAAGAGATACGAAGGTTGTGAAGGCCCCCTGCATTTGCTGGCAGGTGTGCTGTATGCTGTGGGGCAAGCCTTTCTGTCGTCCTTCTCTGTCATCGAGTCAGCTGGGTCTGCTCTGAGTCTGGGGCTTGCTGCAATGTTGACGATTTCCAGCTTTCAGGAGAGGGCTGGTGGTTGTGTATATACTATCAGGACTTTACTAGGCTTTGGATTTGATGGAGAATGAGGAATATGTTTCATCTCTTTTGGGAAACTCGTCTTTGATTTATCACTGTCTCTTGGTGTCCTGAAATGTTCATCTCGTTGTAAGCTACAGAATGAAAGTGTGACCTGACTCAGAGAGGGGAGGCAGGCACAAGGTTGGGGAACCTACAGTATGCGGATTCTCTGTCTTCTCAGTGGCACGTTTATTGAGTGCCTACTATGTGCCTGGCATTGAGCTCAGGGCATTTTGTGGTTGATCACAGTGAATCTCACACCAAACCTCATCTGGAAAATGAGGACAGATTAACAAAATGATGTCCTTTAAAACAGTGTAACTATGTTCCGTGGATTCAGATGGGTGCTTGGTCCTCCCGAAAGCCCCCCGGCAGGGGTGTAGGACATGGGTGTGCTCTCTGGACTGTGTTGATCACATCAAGGACCTCCCCCACCCCTCTCACTTTGCCCACTTCCGCCCTTAGCTTACTAGACCCATAGTCAGTGATTCATTCTGGAACCAGAACATTGGTGAAACTCAACTGAGACCACAGATCGATGTCATTAGTCCTAGACCACGAAAGGAAATTCAGAATTTACGCCAGGGGCTCCGGTGATTTGGGTTTCAGACCAGCTGTGCTGTGAACACTGACTTAGACCCCGGACTCTGATTTACTAGAAAAGGCTCATTCTCACTGCAGGTGAACTCTTCCTGAAGCAAACCTGATAAATGAAATACAGAACACACACACACACACGCACACACACACACACACACAGTGCACACTCAAAAAAAATAACCGAGTGAGTCTGCGAGGAGTAGGCAAAAATTCGCAGTATAAATGAATGCTTCATTTCCTAAGAGGATTTGTGTTAAGATTTCACTAAGTTAATACATTTTTCGAGGATTTTTGAGATCGTTTGCTTTATCAAAACATTTTTATGTGAATAGAAAAAGCAGGTTACAAAATAATTTGGATTATATGATTCCATTTATGTAAAATTATAAAAGTATGTAGGATTCTGTGCACCGAAAGAACGTATATCAATTTACTAACAGGAATTATCTCTGGGGTGGTGGGAACTGAGATACATTTTCCTTTCTTTGTATTTTTCGCTGATTCTTATGCCGAGCGTATTTCATTTAGACAATAAAGTTATCGAAGGAAAGTTCACAGGCAATCGTAATCGTGATGGATCTAGAGCGCGCCAGCGCTGCGCGGGGGTCAGGAGTTATGCTGCGGGGCGGGCGCAGGGCAATATATCACGCAATTTTTTTTCAAGAGAAGTGTGTGTGTGTGTGTGTGTGTGTGTGTGTGTGCGCACGCGCGCGTGCGCATGTGTAAGACCGGTAGGTAGTGGGTGATAAGGTAAAAGGTGATTTTTTTTTTCTCTCCCTTAGTTATGCTTTTCTGCCCAAATTAAGAAAACAAAAACAAACAAACAAACAAAAAAAAAACCCTCGATGTATGTGCTACTTTCCAAGAATTCATTCCAATTCGTAAACCAGTGGTTTTCAAGTGTGTTTCCTGGATGAGCAACATCAGTATCAACTGGGAACTTGTTAGAGATGTAAATTCCGAGGCTCCACCCAAGACCTACTGAATCAGAAACACTGGGAGTGGGGCCCAGCTACTTCTGTTTTAACAAGCCCTTCAGCTGACTAGTGCACACTAAAGTTTTAGAACTGCTGGTGCCATTGAAGGGACATCCCCACCCCATGAAACAGAAGTAAGTGCGCTGACGTTGACATGAAAGATGCTAGCCCATTCCTACAAGCACATATGCGGGCAATTCTGTAAAATTTATCTCTGTAAGTCGGTAAGCAGCAGGATCCCCAAGATCCTTACCAGTGATCATTTCCACCAGTGAATAGAAGATCTCTACGTTTTTAAAGTGCATAAAGTCACCTGAAGAGGTTGTTAATTACAGCAGATTCCTGGGTCATCTCCAGGGGTCTGCCATTTTAACTATTTCCTCTAAGGGGTCCAGTTCTAGGACAACTTTCAGCAACAGTTTTAAGCTTTTTCAGCCTTTTATTTTCCCCCGGTATCCCTTACATTTTTTCTTCTTATCCTTTCCCCTCCAGTTATGATTGATGGCATCTCAGAAGCAGATTCATCATCCTTTCGGCTCTGTGTTTGGGAGACAGTGGGTCAGATGCTCCTGGTGAGGTGCCTCGGGAGTAATGATGATGACGGTGATGATGGAAATAATGATTTGCCATCCTCAGATAACAGGGGAAGATCACGATTTATCAGTTCAACACGGTGGGAAGCTGTTCACACTCAATAGTCGCTGCCTCTCCATGTTACAAGGCTGCCGAGGATCAGTGATTTAGGGACACAGTGGCTTCCTAAGTCCTCCTAGCTGTTAAACCTTCATTAAGGTGAAGATTCCTGTGTTAAAGTTCTCCAGAGACACAGAACCAATAGGATTATATATACCCATAGAGATTTATTATAAGGAGCTGGCTTATGTGATTATGGGGTTCCACTGGGTGAGTCCCAAGATCTGCAGGGTGAGTCAGCCAGCTGGAGACCCAGGAGAGCCGATGGCATAGCTAGAGTCTGAGGCCGAGGGCCTGAACCAGGAGAGCCAGGGTGTAGTTTCAGTCCAAAGGCCCGCAGGCTCAGGACCCAGAAGGGTCTGAGGTTTCAGTATTGAGTCCCAGGGCAAAGAAAACCAGTGTCCCAGCTGAACAGTCTGGCAGGCAGGTCAGCCTTTTTGTTCTGCTCATGCCTTCAGTCGACTGGACTGGGCCCGCCCACACCCTGCTTTATTCAATCTGGTGATTTAAATGTTAAACTCATCTAAAAAAAAGTCCTCAGACACACACTCAAAACAATGTGTGAACAAATATCTGGGCACCTTGTGACCCAGGTTGACACATGAAAGTAACCGTCACGATTCCTTTCTCATGTTTTTTTCACATCTAGATCCTTGCAGTCTTTTTTGGCCACTATTTCAGAGACGCGGCTTGGAGCTTGGGTGTCCGGGTGGCAGAGCATCTGGGAAAATGCTGTGTGGTGCGGGTGGGTAGGAGACCAGGCATCCTGCCCACTTCCTCTGCGCTCTTCACAGCACTGAGTGCTCTGAGGGGCCGTGTGAAGGAAGGTCCTTCTCCCCTCCTCCAGGGCGTCTCTTCCAAGGAGAAGAGCTAACTGGTTATTCCTGGGAAAAGAGAGGCCATCATTACAGCTTTCCAATCTCAGGTGTTTACAAGTCTCCAGGTGTCTTATACACAAGGCAAGACCTTCACTTTCTAGACAAGAAAAGCGAAGCTCGGGGAGGTCGTATACCTGGCTTAAATTTCACGCCCTGTTAAGTGTCGCAGTCAGAACCTATGTTCTCGTCACTCAAGTTTGCACTGGGCTTTACAGTTTACAAAGCATTTTAACACACATTATTCTATTGGCTGAACGTAGCATTCCCCAGCGAGGTAGATATTATAACCATAATTTTAGAGATGGGAAAATGGAGTTTTCAAATGGTTATGTAGCTCATCTATCCCTGGTGTCATACAGCTAGTAACTGGTAAAGCTGAGCTTCAAATCCAAAATCTCTACAATAAAAAGATAATTTTATCTAAAAAAAATTCTTACGAATACACATAAACTTAGAAGGAAGGAAAGAAAAAACTCCTCGACCTGAATTTCTCCAGTGTTGACCATAAATAGAAGAGTAGACACTGAGGCTCACTCTGACTTATTCCTCTGCCTGTGTCTTTGGTAAGCAGGAGTGAGGCCTCACACATGACCACGGCCTCCCTCTGGGGCACAGCCATACTTTCAAATATCTTCTAACTTCATTGTTGGTAGCTTTTAAGAAACCATAACGTATTTTTGCTGTAGGTCCTACAATGCTACTAAGACTGGTCAGATTCCATTTGATTTGGGGCAACAAATGTATTTTCTTGTTTCAAAAATTAACTTATTTTTCTTATATAGGTAATAAGATTTTACTGCAAAGAATTTTGAAAATGCAGAAACATAAAGGGGAAAAATTAAATTATCAAAAACCTTTTATTATATAATGATTATGTGTTTTGAGGGAGAGTAACTCGGAAAACTCAGAAAATCATAAAGGAGAAAAATATCCATAAGTTCATAGATTTCCATTTGGAGCTATTTCTTTTCATTTCCACTTTTTTTTTTTAATGTAATTGGGATCATCTTTTAAATGTAGTGTGTGTGTGTGTGTTCTGTTTTTTTTTTTTTTAACATTTTATCATAAGCATTTCCATGTGTCTTATGTGATCTTTTCCATGCATTTTAAATGGCCGTCTGTGCAGCTAATGGAGAGGATGCCCTTCGTTTACACAATCATTCCCGTTACCGGCCATTTAGAACCTGGATCTCCCGACTCCTAGTCCACTGTTCCCCAGCCCCCGCCCGCCTTGTCTCCATTTCCTTTAAGCTTTTTGTTTACATTGATTCAGGCATTATTTGTGATAGCTTTAGGAGTATGTAGAAAAAATCCCTTCATTTCATTAACCAATGTCACCGTAAAATACATACATACATACATACATACATACATACATACATACATACATTAAACAAATCCTAATAGTTTCTTATTCATTAATACATAATGGCTTCAGTGTTAAGAATTTACTGTGTGCCAAGCTCTGTTCCAAAACCGAATAGATTTTCATTAAAGCCACAACCTCTCACAATAATTGTAGATATGATATGGAGATATATAAATAGGCATTTATTTTTTCTCATCTAGTCTGAACATGGGCATCTATTAGCATTGGTTTGGAGGCTCAGTAACATCAAGACTTCTGTCACTGCAGTCTTCTTCTTCCATGCGTCTTGGTTTTAAAACGGCTGTGACAGCTCTAGACATCACGTCCCAATTCAGGCCAGAAAGAGAATCAAACCGATGGTGCTGGCCGACCACTCCTTTCATCAGAAAAGCACATTTTCTTCCTGGAATCCCTCCCTGCCCTCAGCAGAATTCCACTCATAAATCCTTGTGTTTAGTATGACCACTGCCAACTGTAGAAGTGGCTGGGAAACTTCTCCAGCCTCTGGAGTGGAAGCTGACCAGAAGAGAGGGATTTGACAATGACTCTTGGGTCATCTACCTGACGGCGGGCACACTGCAAGATACTCGCCGAGGTCAAGTGTCAACCGGCTATTTCATACAGGGGCTAACACCCATCAGCTGAGAATTGCTGTTTCTCACATCTCTGGCCTGGACTAGAAGTGGCCTGGAGCCTGCCAAACCTCCTCTCCCGCTGAATATAACACCATCTAATACAGGCTAACATTTTGCATCAATATTAGTGTCACTGCAAAGTGCCGTTAAAATAGAAGTGGTTTCATACATTATTTATCTGCTGCATGTCCACCAAGTCATTTTTTTTTGCTGGAGAACTCTTTCCTGGGCATTTATAAACTGGGTAGCAAACCTGCAGCTCACTGGGTTCGTATCCTCAGGCTATGGCAGAATGAGAGGAGGATCCCTGTGCTGTTTACGCTAAAACAAGTTGCTGCCTCTCTTCTCTCAGCCCTGAGCACGTGAATTAAGTGCCTGCTTGCAAGCGAGTGGAACTCGGGGCTGCGCAGTAGAAATTCTGAAAATGATGGCTTACCCCAATTCTTAAAAATATGGCTTTTTAAAAATCAGCAGCAGCTCAAAAAGGATCCATCATTTATTAGAACCTTTCAATCGTGGTTATTTCCAGAGCAGAAATCTGAAGTAGCAGTTCATAGGAGTGTTTGGGTCGGGGCTGGGCCTGGGGTGAAGAGAGGGAGGTACCGAGGATGCAGTTTAAGAGGCGCTCACTCTCACGGCTGTGCCACTCTTGCATGGCCCTGGTTTTGTTGCCCTGACTAGTTGGAATATTTAAAAATTAGAATAATTATGCAACAAAGATTTTCCTGTCGCTTCCATGTGCTGGGCACTATTCTCATCACTGGAGATACAGAAATGAATAAAATAGTGATTATTGCCCTCACGGAACTGACATCCTAGAAAGGGGAGATTTCATACAGAATCAGGATTTCTGGCTTCTTGAGATAGCAGGAGAACTGACAGCTCTGGGCTGGCCGTTCTTCATGACAGCTGCCACTTGGATCAGGGGAGCTACTGCCTTCCTTTTAGATGTAGCATGGGCTCTGAGGTTCATCACACTCCCCACCACTCCCTATTGTCTCATTTGAGCCTCAGATGATCTCCGTAGAGTGGATACGCAGCTATTCTTCTTCTTCTCATTTTTCAGATGAAGAAACTGAGGGTCAAAGAGGTAAAATGACTGGCTCAATGTCTTCTAGCTATAGAAGGTGTAGTGGGATAAAAACTCAGTTCTCTGCGACTTCAGAAGTTGAGGTTTATGTCACTGTTCAGAGCAGTGATTCAGGTGGCAGGAACACAGAAATAACAGCAAGCAAAAACATTCAACCTATATAAGATCAAATTCAAGAGGTGTATCAGCAGGAAACAGATGGCACCCTCCAATTAGGATAACTCAAACAGTTTCATAAAGAAACTATTTACAAAAGCGTGGGCAGAGTGTAGGGAAACCACAAAGCACGGTGCAGAACCCCAGATTAGTAAGTGGGGCTCCATTACCACTCTTAAGCCTTTAGGGGATGAATTTTATAGAATTTGGGGAGAGAGAGAACTGTGGGGAGGGCTGCCTTACTAGAGCAGAGATCTCTGGGCAAAGCCAACCCTTGGGGACCCCACAGGGAGGGAACTTGGAGAATAAATACCCCAACCTTACCACATTCTCTATACTCCTTCCCACCAATCTCCTGCCAGTGGCAAACCCAACTGGGAGTCAGAGGGCCAGGAGCCCATTGGCACCTCCCTACAGGTTCTGTGGGCACAAAACAGGATGGAGAATAATGCAAACTGCCTCAGGAGGAACTAACAAAGGCATCTAGCACAAGGGGAAAATCAAAGCCGAGGGCATTTTAGGGGACAGGTAGTGATGAAGGGTAGGGGAAGAAATGAAGATAATGGTGAATTCAAGGTCCAGCTTTGATGGGTCTGTGGAAGCATGTCCTCTTCCTCCACACTCTCCTTGGCATCTATGTTCAGCTACCTTGTCCACCAGAAAAAATCATTAGTTCTGTGTCAGAGATTCCTTAAGAATGTAATATGATGCTTGAGACCTTTGTCTTGATGAGTTTCCAAGTAGACAAAAAGCTGAACTATGCAGGTGGTACTTCCTTCCAGTTTTTTTCAGAGGAGTGGCAGAGTACATTAAACCCTATCAGTAGAAATGTCTGTTGTTTTTTTTTTTCATTGACGTATCACTGAGATATAACATTACATTGGTTTCATGTTTACAATATAATGATTCAATATTTGTATACATTATAAAATGATCACTACAATAAATCTAGTTCCCATCTGTCATCACACAAAATTACAGACAATTTTTTCTTGTGATGAGAACTTTTAAGATTTATCTCTCAGCAACTTTCAAATATGCAGTATAATATTGACTACAGTCATCATTCTATATATTACATCCCCATGACTTATTTTATAACTGGAAATTTGTACTTTTTGATCCCCTTCACCCATTTTATCCACTCCCACACCCCCTCCTCCCCTCTGGCAACCATCATTCTATATTCTCTATCTATGAGTTTTGTTTATTCTTTTGTTTTTAAAATTCCCCATATAACCAAATCGTATTTTTGTCTTTCTCTGTCTGACTTATTTTACTTGGCAAAATACCCTCAAGTTCTATCCATATCGTCACAAATGGCAAGATTCCATTCTTTATGACTAAATAATATTCTACTGTATATATGTACCATATCTTCTTTATCCATCCATCCATTGATGTTTAAGTTGCTAAGTTGTTTTCATGTCTCGGCTACATTGTAAATAATGCTGCAATGAACATAGGGGTGCATATTATCTTTTCAAATTAGTGTGTTTGTTTTCTTCAGGTAAATACTCAGAAGTGGGGTTGCCGAATTATATGGTGGTTCTAATTTTTTTGGAAACTTCATACGGTTTTCATAGTGGCTGTACCATTTTACATTCCCACCAACGATACACAAGGGTTCCCATTCCTCCATATCCTTGTCAGCGCTAGTTATTTCTTGTCTTTTTGACAAAGGTCACTCTGACTGATGTGAGGTGATATCATATTGTGGTTTTTATTTGCATTCCTTTGATGACTAGTGATGTTGAGCATCTTTTCATGTGACTGCCGGCCACCTGTATGTCTTTGGAAAAATGTCTGTTCGGATCTTCTGCCTATTTTTTAATTGTATTGTTTGTTTTTTGTTGTTGTCGTCGTTGTTGTTAAGATGCATGAGTTCTTGACATGTTCTAGGCATTAACCTGTTATCGAACATATGATTTGCAAGTATCTTCTTCCATTCGGTAGGCTGCCTTTTCATTGGTTTCCTTTGCTGTGCAGAAGCTTTGTAGTTTGATACAGTCCCATTTATTTATTTTTGCTTTCGTTGCCCTTGCCTGTAGAGTTGGATCCAAGAAATTATTGCTGAGACTGATGTCAAGGAGCTTACCACCTAGGTTTTCTTCTAGGAGTTTTATGGTTTTGTTTATTACATTCAAGTCTTTAACCCATTTTGAGTTAATTTTAGCAAGAGTGTGGAATGCTGTTCTGACTAATAGGATGCTATGGATGCTTGTAGAATAGTTTCTTTTTGGTGCTTAAAAGAGTCACATGGGAAGAGATAGTTGCCTCTTCTTTCACTGGACCTTTTCCTAGCAGCTTGCGAGGCCTAGAACTGTGACAGCAGGTAATAATGTAAAGGAAGTCAGGTCTCATGTTGAGGATGCGAAAGTGCAAAGATGCTTTAGGATGTCATAGTTCAATGAACCACTGAATTAACCAACCCAAATCCTACCCGACTTCTTATGTGAGACTATGCGTTTCTTATTGTTGATGCCACAGACATGGGAGGCTCAGATCTTTCTGCATCATACAGAGGAATGAAATTCAGAAGTTGAAGAGGAAGGGTAACTGATGATTTTGACACACTGCTTTTCGAATTTTTTTTTGAATTCCAAAAGTAATATATAAATCTAAAAATTCAATCAAAATGGAAATGTTAAAAATAGTAACTGGAAGTCTCCCATCATTCTCCAACTCCTACCTACATATGTTAATGTCATGTTTGAAAAACAGGATCAGAATAGACATACTTAACAGGAAATCTTAGACATCTTTTATATGAATACATGTGAGTCTACCCATTCTTTTTAATAACTGTGTAATATTCTAAAGTATAGATATACTGTGCTTGTAAAAACCTAATGTAGGTGGTGCTTTTTAAAAGTGTGGCCCATGGGTGACTATACTCACGAGGCCTCAATCACTGCCTTCAGTCATTTTCAGAAAAAGTTTTGCTGTCATTCTGAGAGGCATGCACAGGGAGAAGCTGTGTGGCACCCACGGAAGGGACATAGGATTTGGGGTCAGGTAGATGGCAGCTAGGATTCAGCCCTATCGCATACTAGCTGTGTCATCTTGGAAGGTGATTAAACCCTTTATGTCTCAGTTGTCTCATCCCTTAAAAAGAGGGATGATAAAACCTACCTCTTAATGTTGTTGTAAGGGTTAGAAATAATTTGATAAAGCGTCCACTACTCAGAATGGTTGATCAGTGGACGACAACAATCGTTCTAGCAAAGGAGCCGCCCCCGTGGACTAGTGTAGCCGCCTCTTCCTATCCTCACGGTGGGCACAACACACAAATGCGCACGCACATTTGGTCATCTAAAGTAATTTCTTGAAATTACTGGGCAATTGTCCACTAAATGGTGCAAAGTAGGTCAATGGAAACGATCTAAATTCACCTTTGTGTCAATCCTGTAAAAAAGATAACTTAAACATTTAATCTTCATTTCATGGACAGAGGCCTGCAAACAGAATTTGAGCAATGTATCAAATAGATGGGAAAATTGCATTATTTGATCATAGTAAGAAAACGTCCATAGGCTGGAGTGACAGGTTAAATTGAACAAGATAAACTTTATTAGGGAAACATAAAGTTGAACTGTTTGGTTCCTTTTCTTTTCTTTTTCTTTTTGCACAGTACGGAGTGGGAGAGATGGGATGTAATATCAAGCAGAGAAAAGGCTTAGGGGTTTTATGTGGCTGGTGTTCATTGTGAAGCATAGTGTGATCCATCTGTCTAAACAAGCAAATGTAATCTTGTCCTCACAAAGAGAAGGCAGAAATTCAGAATGAGGAAAGTGTGTCTCCACTTAGTTGGTCCTCAGCAGACCATGTGCTCTATGCTAGGATGGCAAGGAGCTGGCGTGCGGGCTTCCTGTTTGCACACCCATCGGAGAGATCATTAATTACCCATATTCCACTGAGTTTAGATGCAGCCTCTGATTCCTTCTCAATGCAGTCTTTAAACAGCTATGGGAAAGGAACAAACTTTCCCTTACCCTCCAGATTCTTTTGGCTGGTCTAATGATGAAATAGACATGAGACAGATTAGCAAGAGAAAATAACCAAATTTAATACATACATATGTACGTATGGGAACCCCACATACACGAGAGAGTCAGAGACCCCACATGCAGCAGAGTTTCAGAGATAGAAAGGCGGATTAAGGTATATAAGACAGGCTTTGAAGGGTCATTGCAGGATGATAAGGAGAATAGATGTTTAGTAAGTGGAAATTGGCCCTTCCCTGTGGATAGATCAAAAGAAGTTATCTCTGATAATAGTTTGTTATGGACAGGGCCCCTAACTCAAGTTCGTCTAGGCAGTTAAAGGGAGGCGCAGAAGTTTCTGTTGAGCCTGAGGCTAAAGTTGCCTTCAGCTGCTCAAAGCAATCTGCATACCACAGAGGCACATCTTGGTGTGACTCATTCTGAACCCCCACACAGCCAGTGTTTTTCTAAAGGAGTTGGCTTGTAAGCTGAAACCTATTGGCAGCCAGTGGATGGCAGGCTATTCCTATGACCTCCTTCTAAGGAGGTACCTCGTGCTTATATCATGTGGTCCAACCTTGTGCGAGCTACAACAGACTGGACACAGACCCAAGGGCTGCCGATCTATAGGCTGCTTTGAAGAGCTTTATCCAAATGGGAGCAAGCTCATTCACTCTGATTCTCTCTTTTGGGAATTTGAACTGGGAAAAAAAGAGCAAAATCAGGTAGTCGTTGGCAGGCCCAGAAGCTGAAATGTTCATGGAGAGAGGCCATGCTACTGGCGAGGGCAAAAGGGGGCATAAGGAACATAAGAAAACAGAAGCCAGAATGAGGAAGCGGAAGCTCTGAGGTAGAGAAAATCTACAAGGGGAGAGGGACAGAGGGATTGGTGGTGGCAGCAGAAATAGTGGAAGAAGAGGTAGAAAGCACTGAGGATAAATGTCACAAGGCTGCTAAGGGACTCGCAAGGTCTCTTGTCCTCTGGGTAGAGACTTAGCTACATTGCCATCTCTGCTCTTCCCAAGAGGCCTCATCAGCCCCTGGTCCAGTCAGGTAGGCATGAACTTGACAATCTTTTTCTTAAGTATACAATAAATACCTCCTATTACTTGAGATAGCCCAGGGGAATCTTTGCTCCTTGTAACCCAAAACATCTACTTCAGGTCTCTTGTCTAGCTCTAGGTGCCGTATTGGCAAACCAGAGCAGGTCCCAGGGAGAGAGACTGGAACGGTAAAGAAGGTGGGGAACTCTCTCACATGAGGAGTTTTCAAAGGAAGGGGGAGGGTTCATCTAGAGCAGTGGTTTCTCACAGTACGATCGCCAAGCAGCAGCAGTGGCCGTGGCCACTTAAAGATCTCAATTTCTGGGCCTACTCAGACCTACTGAATCAGAAACTCTGGGTCGTGGGGCCCAGCGCTTGGTGGTTTAGCAAGGTCTCCACATCTGATGCATGCCCAAATCTGAGAACCGCTGATGCATGCACAAGTCTGAGAACCACATGCTCAAGTCTGAGAACCACTGGCTCATGTTCCAGGCAGAACATGAAGACAATATCCAGTTGCTTGAGGGACGGTCAGGTAGGTGGGATATGAGACCTTGAGAACATCACTAGAACTAGAGCTAGACAAAATGGGCAGACAGGGTTCAGGAAAGAGAAGGGAGACTTTGCAAGCATTTATGGTTGGTTTGAGAATGGTTTAGGCCTGGTGGATGGTGAGCTGCTTGTTCCAGTTAGTGGATATTGTAGAGGACTGTGGAGTCCACAGGAGAGAGAGAAGAAGACTGAAAGGGGAAGTATGAGTTAGGAAAGCTCTGTAAATCAGGAACAATGATTGAAGACTGGCATCCTAGGTCCCTCATTGCCATGGCGACAGTGGGGCGGGGGTGGTAAGAAGCTAATTCTGTGTATAGGAGTCTCAAGTGGGGCTTCTTGCTGTTCAAGGCAGATCCCCCATCCTGTTCTCTGCCACAAAACAAATCCTAATATCTAGGACCGGGATCCCACTTTGAGATTTGCTTATATCCCCATCTCTAGGTTTGAGCCCCCCACGAAACTGTCTCATGCAAGGTCAGAGACTCCAATATTGGGGCAAATGGTGGAGGCAATCTGATCACTCACCCAAGCCTCTTGGGACAGGAAGTTGCCATCTAGAATAATGGATACTAATGGCAAACGTATTATGTTTATGAGTAAATGTGTTGGCTGTGGAGTCAGAAGCCTGGGTATGTAATTGCATGACCTTAAAAAGTCAATTCTCTGCCTTATTATTTTTATTTTTTTATTTTTGTCTCTTAAAATGAGGCTTATACTAGTTGCTATTTTGTAGGATTTTTTTTAAGGATCGAGATAATAGTACTGTGCCCAGTCCATGATAAGCACTTAATATATTTAACCATTACCGATGCTATTGTTTATCTCATCAGACTCCCAAGGTGCCTATAAGGGAGGTATGGTAGGTTTTATCAACCCCATTTCACAGCTCCAGGAACTGAGGCAAAGGATGGCTAAGACTCAGGCTGCCATCGCATTGCTTTAGTATTAGCAGCAGAATAGAACAAGGATTTTGCTTTCATGACTTCAAGTGGCCAGGACAAAAGACAGATTCAGTATGTGTGTTCTGGAAAGAGGAACAGAATTTATTTTTTGAAAAGACAATATATGCATGTAAGAAAAATTCTACAAAAAAAGCTTTGGTGAAAAATAAGTCCCCTTCCTATCTCTTCCCTAACCTTGTTCCCTGGCCTCTTTCTGTGGAGGGATTCTGGACCTCCTTCAGGAGCTGTTTCAGGGGTGGACAAGGCTAGTGTATATAGATCCCTGGGCACAGTTTCTAAGGCCCTGTGCTGCTCCTGCTCCCCTCCCCCGCCCCGTTCCAGACATATGTGCACACGCGCGTGCAGGGCAGGCAGGGTGGCTTTACGAGGACAGAGTGATGGTTTGGGATCTAAGCTTGTCCTTGGAAAGAGAGGCCAGTGGGTCTTAGGTGGTACTAATGATGGGCCGAGGCCAGTGTTGGGCGGCCACCTTTTGTCTCCCTCAGGGCTGGGACCCTTGAGATTCTTGACTCTGTTCAGGAAGGCACAGGAGGGTGGCAGGTGGTATGAAGGCTGGCCCACCCCCCTCATTCTGAGTCTGGCTTTTATCTCTTTCTTAAGGTGCTGCCATTCTGTCTGCTGATCCCGGTCTGTCTGAGAAATGCTGATGGGGAGCCCTAGGCCACAAGCTACTAGACCACTAGGCCTAGGGCACAGGGAAAAGTGAGGCGTGCAGGTTAGGGAGGCCCAAGGTCCCCATTTCTTTGGCTCTTCCCCTTTCTCTTGGGCCCTCTGCTCACTCCCCTTCTGGAGGTGGGGAGGAATGTCAGACTTGTCCACCTTTAGTCATCTTGCCACTTTCCCAGAACAATCGTTGTGTATATTATTTTTATTACCGTTATTTTTTTAACTGCCAGAAGCCATTCTCTGATTTACACAGAATGGTCTTGGCTCCCTGCCATTTAGGCCAGGAGACGAGGGGTGGGGCCGGTGAGAACATAAGTCCTTTCTGGTTCTACTGGGGCGAGCAGGGAAAGGCCACTGAGAGACCATCCCCTGTCAGAGCCAGTTTAGGTGTCAGAGCAGATTTCCGTGCTTTCTGGTTGCTGGTTCTCTCCAGCCTCAGTCTGGTTTCCCTTTTTCCTGCCCTGGGGTTTAGAAGGGTCCTAGATGAAGGCCTTGGCATGTTGCTTCTCCAAGCCTCCCTCGGCAGGGTCCTGCCTCTCTGATGCCTAGAACCGTTTAAAAACATTCCTGTCAGTCGGCTCCTTGCTGGCCGGTGCTGGCTCGAGCATGTCCAGTCATGGGGAACTCACCACTTCCTGAATCTCTCCATTTCATTCTTAGATGGTTCTGGAGAGAAGAGCAGAACTGGAATTTGTGGTCAGGGCAGTTTGAATCGACCGCCACTGGGCTCTTAACCTCAAATTCCTCTTTCGCTTTGACGTCCTGTGGGCTCCCGCTCTCAGGGTCCCGAGGTCTTCGCACATTTCGCTTAGGGCCAGGTTTCTAGCGGCCCGTCTAGAACTTGGGTGGGCCAGGCCCGTTGTTAGTGGGAGAGGGCGTAAGTGTAGGAGAGCTCCATCTGTCACAAGAGAATCAGGTGGGGGATGGACAAAGTGACATCTAAGGGCCTGTCCTTATGCATTTGGGCTCCACATTCTCTCATTCTGTGAAGGAGCCAGAGTCTGCAATTTGGGGGCCTTATCCTCAGAGCAAGGAGAACAAGTTGGAGAAGTTACAGTGTCCTGGGATGGGCCTCCAGCCTTCTTCCTTTTCTTACTTTGTCTCTCTCCTTCCCCCCACCGTTTCCTGCCTGGGGCGGGTAGAGCCAGCAGCCAGAGCTCCTGAGCCCTGTTATTTAAAAATTCAGCCGTCACCATGGCAACCTGTATCCTGCTCCATTTCAACCAGAGATACAAAAAAGCAGTGAAAGGGAAAGTTTAATAAGATTTCTTTCTTTCTTTCTTCCTTTTTTTGTATGAATCTTACAGTGTCCGTCTTTTTGGGAAATAGAAATGTTCCATCTTTGTGGTGTTATCGAAATGCAATTCATTTTAGGCCCCTTGGCTTCTGGAGGGTCAATGTCACTGCTGGCTTTCTAGGGCTGCTACTGTCACCCCTTCTGTCTCCCTTCAGAATGGGCGAGGGGTCTTACTTGGCATGTAGGCTTTTTGAAAGGATTTGTGGGCTTGGGCGACCCCTAGAACCTGTTAGTGGCTTTATTTTCCCTTCCGCCACTCTGGCATCACACAGAGCCACGTCAGAGCCTCATCAGAGCATCCAAAGCTGGAAGAGGCCTTCAAGATCACTTATTCTGCAATGCCATTTTTGTTTTTGAGCATCTAGCAACTATTCCCCCACTTTCTGAAAATGCTATGTTGGTTACCCTCTAGAGTGCTTGGCTTCTCGATGCACTGAGCCGTGTGATTTAGGTGGAGCCCAGCGTTTTCCCTGACCACAGTGACTGGCTCATGAATGAGCATGTGGCCCAAAGGCACCAGTGGGGGCAGTCCTGGGAATTTTGTCTGATCCCACTGGGAGAAAGCCCCTCTATTTTTCCACTGTGGGGATGGAAGCTTGGAGCTGCTGGAGACGGTCATGGACAAGAAACTTGCAAGGGGCCTGACACAGTGGGAAGCAGAGCTGAAGGATGGAGAAGAGAAACCAGGTTCAGATGATGTTGCTCCACATCCTGGTATGAGTCAACCCTGAATCCCTGGCTTTTCGGTTTCATGAGATATATATTATATATATCCCCTTTCTTACCTTAAGGCAATTTAAGCTGACACGTGAAAACGAGCAACTTTTATGTCACATATCCCACGATCTTATTTTACAAATGGGGCAATGGAGAGCCAGGGCAGAGAGGCACCTTCCAAGGCCATGCAGAGAGGCAGCCCCGAGGTCAGGTTTCCTGAGTCTTCACAGCTTCACAACCTGCTTGTCCTGGTTCTCAGGCAGATTTTCCTATCACGCAGGGATGAAAGCCGAGCCTCTGGAGGCTGACAGTCAAACAGTGTAATTATGGTAAAGACACCCACACAGCTACCAACCCAGGGGCCATGGTGATCATTTGGGGGTGATATTCAAGGGAAGTCTCCACCCTGAGAAGATTTCTGTGCCTTTCGTAGGTTAGGAGGGGTCCTGAGACACAGACAGGACAGCACTGACCACAGTCAGTGCCTCACAGCTCCGAAGCCTTGAGAGGCAGTTCACCTGCTTTCTCCATTGAGATGGTTTTTTAGTTCTCTAATCAGATGTGATTCAGTCATTCTACCAACACTTGTGATTTTGTTAATTCCATTGAAAAGTATTAATTGAGGGCCTCCTATGTGCTAATAACTGTTTTAGGGACACAGATTCAACAGTCAACCCGATAGCTTCAGTGCCTGTCCTCAGAGAACTTACACTTCGGTGTGGGCATGGAAATAACCGGAGAAACAGAATCAGAGACTACGACAGTCATGTGAAGGGAAAGTACCTGGTGCCAGGAGAGCACATGATGAGGGCGCATCTTGTCTGCTGAGGTGAGGGAAGCTTTGAGCAGAACTTCTAAAAAGGAGCAGGCGTTAGCTAAGGAAAGGGCATGAATATTGGGCACAGCCGGTGCAAAGTTGGGGGGCGGGCCTTTGAATTCATTGATGCCAGTGTTTGTGGGTCACCATACGCCAGCGTTTCCTTCTTTTGCTGTTTTAGGTTCTTCTGTTCCCACCCCCCATCATATTCTCCAAGCCCCATTAGTCTCAGGAGTCCCTGAACCAGTTATAGAATTTATTTGGTGCTCTAGCCTCACCTCTCCGCAGGTTCAAATCTGCTGCTGGCTCACATCCAGTTATCATATTCTTGTGTGTGAAATAAAAGGAAAAGTTCTCATTATAACCAGGCCTGCCTTTTTAGAGAAGGATGCGGGTCGCCTCTATCAAGTCTCTTCTCTCCTTCATTCTCTTTCATTTGTCTGCAGATGAATGACTGTAGTAAAGTTTTCTGCCACTAGGGGGCAGGAGCGCCAAGGCAAAAGACAGGCCCGGGAAGAAGGCAAACGAAGCCCGCGGGTAACACGCCGACCGTCCTCCAGGGTTTGCGCAGGCGTGGGTCGTGTCAAGCTCCCAAGCCCAAGCTCTGTCTCGATTCAGATACACCAAGGGTTTTGTAATGACGATTCCATTCTGCACACTGTTTTATGGCTACAGATGCTAGTGCCAGAAGAGAACTTTTAAAGAGGGGTTTTTGGTGGGAGAGGTCGCAACTGACTGTAAAGCAAAGGAATGGGGTCTTGGATTAGAATTCAGCCTTTAAGAGTCCCTCAGAATGTGCACAGGAGACAGAGAGCCCCAGCGCTGGTTCCCAGTGTGCTGTGTGATCTTGGTTAAGAGACAGAACCCTTCTGGGCCTAAACTGCTCTTTTATAAAAGGATGAGATGATGTAAAAGTCTCTTCTGATTTAGAGAATCTAAGTGGTAAGGATAGCTAAGGCTGGAGAATTGTCCCCTTAGATACCTACCCGTGTGATTCCTAATTTGAGGGGCTCTTTCCTATGAGGGAGTTTTGTTTTCCTGACTCATTTTGTTTTAGCATGTGACTATATTTAATACAGAGGAATGAAGAGCCATGGGTGGTTTTGGCAAGTGGTGGGAAAGATGCTCCTGGCTCTTTCAAACCCCACCAGGACAGTCAGAATCCTCTTTGCCTTTGATGGGATGAGGCATTTGGATCTGATATGGGAGACTGAATGGGTGGATGGATAGCTGTGAGAAGCAAGTCTGTCCTTGAAACTCAGGTTAAACCTTCCATTATCCTGGGGTCCAGGGCTTTATTGAACTAGCTCGCTGGGGTGCTGGCTGGAGAATAGCGTGTGAAGAGGACTGCCCTGGGAGTCAGGGGTGATCTTTAAGGCCCTCTTCTGCCTTGTCATTCTAGAATTCTAAGATCTATGGCCAGGCAAGACTATGTTTAGGAAGCTGGTGCCTGCCGCAGTCTCGTTTTAGGAGGGGCCCCCATGGGACCGCCTCCCTGTGCTCCTGTCTACACTCCCGCTGCTGCCTCAGGCTGGGAGAGGTGTTGGAGCGGGCTCTCTCCCTCCACGCACTCTGCGTGACACATCACGGAGACAGAACACCAAAAAGAACGCCAAACGAGCAACCGTAAAAACCCTGTATGAAAACCTCTGTTCTCTGGCGTCATCAGTTTCCGGGATCCACACGCCCAGACGACTTAGTCCCGAAATATAGAATGGGAGGGGTGAGCAGAGGCGAGGCTCTGCTCGGGTTCTCCTTCCTCACCAGAACCTTCTTGGAGCCTCTTCGGCTTTCGTTGATCACTCCCTCCCACCCCACTGCTGCTTGATTGACAATAAATGGCTGCTTCATGCTCGTTTATAATATTCTCACTTAGCAAGATAGTATAAATACCTTCAGCCTCAATTAATATAGGTCAGCACCATTGTTTTTCTTTCTCTAAAGATCATTTTAATTTTGAGACACATCTTAATGGAAGTTCATTTTTTTGGTGGGGTGGCATCAGCATTCCAATTTTTAAGGATTGCAGAATATTCCATTCTAACTGTTCTAGAGTGTTAACCAGCCCTCCCACTGCACATCCTGTAGGTTGTCTGGGTTTATCTTGTCACGGGTGGAATCACAGCGACTTAGGGATCATCCTCTCTGACGCTTTGATGTCACGGAGCAGGGAAGTGGCTTCTAGCTGATGGCAGACTAGGACTAGAGTTCAGGGTTTCTGGGTCCCCACCTGCTGTCAGGCTTACTGAGAGTCGCCATGAAGAGAAGGGGAAGGGACTACAAACTTTTAAGCTTGGTGGATTATTAAGAAAAATGTCCCTTTATACATTTTAAATTCTCTTCCACGTTTCTACAAGTTACGTGCCCAAAATACTGTCTCCGGGTGGTTGCTGATTGGACAATTTGGTCTGACCTTTCTTCCTCTGCCCCGAAGCTGCATTTTAAAGCCTTCTCTGAGTTCTGTCCCACCTCTGCATCCCCCACGATTGAATTTCCCAAGGGCGATCATCACACAGCCTGCAACCCAGTCACAGGATAGCTAAATATAAACTGTGCAGACTGCAAATAAGCCTCCATGATCATCTGCTCCTCTGTTTAGCTTATTATCCTCCCAAACCAGACTGGGGAGGAGGCACGCACATCGTCCATGCTGGGCAGGACCTGGTGGGTGTCCGTGTCTGACAGGACAAGCCAAACAAACACAACTCTGCTGTGAGCTGAATCATTCTCCTTCTCCAGTGGAGCAGGGCCTGCTTTTCAGATAAAGCCGACAATCCCCAGGCTTTGATTTCCAAAGCAAATCACTGCGAATCACATCAATATTGGGAACAGATGCAATAGTCTGGCCGAGGGCTGAGTGCAGCCAGTCAGCCAGGGACATGGAACCAGGGACAGGACGTGTGGTGTGGTGCGGTGTGGTGTGGAATGTGTCGCATCTCTTGTCTCCTCCGTGGTCTTACTTGCCTCAGGGGAGAATGGGGAACGGGGGAAATGAGGCAGGCGGGAGTCCAGGGTTCTAGGCTCTACAGCCATCCTGGAACATGACATGTGGAGACAGTGACCCCCAGAAGCCCAAGTTTTTAGAGGGGGACTTCTCGTTGATTAGTGATGTCTGATGTGGACCCAGGGTTGGTAGGTGAGAGGAGGTATGCTGCATATTAGCTATCTGTGAGACGGAGGAAGCCCATCTCAGGTTTTGGATTTTTTTTTCTGGGTTTTGGAATTTTTAATATGTAGGGTGAGGCAGGGCCTCCGGAAAATTACGGGCTTAGCCGAAGCCCCAAACTGCCATGTCGAAAGAGCCATAGGGTTCAGGACCCTAAAGATGACTGGTTTTCCAGAGATTTGAGGTACATTATAAACCTTGGATGGTAATACTGGCAAGGAACAGGAAAGAACCTGTGTTTGGAAGGGAACTAGAGTTTGACCTCTCTCATGAAAGGGCACCAACGACCCTCATTGCAGATCTAATGGGTATTTATCAGTCTTTATCTTCGATGGACCCTTATCAGCACTTGATGCTGCTGGTGATTTCTTCCTTCTTGACTCACACTCTTCCTTGGTTAAAAACACTAGTCTGCTTTTCCTTCTGCTTCTGGTCTCTCCTTAGTTCCTCTTGAGGTTATTCCTCCTCTGCCATTAAATATTGTGGTCAAGACTCATCCTAGGCCTGCTCCTTTCCCACCCTTTATTTTCTCCCCAGGTGATCTCATCCTAGACAATTGCTTCGAGTCCCACCCACATGGTTAGATAAGCCAGAAACACCACCTGAACACACTCCCTCCCTCCCTCTTCCCATGTGCAATCCATCATTCAGCCCTGATGATTTTTTTTTTACCTCATAAATATTTTTGAATCTGTCCACATTTTCCTTCTACCACCACTATCCTAATTCAAACTACATTCATCTCTTGCTTGGACTACGAATGGGCCAAAACCCCCTAATTCTTTTCTTTCCAGTTCCCAAGTCGTCAAAAAAGGTCTTTGTCGAAAGGCATGTTGTATTGGATCATCTATTCCCCTCTTTTGACTCTGACGTTGGCCTCTAGTTATTGTGATGCTATGAGAAGAATAGTGAAAATCCAAACACACGGCGCTCTCATTGTGTAGGCACTTTTGTTCACATTATCTCATCTAATTCTCAACTAGCCGTGTGAGCAGGTCACAATCATCCCATTTCAGGGGTCTTACCTGTTTTCCATGCAAACAGTCTCAGATAGATGAGTTAGCTCTTCTGAGGTCACCCAGCTGCTCAGTGAGGGGGCCCCAGTGTTCTGACTCCTCAGACAAACCTCAGCGTTCCCCCTTGTCAAGAGAGGGCTTGGGGATTCGCCAGGTGCTCTTCCAGGCTCATTCCAGCTCCAACAGCCTGTGATTCTGTGGCTTGCAGGCACCAAGGTTGAGAGAAAAGGTTCAAAGTGGAAGTTGTCTTTCTCCGGAGTGTCTTTCTTCAGGTCTGAAGCCCAGAGAGAACAGATCAGTTCTCTCCTACTGTGGCTGCTCCTGTGGCCTCTCAGTGAGAAGGCTGAGAAGGGCTGAGGGGTTTTAATATTGCTTGGGAAAAGATTAGCCATGGGAGGAATGACAGCCTTCACTGTTTTGACAAAGAAGGTAATGAGAAATAAAAACAATCCACAGTGAATGAGCCCTTGTGACAACTTGAAACAAAAGCAGGTGAGCCATAGGAATGGAGAATTTGAAAGAAGAAAGAATCAAAGCAACGAATAGCCAGCGATTTCAAGTTCCCAAATGCGATCCACACAGCTTACATCTGAGAACACACCAGAAGTTTCTGTATGTGGCACAGGTTGCTGTGCCCTCTCTTAGTATGGATGGATTAAGGGCTTATTAAGCTATAAAAAGATTGTGAATGGACTGAATGAATGGGAGAGACTCCTTTTGATGAATGGCCACTCTCCATGAGCTTTTAATCAGGCTGGAGAAAAATATATAGACATTTCCCTATCTTGGGCATGAATACAGCAAAATGGCCAATCTGTGGACCATGTAGCGTAGGGATGGTGCATCAAGTTTAATTTCTCGTGGTGTCTCTGACTGTCTGCTGGTGGTTGTCTTGAACACCGAGACGAGAAAGTTTTTAAAGCCAAAGATGGGCTTGATGGGGAAATGTGCGACAGTTGATTAGTGATGTCTGCCGTGGCTGAGGGATGAGGTGGCGGGAGCATCAGTGCTGATGGATGGGTCAGTGCCACTCACAGCGTGGTCTGCAGGTAGCATGGTCCATAAGGCATCTGTAACCCGTCATGAAATGAGCACAGAAATGAGAAGCAAGCATTTAGAAACTTCTTAAGCAATTTGACATTGCTGCCTCATCCAAGTGCGTAATTTCTGTATTTTATAAAGTATCGATCAATAATGGATTGAAAATCAAAATAGAACCTGGTCCTTTACCAGAGATAGCGTGAGAAGCACTGACCTGGAAGATTGTGTTTAACCTCATTATTTCCCGTGAAAGACTTTGAAATGCCCGGGACTTGGAGAGCTGATGTATGCAGCCAGAGCCCTGCATGCTTCAGCATTTACGTGGACTTGTCAAATGAGCACAGTGTTTGCCTGCTTTCCTCCTCTTGCTTGGCGGAGGAGTTATGATAGTAAGTACTCAGAGATCATCAGAAATGCCTTCTTAGCCTTCTCTACCTGTTTCTATTTTCCATTTATTCCATAAAGCCTTTATTGACAGTGGAGAGGCAGTGAAGCCAGCAAAGACATTATGTCATTGAAGGTACTAAAGGGAGATCAGAGAGAGAAATGTCCAACATCAGCTGTTGAATTGGCCTGGTGACCACTGGGGTCATGTATTAATTCGTCCATTCACTTACCTATTCATGCATTCTTACTCGTTCATTTTGTCATCTAACAACTCTTGGTGCAATGCCAACTATGTGCATCGCAGTGCCAGGTACTGGGGATATAATGATGACCAAGGCAGACAAGTTCTTTGCTCTTATGAAACTGACAGTCTAGGAGGGGAGACAGATATCAAATCAATAGTGTATATAAGCAATGATAAAAATCCTGGCAGGTGTTCTGGCCGGGAAGTATTTGTTGCTCTGAGAATATTTAGTAGTTGTGCTACCCTAGCCAGAGCATCTTGGAAGGCGCCCGAGGAAGTGATGTATCTGCCTGTGTAGCTGGACCATGAAAGATGATTGAAGGGCAAAGGAGGTGACTTGAGATGATTCTGGAGAGGTGGACAAGGGACAGATGGCACAAGGACTCGCAGGCCGCAAAAGGAGTTTGCACTTGATCCCAAGAGCAGCTGGGTGCCTGATGGAACCACAAATATGGTTAGGACATGGTCTCTGCTCCCAAGAGGCCATCAGCCGGGTGGAGGAGAAAGATACGTAAGCAACTAGCTATAACGTAACATGATCTGGGTGGGTTATACAGAGGTGTACGCGCAGTTGGAAAATGATAGGGTTTGGAGACTAGAACGATGTAACAGATAAAATTTGACCCTATCACTCTCCCGCTATCATCTTTTGTAGTTGCCTGCTGTTCTCAAGATACAGACAAAAGCTTTTCATATGGCCCCACATGATCCAGTTGCTGTCCCCACCCTACCCGGGGGCACTCTCTTTCTTGCTTTCTCCCAGCATCTGTACCCATCTTTCTTTAGGTTCCCAGACCATACACTTGCTTCCCGCCATGCGGCCTTCTGTTTGGAATGCTCTGCCTACGGCCTCCACCCTCGCCCCCTCTGCCTCACTATGTTCTAATTTTTCAGGTCTCAGCTTAAATATCCCTGGCTCCCCAGAGGACCCTGTATTTCTCCCTCCCTGTGCTTAGGACAAGTAGAATTCTTATTGGTACGTTTAGTTGTTTAATGTCTGTCTCCCCTGATGCAGTAAATGCTCAGTATGTAGTGAATGAATAAATGAGTGAGAAGGCAGCGGGCCTGGCCTGGGAGGATAGCAACGCTGGTGGGAGGGACGGTGGACATGGGCTGTGGACACGGGCCATGACCCATCCCAGAACATAGCCATTTCCTCTCTGTTGGCTTTTTCTCTCTCAACCATGTGTGAAATGAGCCACAACATGATGGGACTCTCTGGAAGGCCACTTTTCAGGGATTATCAGTGCCAGTCCTTAGCTCTTTAAGGAAAGCAAGCACCACAGGTGGACCAACTGTGCTCAGTTTCATCTCTGTGAATTATAAGAAAAGCCTTCAACTTTAAAATTGCTCAGGGCTAAAGAGCTTCTTTTGGGGTATGTCGCTCTGCAGGGTGACGGGCGTGTTGGAAGGCCGGTGGCTGGGGCAGCAGTCAGGCACAGCTGCGCCCTACCTCTGTAATTCCCTTTATCCCACGTGGATGAGCCCGTGCTGGCTTTAAGGTTTTGGTTCAAGAACCAGGAGGCCCAACGTCTGTAAGCTTTCCTGTGTGAGTCATCTCTCGCTCGGTAACAGCTTATCCCCAAATTTCGTAGCTTAAGATAATGATTATTACTTAATACCTCTCATTATTTTTGCGGGTCAGGAATTCAGAACACACTAGGTGTGACTTGCGTCCAGGCTTCAGCTGGGGTGGGTCAAAGGCCAGGTGCCGGAATCATCTAAAGGCCACTCAAGTACGAGTCTGGTGGTTGATGCTGTTGCTGGCTGGGGGCCTAGCTGGGAACAGCCGCGTGTGGCTTCTCCATGTGCTTGGGCCTCCTCACAACATGGTGGCTGGATTCCAAGGGCAAGTGTCTCCAGCGAGAGAGCCAGGTGGAAGCTGAGGCCATCTTAGAACCTAGCTCTGGAAGTCGCACAGCGTCACTTCTGCGGCATTTTATTTGTTAGAAGAGAATCACTAAATCCTCCTCGAGTTTGAGGGAAAGGTAATTAGATCCTATTTTTCACAGGCACATTTGGGACCACTACATTCCCTTAAGCAAAAGCCCAGAGGGGGCCCCGGAATAGTGATATAGGCTCAAATGTAAAAGAATGGCCTCATAGCAGACGTTTCTGAATTTTGTGGGATTCTCCCCTTGGCAGTGTTTTGACCCCAACCCCATCTTCCATTAGGGGGATGCACTGGCTTCAGAAGCTTCTCTACCCTTATTAAATAAATGTGTGTATAATGGGGAGCTGTCCATCGTCACCCAAAACACTGAAGACACTCTAGTCACTACCCTGGAACATTGGGCAGATTCTTCAAGTTCAGTATCGATCTGCGATACTTTAGAGCTATCCAAAGAGAAAATAAAGAAATGAGCTATGCTAATAGAGAAGAGTTATATTTAAGGGAAGTTTCTTTGACTGAACGAGTTTAAATGTTAATTTTATTACTCAAGAGGGCATTTTGGACCTCCCTGTCATTATCAAACAATTAAACTGTAGTTCCTTATTAATTTTTACTGCCTTACTAGGGTAATTAGTGACACATAATGTGAATTGCATCCCATTAATGAATAGATTTTTGGACGTGAGTGGGTGTAGCCTTTTATTTGGCTGTCCAGCAAGGCCCATGAAAGGAAAACCGGCAGGCCCTTCCCAGAGCAGAGGGCCTCGCACACCTCCCGAGTCTCAGATTAACCCTGGCAGTTTCCGACATCAAACACACAGTCGCCGAGCTTTCAGGAAGGTATGATGGTTCTGACTCCCTCCTTGAACCCAGAGTTGGTTGTTAGGAAATGGATAGTCCTTTTGGAACAAAGGTTTGAAACCAAAACCAAGATAGTGAGATTCCTGAAGTTCTAAAACAAAACTCACTTAAGGATTTCTATTTTTTGTTTGTTCGAAGTACATTTATGAAGCATCTAGTATTTGCCTGGCACTTTACCAGGTAGGCAGCATGAGTATATGATTAAATTCTCAAGACTACTTCATGAGATTGTTATTATTATTTCCAATTTATAGACAAGGAAAATTCATCTCAGGCTGAAAAACATGAGATCATACAGTGACAGGTCTTGGCCCTAAGCCTGGGTCTGGCTGAGTCTAGAGCTTGGATTCTCAACCACTGAATCTTACTGCCTGTCGGTCAGCTCATATCTTTATTCATATCCTCAGCCCGGTCATTCTGATTTATTTTAACCTTTTTCTTGTTTGTAGATTCTTTAACTAACAAAATAGAACACCAGTGCTGAAAGGGCCTTAGGGATGTCATATGATCCCTCTATCTTATAAATGTGGAAATGGAGGACCAGGGGAGGAGAAGGGACCGTCTGAACCAGGGAGAGATTAGGGACTCTTGCTCCATGTACAGCCCAGGAGTAGAGGGAGTCCTGGCCGTCAGTGGCTTCCTGATTCCTGCACTGTCTACGTAATCCTCAAATCCTAACAGAGAGGTTGAGAGCTCTGATTTCCCAGGTAAACTTCTCACTAGTGGTGTCGCTTGCTCTGAGAATCTAGGTAGGCCACACTCCTCTATGAGAACACTGTAGCCAACTCTGTCTTGTCCACTTGGAACCTAAATGTCATCAGCCTGGAAATACAAATTATGTTGGCACGAACTACCTGCTTGGCCGACAGCATTTGCTCCCTCTAAGTATTCCTTGGTGATTTCTGGGATTGCCAAGGCTCGACTCAAGTGCTCCTAGAGCCAGTCTGTCAACTGCAGTGTCTGTGTGGCCTCCCCACTCCTCTCTCTGCTCCCACCTGATAGAGTCCACTGCCTGGGCAGCTGTCTACTGCAGCTTCCCCAAAGTCCATTGTGAGGACATTGTTGGCTTTCCATGCCAGGGTGTCCCTCTGGATGTTCCCAAAGCTTTCAGTTTCTCACGAGTGGAGCTTTGCTGCATTATGTGGTGGCCCAGAGAAGGGCCCCATCTCAGCCCCATGTCCTGTTGTCACTAAGTGCTTGTGAACAGTGTCACGAGCCCCTGGCCATCACCCATTAGCCACAATATCACCAGGATTCTCATAGTTATGATCCCATCAGTTTCTGACCTTCATTCCCCCAACCATCACCTATTCCGAGAATAGATGGGAAGCAGATGCTTTCATCTGTTCTACCCATTCCTTCCACCTTCCTCTGTCCTCTTCAACCTTGCTGTTCAATCCACAGTCCCTTCTTCATCCTCAGTGACAGGACAAAGGTTCTCATTGATTCATTGGACATGCTTTCACTGAGCACTTGCTATGTGCCAGGCCTTCCGCTATGTGCTGAGTGTACAGTTGTCACAGATATTATTATTTGCCAAACCCTCTATTTTTCCTTTCTCATAGAACCTCAGTTTTGGGGAGGGCAAGAATTTGTCCAGTTCCAGTGATGATGCAATGATTGTTCTAAATTGATCAGAGTAATATCCATCCCTGCCCCCCAATCTAGTGGGCATGTGATCCTAAGCTGGACAAGATATAAGAGGAAGGGCGGCTGCTTCTGGGGAAGGATTCGTTCTCCTGATAAAAAGGACAGACGTGAAAGGGGACCTGGTGGTAGCACCCCCTTTCCTATCATGAGCGAGTCGATGCCGGGAGCTTGAGAGCCTGGAGCAGGAAGGAGGGTAGGAGGAGCCTCTTTTGGGTAGGAGGAGCCAACACGAGGACGGCAGAGCAGGAATATGGGCGAGCCTGGATGCGATGACTTGGTTGAGCTGTCAGGTCAACCTGAGGCTGCCTTCCTATGGCCTTATTAGAAAAGAGTAAGTGCAGAATGGTTTAAGATACTCAACCTCTTTATCAGTCCTAACAGATACCGGCATGGTGGGTAATAGGACACAGTCCATGCCCCCACAGGTGCAATCAGTGGGTGACAAAGATGCTGGGAAGGGAACAGAACAGAGTTTGTCAACTCCAGAAATGCCTGGATGCCAACTCAACCGTTCTCTTTTGCTTATCAGAGGAAACAGCATTCCTTGCATGCTGTGTCTTTGCTCAATATAGTGAAATTCCATCTCTATTTGCTTTTACTTTTAACTTTTAATTTCTCAGAGCAAATATGAGCCAGGAAGAGCTGATCACAGAAGCAGTTGCACTTAGGAGCCTGGCCGGTCTGCAGGCTATGGTAGATTGTGAACTCATTTAGAGAACACTCTGGATTGATAATGATTTCAGTTACACCAGAGGCAAAGTGTTTGAAGCCAGAGACTCTTGGAGGAGTGATGATTACATTCAGAGTGCTCTGGCAAGGTTAGAAGCTCTTTCCTTCTTCCCTCCTCTGCACAGGGAGAAGTAATCTCTTCTTTTGGCTGTAGGAATGGTAGGTTGGCCAGCCCTGGGAATAGTTGGTGCACACTTTGAGTTTCTCTCATAGGTGGCACGTTCTGCCAAGGGAAAGGCCGTAGAGGGTGGTGGTTAAGAGTTCTAGCTCTGAGAATTTAGACTCTGCTTCTTTACATGCTGTGTGACCTTGGGCAAGTTACTCAGCCTGGCTGAACCTCGATTTCTTTATCAGGACTCTGTGGGTTGTCACAGTACACAAGGCTTCTGTTGGCCCTTAGCAGGCCTTTTATAAATCTTCTGAGGAGCATGATTGCCAAGGGCTGAAGCAGTGAGGAAGTGAATTTGTGGAATGCATAGAAAAGAAAACATCTCGAACAGCTAGGGGGTGTTACACAAGTAAAGGTATAGGTTAAAAAAAAAATGAAAACTCAGAATGAAGCTCGAAATCTGTTGGGTGAGCAGTACCTGGGGATTTTCCCAGAGGCGAATCCTTTGTCCACCGATAAAGTATTGCAAACATAGAGTGGAACTGGTCAATAATTTCTTAAATTCTGGTGAATCTAAATAGAATATCATGTTACCATTAAAAAACATTTAAAAAAAAAATGTAGAACAATATTGAAAAGCTGTAAGGAAGTTCAAGTTGGATGCAGACGTGAAGTGTGGAGACTCTGGATTTATGCTCTTGGAATTGAAACCTGCTTCTAACACTTTCTAGCTGTGTGATATTGGACACATTACATAATTTCTCTGCATCTAGGATTTTTCATCAGAAAATAGGGGTTATAAATAATAATTACTTTATGGATTTGTTATAAGTAAGATATAATGCTTGCAAAACTCAGGACAATGAAAAGCACATGGTAATTGCCTTACCTATTGTTAAGTGAAAACCGAGAACATATTTAAAAAAAAAAACAAACAAACAAGAAAAGAAAGAGAAGAAAAATGTATCCTGCAAGGAAAAAAGATAGGATAGAATTTATTTATTCGACACTTACTTATCGAGGACCTCCTACGGGCCTGGCTCTGGAACACAGTTTAGAGAGGAAGTCCTCATAAGAATCGCTGGGGCTGCCTTTAGAAAATGCAGATCAGGACCCATCTGTCCGCAGACATCTGGGTTCTGCAGAGGTGGCGGTAGGCCCAGCAGTCCTCATTTTGTGTAGGTGCCAGGAGAGTCGTCTGCACGCCTCAAGAGACCACACCGGTAGACCAAGTACCAAACAATGGTTGGAGAGGAATGAGAAGTGACCTTAATGATTTTTTCCTTGTGTTTTGAAAAGTTGCTACACTAAGTAAGAATCTTCTTTTACAATTAGAAAAAAGTAAACATTTTATACGTGTAAGGACTCAGCAGCTGTGCCCCTCCACACACCCGGTGCAATCCCCATTTCCTCCTCAACAACACGGGCGCATGGCCAGACTCCAGATCAGAGAGGCTCTGGGATTGGACTGCGAGGCTGTGATTCTCAGCTGCAGTATCACAAAGGGAAGGTGGGAAATTTCTTTCCCAAATCATCTACTTTTGTTCAAATGTGCTTCAGAACGGTCTCTGCTATGCAAAGGGACCTCTTTAGAGATGCATTTCATTTGCTTACTTTTTCCTGGAAGTTCTCTTGACCTTGAGATTTATCCAGAGGCTCTAGTAATTGGTGCAGTTTCCAGAGTCATTTGTATGGACAGTGTGTAATGCAGAGGTAGGGGGAGAAATCTCTGTAATCATTCTGTGCTTGTATCAGGTGAATTTATGTTTTATGGGGTTTTGGTCAGATTGATTTTTGTGAAACACACTGGGATGTTTGCAAATATGAAAGTTCTTTCAGTGCTGGTCGCTGTTTACATTTATAGGGAGAATAAAAAAGAAGAAAAAAAATTTTACTTTCTGCCGACAAACGCCATCATCCCCAGGAGTGTGGTAGGGAAAGAGATGAAGGGCTTCTAACGGGAGAAAAAATTAGAGGCAGGAGGATCACAGACCAGGGTGATAAGCTGCCAGTGAGGGCTTATCTGTACCAGGAATCATTTGTAGGTGTGGGCTGCAAGTTTTCCAGTACTGGGTAGGTCTCACCAAAGAAACAGGTTAAGGTAAACACAACTACTATGATTAAAGACTTTAAAATCTCTCCACTCTCTTATGAGTGGGCTCTGTGGTCCTGCCTTGAGGTCATTACTGGGAACAACATCCATTTTGGGCTGATCTTAGTAATTACATAGATATACAGAAGGAATACCTGCCAACTTGGTTATGTAATTTGAAAGACATATCTTCCCTAACCCCAAACTAAATCAAACCCAACCCAACCCAACCCAACCCAACCCAACCCAACTCAACCCAACTCAACCTCAACCATACCTACCTTCTTGTATCAGGTGGTTCTGAAGTAGTTTTAGCATGGTCCTTTCGGTTAAGGTAGGCATAGTGTGTATGTATGGAGCATGCATAGCATTCCTTCTCACTTCTGAGCCATGGCAGACATCACTAATCAATTATAATACTCTCTACTGCTGAGGAATAGTAGTGCTGGGGAAGAGTCAGCTTAAATATTCTCACCTATAGCCTGGGGCGGAACATTGTTTTGGAGTTGGCCTTAAGCGTAGAGAGAGTTGGTAGTTCACCTAACTAGCAGAAATTTTAAGACTTTCCCTACTCCGCAATGCTTTCCCCATTAAGCAACCTTGATGCATGAGTTTCTCACCATAATGGCCATCCATTTTGGAAAAAGTACAGTTGGCAAATACAAAGCATCTGCATTGCTATTCTTATTGCAATTCTTCCTTGTTTTACCTTGACAGGCACCAATTATAAATCGCAGAACTCATGGTGAGCTCAGGTGTGGCCTCAGAATCTGTCTCAAGAGATTTCTTCTTGTACCTTCTACCAACAGATGGGATTTGTATGGAACAGAAAAGGTACTTGCCAACCTTGGGTTTCTGAGGGTGAGGAGACAAGGCATCTGACTTTGAGCACTGTTTGTGAATATTTTCATCAGATTAGTGTCACAAAGCAATGGAGGGAATGAGGTGTAAACTCTTTTGTCTGGTATGTAAGAACTGTTAGAATTTGACCTCAGTTTCTACCTCTAATCAACAGCCTACGTCTGCTCAGACAAACCTTCCTACTTGCTTCCATATATCTTGTCTTTCCTTTTTTGGGTCCTTTGTTCATTGTTTCCTCCACCTGGAACACCCTCTCTCCTGTCCATCCAATTCTTACCATTAATTAAGGCTTAGCTCATGGTCCATCTCTTTTTGCTAAGTCTTTTCAAAATGCTAGCAATGATTTCTCTATGGTTTATATCCCCATGGCTTTACAATTCATTCAGCTCACTTGGCATCGAACATCTTCCCCTGAAATGTCTGTTCCCTTTTAATGTCTTTGTGTTTGAATTTTTAAACCACTAGCAGTAAACCTTGCCAGCAGAGGCTGGGCCTTCATCTTCCTTTGTGTTGAGTGTATGTGTTGGCCAAGAGTCATTTATTTCTCTGGCCAGGGGCGGTGGGAGGAGGAGGTGCTGATGGAGGGCAAAGGGCCCCACTTCGTCCTCTCTGTGCTCTGGTGGAAGCCCCTCTCTCTGGTTTTATTTGAGGCCTTTTAAATAGGATTCAAAACATAGACTAGAATGTCTGTGGGTTTTTCCAAGCAAAGCTCATGCAGTATTGAGAAATATTTAAAGGGAGGATCTAGAGGGTGCTGTGAAGCAAACTGCCAAACCCAGGTAGTGTGGGATAGAGCATTGAAGCAAGTTTCAGTTCCTTTTTGGTTGTTCCTGACCTAGTAGGAGCTTATGAAGACATCCAGTCTTCAGAATCACTTAACCTTCAAGACTGCCATTAGGGAACAGTTGCATTGAATCAAAGCAGGCAGTTTCACTGTTACTCTGCCCAGCTCAGAATAAGGCATCGGAGCAAGGTTATTTTGTATATCTGAAATATTTCTTAGTAAGATTTTAAAAATAAAGCTTCAGTGCTACATAAAAATGATATAAATTTTTTCTTGTGAAGCACAGAGAAGATAAATAACAGACATCAGACTTAATGCTTGCTTTCTGAGCTTTTCTGTGTATTTCCAAATTACATGATGTTTTATTCAAAACTATTTTCCTTAATTACAATGTCGACATATTTGTATTTTTATTTTACTTAGAGAATAAATTCATAACAAACCTACAAATTCATAACAATATTCAATGAAAAATTGGTGTGAGTCACTGAGCATGTAAGTGATCATTCTTTTCATGGTAATGGATCCTTAGGCATAAGTTAGTAAGAACAGACAGTCTAGTGGAGAGACCGAGACCTAAAGGGCGAGGGACTTGGCCTTTGATGATACAATTTGAAAAACTGAGTCCAAATTTTCTTCCACATCCCAGAATGCATATATCCTGTTTCCATAGCGATTTGGTAAATTCCTTGATGTCGGAGATCCAGCTTCTAGCTCAGGCAGTCCGTCTCTGATTAGCTGTGTGTCCTTGGACAAGCAATTAGACTGTCTTCATCTGTAAGATGAAGAGGTTGGATGAGCTGTGGTTTTCAAACTGAGTTCCATGGTACCGTAGGGTTCCCTGGTCACCTGCAGGGCAGGTCTCCATGTACCAAACCTTCCCACTAGGACAGTTGTTTTTAATCGCTGGGTTTTTTTTGGTGTTACAATTAAGATTTGACTATGGAAAAAGTGGACTGGATGACTAAGTTATTGTTCAGCTTTTAAAATTCTAATTCTAGGTCCAGTTTTTTATACTCAAGGGCTAATTCAGTGAACACAAAAGAGCTTAATAAATTTTATTGGCTAAGAAAATAAAAGGAAAATTTTTGTGAATAGTGCCTAACATTTATGGGCTATATATAACATGCTAAATGCTTCCTAGTTGTTATTTTATTTATTCCTCACAATAGCCCTGTAAGGTAAGTTCTTCTATAATCCTTATAGAGAAACCGAGGTTTTTAAGCAGTTTGGATAGGGCACATGACTAGTAAGTGGAACTATGCTGATATTTTAAAATTATTTACAAAGTAGTCAAATTCGAGTTCTAAACCTTTGTGTACAATTGTAGTTTCCCCTCTAGATCTCTAGTCCCCTCCATCTGAGAGTTTATAGCCCTCCTGAAGTAGTTTTAAATAGTCTCGAGAAAAAATAGAAAAATACTTTCCTAGATCTGTGCTCCTGAGGCGGCAGTGTTTAACGGCGAGGCGAGAGAAGGACTGATGACCGACCTAGGATTTGGCAATTAAGTTTTACTATGGCGATGGCCGAATGTCTATTCAAATCAGGCCATGTTTTGCAGATGTCTTATTATTTTAACTGAGATACTTGTTCTTAATAACCCCCACCGCCTCTGGCCCCAGAAACAGAGATAAATTATACTCCCTGGTTGGAGACAGGCATTTTGGAGATGGGCAGTGAAGCGTTCCATCTGAATCCTTCCCCCTTTGACAGAGCATCTTTTAACCATGGTTTCCAACAAGTTGCTATGAATGAGAGGAGGCAAAAGAGAGCATTTCCAGTCTCGGGAAACAGCTCTGCGTAAGTCCTGTTAGGGATCAGTGTGAGAATTTCCTGGGGGACGTACCTAGGAGGAGGATTGCTGGGTGGTAAGGCAGCTGACCCCAGAGTCAGGGAGAGGAGGGTACCTGGTGAGCACTGACACAGTGCCCTCTAGCATAACCTTAGGTTTTACTCCCATGACCATCCCCTTCTCCCATATGCTCATCAAAAAATCCAAAGAGTCTAAAGAAGTTTCTCACCTTCGTTTTAATTTGTATTTAATTGATGACCAGGGGAGCTGAGTAGAGGATTTTCTTTCTCTTCCATGAAACTGTGAGCTCCTCAAAGACCATGGCGTAATCATATGCATGTCCCTGCCCTCTATTACCAAATAGGACCTCGTTAAATGTCTGCTGAATTGAATGTGACTTATATCAGTGCCAGGCTCTTCCCTCAACAGAGGATTCGGTTGTTCCAAAAACAAACTTTTTCTTGAAATGTCTTAAAGTCGGAAGCATCTGTGTCTAGCTAGTGTCTAGGGATAATGGCCAAAGTATTCATTTGTTTTTTTTGTAAAATCAGAGAACTGGTGAACCTCGAGAACTTAATGACGATCAGGGCCCATGCAGTAAACTTTGATTTTCTCTTGTTCGTCCAGTGTGATATGTCATCTTGTCAGGTTGTGTGCTGCTCATTTGTATTTGATCTATTTGAAGAACGTGCCAGGGGCTATCCATGAGAAATCATTCTAGTCTGCCCCATTCTGTCTCCATCTCTACACCAGTGGTTTTAAGTACTTTGGGGTCATACATCTCATTGATAATCTAACGAAATATACAGGCCTTTTCTCTGGAAACTCATGTATGCACAAAATTATGCACAAAAAAATCTCAGTGGATAATAGACCATCCAAAAACATATATGGTAACCATTTGTTTATTTATGCACTCATTTATTCATTTATTGGATCATTCACTTATTCACTCATTCATTCATTTACTGTTAACTGCTGTGATCCAGGTGCTATTTTAGATACTGGAGACTCATGAACAATGGTCCCTGTCCTCAAGGACCTTATAGTCCAAGCTTATAGATAGTGAATAGACCATCTGTGATGGTAAATTTTGATGTGTTCACTTGACTGGGCTAAGAGATGGCCAGATAGCTGGTAAGACATTATTTCTGGGTGTGTCCGTGAGGATGTTTCAAGAAGAGATTAGCATTTGAATTGGTAGACTGGATAAAGAAGATCACTCTCACCAAAGCAGGTGGGCATCCTCCAGCCCGGAGAGGAAGGGCAACTCTGTTTCCTTCGCTTGAGCCGAGACATCCATCTTCTCCTGCCCTCAGACATTGGCATTCTGGTTCTTGGGCCTTCTTGGGCCTTAACACCATTGTCTCCCCTGGTTCTCAGGCCTTGGACGTGGACTGAATTATACCACTGGCTTTCCCAGTTCTCCAGTTTGCATTTTTTTATGGTGGTAAAATATACACAACATAAAGTTCGTCATTTTAACCATTTTTAAGTGCACAAGTCAGTGACATTAAATATTTTCACAATGTTTACCATCATGCCACTATCCATTTCCAAAACTTTTCATCATCCCAGACAGAAAATCTGTATTTATTAAATAGTAACTCCCTATTTCCCCTCCCCCAATTCCTCACTCAGGAAGTGACATCATTAGGGATGGGGGTAGAATGAGAGAATGACCTGAAGGTCAGTGTGGCCTGTTTTTATCATTTTGTTAAGTAATTAACTTTACCAGAGATTACTAGATCTGGAAGGAACTATAGAGAGCATCTCTTGTACCTGCCCTGATTCACATCTGAGGAAACAGCCCAGAGAGGGAAAGCGACTTGGGCAAGGCATCACAGCAATTTAGTTTGACAACGTAGGAAAACCTTTAGTGTCAGGGCTGGCTTTAAGGTCTGGCTCTGATCCTGATGAGCTATGGCTCTTCTGCTGTCCTTGAGACTTAGATTTCTACATCTCCAAAATGGAGAATAAGTTTCAAAAAAAATTAAAACATGTGAAGGGATGAAGGGATGAATATGCCACTGTTGCATAAAAATTATTTTGAGCTGAAGGCATTTGAGATCCTGAAATCCCTTATCTGCCTAAATGCAGAGCATTTCAAAAGAACTCAAAAGAACTCAATTGTCATAAATCCCCTCCCTGGGAGCATCTATTATCTTCTTGGAGACTACAAGTCACAGCTACACCAAAACAGACATTGTCAAACACTATTATATCCCCCATCTCTTCTAAGTGCCTTTTCTCCTCTCCTTATAAGAAGTATTTGTTGCCCTTCTCCCCTTCTCCTATTAAGATAGTATATAAGCCCCTTTGAGTCACATCTTTTTTTATGAACTCCTATATGTACACAATTCAAATCTATTTTTTCCTTGCTAATCACTGTGTCCGAGTTTAATTTGCAGGCCTCAAGTACTGAGCTAAGAGAGTAGAGGGCAAGTTTGCCTCCCTGACACGTGACTCATACAAAAGACAAAAACATGTAAAGATGTCATTCAACACATGAATGAATGAATTGGTAAGAAGGTAGAGCTGGGTCTTCCTCAGTTTTTCTTTTTCACCCAGATCTACCTTCTTACCAAAATAAAAACTGAGGAACAGACATTTATATAATAAGTCAAAAGAATGTGGAAATGAATTTGCTAAAAGATACAAAATTGGTTAACGTTCTACAGGACAGTGAAATTGTAACCTTTGGGACAGAAATCTGCAAGTTAACATTTCCAAAATGTCTGTTCTCTAAGCAAGTAGTGATTGGCAAAATCAGAGTCCTAATTAAATTCAGCTATCTCCCGTTTTTTTCGAAGTTTACGTTACATCACTTTGGTTTTACGAAAGACCTACATTAGTACCTGTTTGTGCTAACCAAAAGCAATCCAAAGAAGATTTCCGCTTTTACGAACAAAGGCGAAAAGTAAAAAAAGCATCCAGCCTTTGTTCTGCAGTGAGCTGGGCTGTTACAGAGGCATCGCTCACCCCGACCAGCAGAGTGGCCCTGCCAAGCTCTTTCCCTGAGAACTGCACTCAGCATCCCAGCATCAAGCCAGAGCTTTGAACTGTGTGAGCATCTGTGGTTTATCTCGATTTATTGAGTGCATCCGCTAGCAAGATGTGTCCTAAGGTAGCAGAAAATCCCAAGAGAGCTCAAGGGTGTTATGCTTAGTGTAAAACTAGCTGTGATTAAGTGTTTCGATCATCGTGAACAAAATAAATACATTGTGTGTTGAACTTGTCTGCATCCACCGTTTGTACTGTTTACGTGCAGAGAGAAAAGATCTTGAAAGCTGCCAAAGTTACATATGGTTCTGCTAGGAGCAAAGTGGTCTCTTTTAGTCAGCATTCAGTAATGGAAAAAATGGTAAGTCTATTTCTTGAGTGGTTGATGGGCGTACAAAGCATGGTGTTCGGTTGAGTCATCGTACACCTGAGTCAGTCTTTTTAATAACTGAAATTACACTGTACATATATTCTTTCTACTTTATACAGGCTGTATGTATTTATCGTAATGTTCTGCTTTTTACTGTATGTTAGTCTCATTTTAGGTTTTATGTGTTATTTGGTATGATTTGGTAGGTTACTTTTGGGTCTGGGAATGCTCAAAATTTTTTCCACATAAATTAATGGGAATCATTTCTTCATTTTGTGCCATTTCAGCTTATGAAAGATTTCATAGAAATGCTCTACTTTCGGACAGTGGGGAAAACCTATAGTCTCCTGGCGAGTCCGTTAAACAATGAGGTTGAAAAAAATGTGCATTTATGTCTTTGGTTTATTTCTAAGTTTTGGGTTAGTATGAGGATGTGATGAAAAAAAATCTGTCTAAAAAAATAAGAAAAAAAATCTGTCTGAAGTGTTCCTCAAATGCTACTATTGAGCAGGAAAATGCACTTCTGGATTTTCTGGGCCCTTGATTTTTGATGGAGACTTCACCCATCTACATATCTCTAAAGTACACACTGCAGGAGATATTATCCTAGGAATGAGAATGTCTCTAAGTGTCAATCAGCCAAACTGCTGAATGTTTGAAATCCTGGATCCAGGAGGGGCCAATTCTTTGCCCGAAGCCAAAATAAACAGATAAGGTTGTCAGTATAGCCAAGAACAAGTAGAAGTAAGTCAACAGTTTTAAGGTTTTTAGAGCAGAAGGCCTGTTGAATTGGGGGTGGGGTTAGGCAGTATCAGCTAGACGCTTCTGTTTTGCGGGAGAGGAGCAGTGATTGAAATCATTTCACTTCCTTTTGTCACCTCAGTGACAAGATAATGGCTACACACCATGTTCATTCTCCAACGAGGTCTGTTCAGGGCTCTCTCTGCTCCAGTCAGGATTTTCTTGGGATTGCCCTCTTCTGAATTCGCCTCTGTTGGCATTTCAAAGACTTTAATTACTTAGTTTTAAAAAGTGGGCTGTTCCTTATTCTTAGGCTGGCAGTGGCCCTACTGAAACAGTGTTTGGAAATACCATATATATATTTATGTTTCTTACAGCTCATGTCTCTGAGGCACACTCTGTGTCTCCTACTCTCTCTCACATACCTGCAGAGGCAGGGCTGTCTTTGGCCACGTTGTGAAGAGTTTGGGGAGCACGGCCCTCCTGTCTCTTACCCTGTGTGATAGTCCTCACCTCAGTTCTCATATCTTCTACAGACCCCTTCAGAACTTGCACATGGGTGACAGACACACTCCATGCATTGATGCCCAGGAATAAGACTGACAGCTTTTAATTTAACTATCCCAGAGATCTCATTTTTAAGATTTTTTTTTTAATAAGAAAAGTTATTGTTCATTATTAAAGGCTAGGAAATACAGAAATGTATTAAGAAGAAAATTTAAATTACCTAATTCTAGGCCACTATTTTGAGATAACAAATGTGGTTAACGTTTTGCTGTATTAGCTTCTAGATATACGCATACTTAAAAGAATTTAGATTATATTATTTTATTAACTTTTAAATTGTGGTTGAAGCCAGTTCCAAGGGTGATTGCAAAGATTTTTTTTTTTTTGAAGGGGGAGGAAGTAAGTGAGAACAGTTGGAGCTTGTGGATACCCATGAACTAATACCCTATATGTACCTCTATCCAAAGAATGATCCTCTGGCTACATGTTGGGCTGGTGGCTATGGTCTTTTAGAGAAGATTTTTGGGAGCTATTTATGTAACTGTGTGCAGGGAGTAGGTGAACCCAGAGCATTGTCTCCCTACTTTGAGAATGCATGTATGCCAGACCTTCCTTAACTCTGTCCCTGGCACCACTGCTCACCTAGTTACCCAAGCTAGAACCTAATTTCCACTTTCCCTCACCTCTTACATTTTGAAGGGTCTACCTTTAAAATGTACCCTGAATCTGATCCCTTCTTGCCAAGTTACCACCTTGATATAAGTATCCAGCATTTCTCACCTAAATGCATTCAGTTAATGCTCATGGAAATAAAGACCATCCTAATGAGAAAAGGCAAAGGCTCTTTATTCAGAGTATGGTATAACAAGAGAGCCAGCCGTTGTCATTTGTGTTTAGGATTCAAAGGCAGGCAGAGGAGTGAGAAAGCTTTATGGATGAGAAAAAGACAGACATCAGGTATGCCCTAATGGAAGGCTGTTAGCATGGGGAAGATGTTGGCGGGCTAACAAGAAATAGGACCTCCTCTTCTGTGATTGATCAGAGGTGCATATTTGGCTTTCTTTGGTTGGTCCTAAAGTTGGAAATATAATGAAGCTGCCAGTTATTAATCAAGTCCTGATTGTTTTGGGCTGGTTCTTATAGGAGTTATTGTTTGGCTTCATGGATTTTTTTTTTCTCTCTAAAGATAGTGGTCTGACTTTTTACAAGTATGACTTATAAATAGTAAGTAGGCTGACTTCCTGGGCTAGTTACCTTGGATAATGGGGTGGTTTCCTGGGCTGCAGACGGAGGGTTAGAGTTCTATTCCTATATATGTCTGGCCATTGTATATTCAGTCTCTCATGCTGCAAAGTTTATTGGTGTTTCTTTGGTACCAACTTGATTACGAAGTAGCTACTATTATTGTCATTTCCATTTACCTAGGAAGAATCTGCGGTTCAGAGAGGTTAAGTAACTTGCCCAAGATCATACAGTAAGAAGAGCCTGGCTTTAAGCCTTGGCAGTTTTCACTCCAGAAATTACTATCCTAGACTATCTCCCTCTGCCACGTAGAGACTGGGGTCACCTCGTACTTGATAAATGTATTAGCAGATAAGACTTTAAAATGTAACCATTCTATCGGCAGAATTAGAATTTTGCCTCTGCTAATTCTCTTCCTGAGGAAGTTGATCCATTCTGTGTGATTTAAACTTACCTTTTATCTTCTCAGTAAAACTCGACCCCTTTTATCTCATTTTCCTTAATATCAGCGGACTGTAGGATATGAAGGAGTATGTTTCTGAGAGGAGAATGGGAGGTGTTGGGACATTCCTCGTATACACACTCAGGAGCAAGACTGCCTAGGCTTGATTCTCAGCTTCCCCACTTAGTGGTTAGAGAAGTGATTTCTGAATTTATCCAAGCCTCAGTTTCCAAATCTATAAATGGGAATGACAAGATACCACCTATACTATGACAGTGAGCATAAAGATGGAACCAACAGACATGAAGCACTTGCATAATGCCAAGACCGGATGGTGAGTGCTCAATATAAATTAAAATGCAAATACCTTTAGAAAACTCTTTCCTGTGGCCTTAACTAATGTCATACTGAAAGTGAGAATTTGAATTGTGGACAGTTTGGGCCGGAAAAGAAGGGGAGAAAAAAAAAATCATACATAGTGTTCTTTACAAAAATTGTCTGGGAAAAGTGATGACATAAAAAAAAGTTCCCAGAAAATGGCACTTCACTCATGCCCATCCCACCCCCACACGCACTTCCCACCCCATACACTATTCACTTTTTGAGATCCTCCAATGATTACATGCATATGATTTTATATTTACTAATTGAATTGAACAATTGGTCTTTGTAAATCCAGATAAACACATAACACATTAAGGACTTCAAATCCTCTTTTATTTGTCTTCTCTGGGTCACTGTACTTGAAATAAGTAGAAGCCAGATAAATAGGCATCCACTAGAGGAACAATACGGAGATGCCTAGCCTTTTGTTTGTTGAAATAATAGCATATCAAGGGCCTTATCCTCCACTTGGGTACAAAGCACAAAAGAATAATTTAAATTTCCAATTTAACAAAAGATAAGAGATCGACACCCCACCACAGTTTATTTTCTGTCTCAGTGGTATCATTCAATCTAGCAGAGCTAGACAATTTGGCACAAAGAGGGCAGCATATTGGCTTAGTGATGCCACAGGGTCTGGAATCCTTGGGTGGTCAGAGGGCAAGGTCTCAGGTGTCCTACGTCACAGCCACGGGAGGGGTGGTGAAACCTTGGGTGCAGATGCTGGAGAGTGAAGTGAAGGTGGGAGTTTGTGGAAGTTCCTATGTGATTGCCTTTATTTTCTTAGTGATTTACAGAAGCAAAGTCAAGGGCTGAAAATGAGGATGGGGATTTGAGGTCTGTGATGACAGGAAAAGACATAAAGGAGGGTGGGAGGGTGAATGGACTTGACGTAGGAGCCATTTGAAGCTCACGGTCATGACTTTACAGTGACCCAGTCCGTGCAGTTATGCTTTTTTTCAGAACCTTTAGGCTCTCAGGGTGCAGGTGCAGACCAGGCAGTGACTTGGTTTTAACCTAGAAATGTGTGGTTTAGCCAAGTGAGTATGACAAAGTGAGAAGAGGTCAGGGGACTGGGCAAGAGGGAGCGGTGATAGCAATGGACTGTGGACTCTGAGCCTCTGGTCACTGTCCCTCATCCTTTCCCCCATGCCATGTCCTCACTTGGAGGGTGCGATGCTTGAACGTGAGATTTTGGAGGGGTTTTAGTGATTGGTAATATAGGGGAGGGGGACAATCCCCCCTTCTTAAGTTCTTATGGCTGGACTAATAATAAAATTGACATAAGACCAGATTAACAGGAGAAAAAGCAATTTAATATGGAACATAGGAGATTATAGATGATGCTCTCTGAAATGTTGAACCAGCCAACTTTTTATGTTCTTTAGACAGAGAAACAATAAAATTGTGAAGAATTGACAGGGCACTTAGGTTTGGGTGCTTATTAGCGAGGAATCGAAACAAAGTTTGGTCTTGGGTTGTAAACTAGTAAAGGAGTAACAAGCTTTTGTTTATGTAAGTTTTTTGAGCCTGGATTCCTTAACTTTAGTGGTAAGGGTGTCTCTCAGTCAACAGGTGCAGGGAGGGCACATTTCACATGGCAGATTTATCCCCTGTTTTCAGGGGGCCTGACAGAGAGGGAGGTCAGAGCGTTCTTGCACCGGCAGTTTTTAAAGTAACTTTAATTCGAAGTAATCAGTATGCCATGGTGGGATATCTTGGGGCAGCCTGCCTGGGGCTCTGATAGTAATGATAAGGTCTGGGGTGAGGCCATAGGAGTGATTGGTGATGTGGAATGGAGAACAAACTCATCAGAGGCAAGGAAGGGTCAAAAGTGTAGATATTGAAACTACCCATAATTAAGACAGAACTGTTATTGGACAGAAGGACAGTGAGCCAGGAGCTGTCTATTCAGGAAATGAAGAGGGCGAGGCGAAGAGTAGGACTGTGACAAGGACAGAGATGGTGAGCAGTGGAGTCTGACAACCTGTGAGATTGAAAGCTGCAGGGGTTTTACAGAGGGAGGAAGGAGAATGTTCTGGAAGAGAGGAGGAAGCATACGACCCTCTCTCCAGGCCTAGTGTATGGAAGAGAGTATAGTCCTTACTTAAGAGATCTTCAAGGAAAGTCTCATTCTTAGGGCAGAGCCGGGATTCTGTTACGAAGGTCTCTTTGGAAATTCAACTAACAGGATGAGAGTACAGGGAGTGATAAATGGTGTAACAAACAATAAAATGGAATGTGACGCATGCACTGCTGTGATTGCCCCGAGGAGGGGTAGTGGGGAGAATTATGGATAGCAGGCGATAATCAACATTAAAACAACCATTCTGTGATTTGCGTTTGTTTATTCATGTATCTGTGAATGCAGATCTGCATCCATCCATCTATCCATCTATCTATTATCTATCTATCTATCTATCTATCTATCTATCTATCTATCTATCTATCTACATGATGCCAAATATAATGCTGAATCCAGTTGTTCCAGCTCAGATTGTTGGCATCTGGACTCAACCAAATACTAAAGGTTTAATGCAGAGGCAGAGCACTAAGTGGCTTGGGGGAGAGGCTACAGACCCCTAGGGGTTAGGAGTCTTCACCCAGACAGAGACCTGAACTGGATTCCCAAGTTGTCACTTACCAGTTTATGGCCTAGAACAAGTTACTTCTCTGACTCTCCTTGTCAATGAGAAGGGGATAATAGTCCCTACTAGAAAGGTTCCCGTGTGAATTAAATGAGATCATGTAATAATGTACTCAGCAGAGTGACTGTCACATGGTATGTGCTCAATAAATATTAGCTATTGTTTTTATGGTGGTATGAACTTCAAGCCGCCATATGCTCTCTGACTTACTTCCTCTTTGGCAGCACATTGGAATCACCTGGTCCCACCTCCAGGAATTCGGATGGATTTGGTCAGGGGTACGGCCTGGGTGTTTTTATAAACAGCGGCATGATTCTAATGTGCAACGACGGCTGAGCGCTCTCGGTTCTCCAAGTGCTAGACCCTGAACCTGGAGCGTTAGCGTCACCTGGGAATTAGAAAGGCAAAATTTCCCTGATCAACTGAATCAGAAACTTAGGGCAGGGCAGGGGGGGTGGGCTGGGGGGTGGGGGGTGGGGGGTGGAATCTGCATCCTGTGTTTTAACAAGCTCCCCTGGTGATTCTAATGACCACTCAGATTTAGGAAGTTCCGCTCTAGGGCTAGCAATTCAGGGTGGTCATTTCACACCGATCTCAGGTCCTCCCCCACCCACCGCCTCCTCGTGCTCCCAGCCCACTCACTTTTTTCCCTTCTAGGGAGACTGGTTAGATTTCGGGTTGTGATTTCTTGTTCTTTGGCTTACTTAATTTTGCATGTGTTCTTTTAGGTAGTCTTCCATTCTCCCAACAAAACGTAGGTGCCAGATATGAAGATATGGTGCTGACTAAGGAAGCTGCAGCTCTTAACCCCATGGAGTGCCCAGCTGTGATAATGCGATTTAAAAAAAAAAAAAAGAGTATTTGCTCTTTCTCCCAGTATCTGTCACAGAGCACCTGAAACCCCTGGAATTTCCTTCGAGGAGATCCATAAAGGTATCTTTTGTGATGTTAATGACCGACTTTGGGAAGGCTCCTTAGGATGGGGGCTAGTTGCCAGGGGAACCAACCACGTGACTAGAAGTTGACACCTTTCAGTTCCACCCCTTGACCTCTGGGGGTGGATTGATTAAGTCATCGGCCAATCACCAATGACCAATGACTTAATCAATCATGCCTGTGTAAAGAAGCTCCATAAAAACCCAGAAGGACGGGGCTCAGAGAGCTTCCGGGTCAGTGGACACGTGGAGGTGTGGGAGAATTTCATGCCCCGAGAGCATGGAAACCGCACCCCTTCCAGCTGGCTGTTACTGGGTTATGCACTTTCAGAATGAGCCACTGACCTAGTAAGTAAAATGTTTGAGTTTTGTGAGCCTCACAAGTTAATTGAGCTTAACGAGGAGGAACCTTCAGTCTGTAGCCGGTCAGTAAGAGAACCTGGGCTTGCGCCTGGCTTCTGAAATGGGGCAGGGGATGGGCAGTCTTGTGGGACTGAACCCTAGACCCGTGGAATCCCATGCTACCTCTGAGTAAATAGTGACACTTTGAGTTAATTTGTAGAACACCCAGCTGGTATGGGAGAATTACTTGGTGTGGGAAAGAACCCGCCTCCCCGCAATATTGGAATCGGAGTGAAGAATTTTACCATTAACAAAGGTGGCCACCTGGGCCAGTTTTGGGCAGACTTGTGGAGGGTGAGTTTTGGTCTTCAGTTTGCCTGTCTCACACTCTCCTCTTTCTGTAATCTTGTTCTCTCTTCTCTGCTCACCCTGAAAACCTATTCTCAGGTTTGGATCTGACCTCAGTCATTGGTAATTTAGTTTGAGTACAAGCCACGTTTGCTGACCAGACTGCATGCACCTGAGGAAGGAGCTGTGTCCATATTTCTCTGTAGCCACACGCTTCTCCCAGTTCGGATTCCTGCAGTAACGTGCCACTTGGATTTTTAAGTGGCATGGTACTAAAAAGTGTTGGTTTTGGCACCACAGATGACGGTTTGAGCCTGCAACTTGCTAGCTGTGTAACCCTGGGCAAGTCGTGACACTTCTTGACACCTCAGTTTTCTCATACAAAATCGGCTTGATGATTTTTAACCTCATATAGTTGTGAAGACAGTAAGTTAACGCACGAAAAGGGCTTAAGTCAACACTTTACCTGGGATGTAGAGAGCGCTCAGTGAATGGCACTTGTTGCTGTTATTAAACTTCGTTTCCTGCTATGGAAGGGGAGGTTTTATCCGTGAGCCGTTGGGAGGCTTCCTGGCAGAGTCTCTCCCCTGAGGCGCAGCTGCCAACTCCAACAGAGCCCGTTCCAAGCAGCCTGGAACTCACCTCCGATGTCTCCAGAAATGTCCCCCGAGAGACACATGCTTATGCTTTCCAACGGGCTCACTGACATTGGTGCTGAAACTGCCTTGAGGACTTCCGAAATCTTTCAGGGAGTTTAATACCTGGTGAACGCCTCAAGCCTATTTTAATTGAATTATTTCACTCATTGTCAGGCTTAAGGAGCACCCTCCAGGGTCTCAGCTCGGACTGAACGCACTGAAAAATATCAAATCGTGTAAATGCCATAATCCCCAAGGGAGGTATAAATAGAGTGCCCTCGGCTGCCCTTTTGTTTCCCTACGTTGGTTAATAAGCTACTGTTACAGCATCTGCTTTTCCTTTTCCTCCCTTGTATGCTCTTTAGCTGCCTTTGTAAGAAAGAGAATAAAACCCAGAATATAACAAGATATTGGAGAAGAATTTACCATCTTAATTTTCAGGGCTAGAAGGAATTTCAGCATTACCTGATTTGCATGACTTACCTGGTGTGGGGTAGCAGTCTAGAGTAGGAGAGGGTTCGGCCAGTGGCACAGAACTTCAGCTCCAATGAGCTCAGCTTGAAAAAGATGCACTCTTGGTCCTGGACAGGTATTGGGAGCCACAGTGAAATGTGGCCTGGGGCGGGCGCTCATGTGAGCAGGCCAGGGCAGAAGTTAAAGGTGGCCCACTGGACTCAGGCTTCCAGGAATTGAATCTTAGTCTACCTCGCACCATCTGCCTCAGCAGGTTAGGTAACACTGTGGGGGCTTCAGTTTCTTTACCCCAAACTAGGGATAATCATAGTACCTACCTCAGTGCTGCCAGACAGACTACAGTTCACTAGAAAGCTTACTATTCCACCTGAGACATAGTTAAGTGCTCAATAAATTTTAGCTCATATTGTCACTGAAGAATTTTTTAAAAGGCTCTTATTGGGATGGCAATGAGAGCCCTCCGTCTTAGAGCTTTACGGCAGTGGTTGTGTGCTCTCCATAATGAGTGAATTTCTGGCCCTGTAAAAAGAAAGTCCTGGAGCTCTTTTATTTAAGAGCAGATCTGTCTTCTAATGAGAGTAGAAGGGCAGGTGTCAAAGGCTCGGCTCCCTTAGAGAGGACCAGAAATGATGCTATCCAATCCTTTGACAGGATCAAATCCAAAATGAATTTAAGTGCTTAAAAAATGTGGGAGCTCAGTGAAAGGGAGGTGCTAGTAACAATATAAAACTAACATTTCAAGTATATTAACATTCATTATCTCATTTGATCCTCAGGATTATATATGAATATATATATTCTATGGATATTATGTAGTAGGCCATCAATAACTTGGATAAACAAATGAATAGTTGGATAGGCATTATCATCCCACTTGAATGAGGAAATAGGGACTCAGCCTTTGCTATGTAACCACCCCAGAGCTTGCAAGCTTAAAGCAACAACGACTCATTCCTTATGCTTTTGTAGGTTGGCAAAGTGCCTCTGCTGGTTTTGCCTGGACTCAAAATGCTGGATGCTGGCGGGTCAGTTGGATTGGAAGGTACGAGAGGGTCTCACTTGTATAATTGCCCTTCGATGCTAGATGTGGGCTGTGCCTTGCTTTTTCCTCACATAGCTTCTCCCATAGGCTAGATTAGCTTCCATACATGGCGGTCTCGGGGAAGCATCCCAAGGTGGTGGAGAGAGAAGCTGCAAGGCTTTAGAAATTGTGCAGTGTTGCTCCCACATTCTTTTGGTCAAAGCAAGTCCCAAGATCAGCTACAATTCAAAGGTTGAATAAGCTTTCCTGTTGAAGAGAGAAGCTGTGAAGAATTTGTAGCTATATTTAATTTATTAGGAGATCAGCGCATGTAATCTTTTACTAGCACTTGGCCAAAGTCCCAGAGCCCATAAAATTCAGGGCCATAACTTGAACTTGGGTCCTATGACTCTAGGACTTGTGACCTTTTTTCTGTAGCAAGACCACCTTCACTGCAAGAATAAACTTAGCTCAGAAATGAAGCACAGGGATGAAGCACAATGTATTTTCTGTACTTAGACATCGTGGGACATTGGGCACCTGATGTGTCTCTTGAATAATGTCATAATCTCAAGACACTGTGGTTTGGACATAACATAGTTCTTTATTTGTATACGAATATATGCACTACATATAAATTAATGTAATTCAGTATAGACTTTTAAAATGAGAACCTAGCAGAATGGTTTTCCCTCCCAGGAGAACCATTGTGCCCATGCGTGGTTTAATTTAAGAGAGATCTGTTTAGGTTTCATCCTCTCAACTGTTCACAGAAATCCAGGGCTAGGAAAATAAAATGGCGAGGTTTGAGTAAAGGTCACGTGGTTCTCAAGCATTTGGCTGAGGCTTGAGAAGATGAAACAAGAAAGGCTGAAAGCAAAAAGGTTAAATTTCGAGTCATCAGGGGCTCCTTTAAAACCTTAGAACAGAACAGCCTGTTGAATGTAGAACCGGCAGGAGAATCTGCCCAAATATATTTCCAAACCATAGTGTAGTGATATTTTGTGAGCCTAGGAGAAAGTGATTTTCAGAACGACTTGCAGATTTTCAATGCTCGTGATGGTGACGTTTAGAATTTGACTGCGACCTGAAGATGTACTTAATGACACTAAAAATGGTCTCCCAGGGGAGAGAGTAGTAAAGAAGCAGTGTTTGGCCTCCCTTTCTTGCCAGCTGAGGAGGAGGGGAGTCACCGACTCACTGCATCTGCCGTAGAGGAGGAGGTGGGCGGCTCTGCAGGAGGAAGGGCGGGTGCTGGGACACTGCTTAGCGGCTGTGGGGAAGGGCTGCTGGAGTGTGGAGGGCACCTTTGGGGAGAAGGAGGTGTGGATGGCCAGGGAGGATTTTTTAGGAAGTTCAGTTTTGTTCTGTAGTCGCGGTGTAATTCCCCTTTGGTGCATCTTCAAGACGCCTTTTCTAAAGACTCCGTTACTCTTTGAGGCTTTTGGAGAACGATTTGTGTTTATTTCGAATATGACTTCACAGAGAATGGCCATGAAGGCAGGAGCTAGTCTTATTTTGGGTTATGCCGGTTTCTTCCTAATCTTCTATTTTCTAGGAGATTTTAACCTTTCCAACCAAGATTCTTTTTCAGTTGAATGGGAATTTTACCAATCCTACAGATTTTAATTTTATTTCCTAATTCATTTTGTTGTTAGGGCATTTCATTAGTGGTGAGTTCTAGGGTTTGTCTACAAGGCTCCCGGTGAAAAGTGTTTCCTGGGCCAGTAGTGAGACATGAAGACATCGCTGACTCAAGAGCAGGCGTTTTGAGGTCTCAGCACAGGCTGCTTTGAGCTGTGTGTCAAAATGCTGGCCTGCTTCCCCTAGCACAATTTTGCAAGTAATGTGGAAACCATGGTGGTGCCCCAGAGCCATTCTGACATTGGCGCTAGCGGGCATGAAAGTCATGGCTATTTGTATTCCTTGGTGTATCTAGACAAGCTCTGTTACTCATGTTAGAGTCCATTGTCATGGTCATTTCCCACCTCCTGCCCTTTCCTGCTCTTTTTGTGGCTGTAGGAAAGGGCATATTTGGAATAGGCTGAGAAAATAAGGGACTTCCCTGGAATAGTAGTCAAAGTCATAAGGATGATAATGAGAGCTTAGCTATGCATGCACATGCATGTATAGGTTCATTGACTCTTTCAACCTTAGGATGTAAGAGTATCTAAATTTTGCAGAGGCTGAGAGAAATTAAAAAAGACATTGCTGACCCAAGAGCAGGTTTTTTGTGGAAACCATGGTGGTGTCCCAGAGCCACTCTGACAGTGGAGCTAGCAGACATCAAAGTCATGGCTATTTGTATTCCTTGGTGTATCTAGACAAGCTCTGTCAGCGATGTGTCAAGAAATTGCACAGCTATCAAATGGCAGCGCTGACATGTGAACCCACATCTCTTGGCATAAGCTCTGAACCCTCCTGCAACTGTGTCCTCCTAAACAGGAGCCACGAGGTCTGGGTTCTAATCGGAGCTGATTTCTCTTGTGCAAGTCTGTCCCCTGCCCAGATGCCATTTCTTTCATGCAGAAGTGAAACTTGGACTTAATCTCTAAAGTCCAATCCAGCTGTATGATTTTGTGATCCAAGTATTTACTCACACTTCCTATGTGTTAGCATGCTCATCTTCTGATACGAAGGAAGGCCTTCCTGCCTTCTGGGTGGGTGACGGAATGGGTCATACCTAACAGGAGAGAGAAATACAAGAGTAAATAAGATTATAATGCGACCGTCAGAAGTGATGCTGAAAATACTTAATAACTTATTTGGTAATAGAAACCAAAATATAAAATAATATCAAACTAAATCTTAAAATGCCTTTTAGTTTATATACTATGTATTTCTGAAAACTGGCAAGTGGTATAAGTTATAGTGCATTTCATTGGCCAAATTATTCTAATTTCTAAATTACTTTTTGAGTTTTAGAGGTTTTTTTCCAGCTTTGAGATATAATCGACAAATAACTGCATACGTTTAAGATGTACAAGGTGTTGATATGCTTGTACAGCGTGAAATGATTGGTGCCATGTTTCCCATCAGCTCCATCACAAATGGTAAAGAAATTACCATTTTTTTTTTTTTTTGTGGCGGTGAGAATATTTAAGATTTTTCTTAGCAACTTTTAAATATATAAAAAAGTATTATTAACTATAAGCATTCCGCTGTACAGTAGATCCCCAGAAATTATCTTATAACCTGAAGTTTATACTCTTAGACCAACACCTCCTCTTTTTCCTCATCTCCAGCCCCTGGTAACTCCATTCTAGTCTGTTTCTGTGAGTTCAGCTTTCTTTGATTCTACATATAAGTGATTTCACACTATTTGTCTTTCTCTGACTTATTTCACTTAGTAAAATGCCCTCAAAATCCATCCATTTTGTACAAGTGACAGGAAGTCCTTTCTCATGACTAAATACTATTCCATTGTATGAATACACCACGTCTTCATCCATTTGTCTTTTGATGGACGCTTAGATTGTTTCCATATCTTGGCTATTGTGAATAATACTGCAGTGACCATGTGAATGCAGGTATTTCTCAGTAGTCATTCTGACATTCTATTTTCATTTCCTTTGGATCTGCACCCAGAGGTGGGATTGCTGAATCACAGGACAGTTCTATTTTTAGTGTACAAGGGTTCCCTTTTCCTCACAGCATTGACGACACCTGTTATCTCCTGTCTTTTTGATGACAGCCATTATAACGGATGTAAAGTGATATCTCATTGTGGTTTTGATTTGCATTTCCTTGATCAGTGATGTTGAGCACCTTTCATATACCTGTTGGCCATTTATATATCTTCTTTGGAAAAATGTCTGTTTAGTTCCACTGCACATTTTTTAACTGGATTGTTTTTGCCATTGAGTTGTATGAGTTCTTTATATATTTTAGATAGTAAGTTCTTATTGGATACATAATTTGCACATTTTTTTTCTCCCATTCTTTAGATTGCCTTTTTATTTGTTGATGCTGGGCAGATTTTTAAATTTGATGTAGTCTCATTTATTTGTCTTCACTTTCTTTCATCAATGTTTTCTAGTTTTTGATGTATAGATCTTTCACCTCTTTGCTGAAATTTATTCCTAAGTAGTTAGTTTTTTTGATGATATTGTAAATGTAATGGTTTCTTAATTTCTCTTTCCGATAGTTTGTTATTAGTGTATAGAAATGCGGCTGATTTTTTTATATTTTATATATTGCAACTTAACTGAATTTGTTTCTTCTAACCATTTTTTTGGCAGTCTTTAAAGTTTTCTATATATAATATGTCCTCTGCAAATAGAGACACTTTTATTTCTTCCTTTCCTATTTTGATGCCTTTTATTTCTATTTCTTGCATAATTGCTCTGGCTAGGACTTCCAGTACTATGTTGAAAGGGAGTGGTGAGAGTGGGCATCTTTGTTCCTAGTATTAGAGGAAAAACTTTCAACTTTTTACATTAAGTATGATGTTATCTGTGGTCATGTCATTCATGGCTTTATCATGTCAAAATACATCCTCTCCTTGCCCAGTTTCTTGATAGTTTTTATCATAAATGGATGTCAAATTTAGTCAAATCCTTGTTCTGTATCTATTGAGAATCACATGATTCTTATTCTTCGTTTTGTTGATGTGATGTATCACATTGATTTTGTGTATATTGAACCATTTTTGCTCCTTGCATCCTTGGAACAAATCCTACTTGATTATAATGTACGATCCTTTTAATGTATAATCGAATTTGGTTTGCAAATATTTTGTTGAGGATTCTTACATCTATGTCCATCAGAAATGTGAGCCTATAATTTTCTTTCTTGCAGTGTTTTTTTGTCTGGTTTTGGTATGAGGGTAATGCTGGCTTTGGAAAATGGGTTTGGAAGTGTTCTCTTCTGAGTTAGATTTTGTCGATGTGTTCTTTCAATGCAGCTGCCATTGGCTGAATGATGCCTGTCTGAAACATGATTTAAAATGAGGCATTGCCTCAAAGCCTTTCAATGAATCTCTCAATAAATGGATAGTAATTAGGGCCCTGGAGCTCTGTACTTTGTTCTAAAAGGAAGGCCATCAGGAGTACTGCCCATGAATTTGGGATTGGTACATAGCTGGATACCAACTGTATTTATATGGCCTTGATGCTGAAGGCAGACAGAGGAACTGGCTCACAATACTGCTTGCCTCGATGCCCTCCAGTGCTGGGCCCCTGCAGGTAGGTAGGTGGGGCTGCACAACCTTCACCATCACTGTTGCTCATCACACAGCTGCAAGAGGCTGCCCACACCCACACAGGCACTGCTCTCAGGCCCCGTTACTTGCCCCTGTGGCTATAGCTAGGCAAGGTTATTAGGTGACTTATAGTCTCAATATGTAGAGAATTCCTCTTTACCAGCTACCCTGGAAGTGTTTCAGCCTTCTAACAATTGACGTGATGTTGTAGATTGAAACACTCCGTCTCTCTACAATATGACCCGGCAGTGCACCCATAGAGTGGCAGGAATATATTTCCCCACTCCACTGATGTTGCGCTTGTCCATGTGACTTGTTTTAGCTAATGGAATGTAGGCCGAATTAACAGTTTGCCAGTCTTTCTGAGAAGTGCATGCTTCAGATTGCCATTCCCCATCAGACTGAGCCTAGAGTGAGACAGATGGGTTAAATGGAAACCGACCTGAAGCTGGAGCCAAATGTAGCTGGCCTAACACCTGTAACAAACTACAGTCCTGTGAGCAAGAAAATAAATGCTTGCTATTACCAACTGAGGTTTGGAATGTTTTGTTATGCAGAAGTATTGTAGTCATTGCTGTCTGATACACAGGGCCAACGTGGTGCATACAAATACAAGTAAATGCTGAGAAGAGATAACGAAAGATTTCTTGTTAACAGTTGTTATTTTGACTGCCTGAGAAAGTATCAGGGAGGAGGTAGAGATGAGAGAGGCAAGAGCAAAGATTCAGGGGCAGAGATGTTCAAAGGCTACAAAGGAACAACGATGGAGACTGGCTTATTTGGAGGAACAAATAAAGCTCCAGCACCCAGGGTGAGGCCTCCAGGATTTTTGACATGTACTTTCTTTTTTCTTTCCAACTGAGGCTTGCAAATTCTCTCCTGTGAACTCTCTCATGTCACTGTTGGGCTGTCCTTGGGTCTGGCCCAGGAGAACAATTTCGCAAAATATATCAAAGCATTAAATGTGCACATTGTTTTCCTTTCACTCAGCTACTCCTCTTTAAGAATGTATCCCAAGGGAATAATTGAGCAGGTGAGAAAGTATAAAAAGTTTTTTCCTTTTTTTATAATTTTGAAAAACCGGATATCCAGCAATAGAGAATATTGAATAGCTTAGCTGTCCAACAATTGAGAATTACTTAGACAAATTGATACATATATTCAATGAAGTACTATACTGCCTTGAAAATTAAATTGTAAAAGAGTATTTATTGACAAGTAAAGTTTTTTTTTTAATAACATAAATGAGGTTATGAACCATATGCAGCTGACCCTTGAATAACATAGGTTTAAACTGTATGGGTCTACTTATATGCAATTTTTTTCAATAAATTCTATAAATGTATTTTCCTTATGATTTTCTTAATAGTGTTTCTTTTCTCTAGCTTTATTGTAAGAATACAGTATGTAATATACAAAACATACATTAAGAATACAGTATATAAATTATATAATTGTACTAACCAATGTTATCCCAATAAACTTAAAAGAAAAAAAATAAAAAAACTGGATTACTCTTAAAAAGAAGAATACAATATATAACACATATACAAAATATGTGTTAATAGATTATTTGTTATTGGTAAGGCTTCTAGTCAACACTAGGCTGTTAGTTAAATTTGGGTGAGTCAAAAGTTATACATGGATTTTTGACTGCACAGGGGGTTGGCACCACTAACTCCTGCTTTGTTCAAGGGTCAACTGTATTTTTCATGTGAATATGGGTACAGTCTTCATTGTGTGTGTGTTTATGGGATTTTGGTTACAAAATATTGCCACACCTACATCATTGGAGACAACTTCACTTATTAGGATCTCTCGGGGAGTGTACTTTATGTCTTTAAAAGAAATATTTGGTTGGGGATGGGGTATGAATCCTGAATAATAAGAAAAATCCTAAGTAACAAAAAATGGTAACTTTCTCTGGATAGTAAAGGAGTGTTTTGGAGGGAGGCAAGATCCAACAAGGCTGGACATTGAGTATGAGAAGGGGAGAGAAATTTTGTTCTTCCTCGGCCCCACTCCACCCTTTTCTTCCTCGACTTTCCCCTTCCCCTGCCCCCAAGTACAGCCTAGGGAGGATTTTGACAGAACAGAGATTTAATGAGGGGACATAGAAGTGGCTTCTGTGGCGTGTGTGATGTAAACTAACTCTGCCATCTTCTGAGATTTGCAGTCTCATCTGTGTGTTTTGTGACTGTGGCCTCTTCGAGAGAGCTTGAAGTGAAGGGAACAGCTCACAGTGTGGAAGAATATACTTATAGTATTGGCAGTGATTATTTTGGGCAATAGGAATTTGACTTCTTTTGTTTCTTTGTGGTCTAAATAAAATATATTAATTTATATATTAAAAAAAAGAAACTCTTCGTGTTGCTTGGGTAAACTCAGAAAAATAGATTAGCCTCTTTGGTGTCTTACCTTGAGACAGACAGGATGTCCAAAGGGCATTGCCTCCGTCCGTATAGGGCAGGGATAGGTGGCTGGCTTCAGCCTTAGTCCTCACATCAGTTGCCATAGGTGTGGGTGCCTTTCAGCTGCCATTGTGGGAGAATCTGTTCATGATGCTCTGATAAGTCTGGAATTTGGGGATTTGGATCTATGTCAGATTCATAGTTTTTAATTTTTTATTCTGCAATGCTACCTTGGAGAGGAGAAAGCCGAAACCTAACATATTAAAATTTTACAAACTTTATTTCATTTATTTCTCACAACAGACCTTATTTAACGTTTGAGAAAACAGATTCAGAGAGGTTAATGACCTGCAGAAAGTCACACAGTAAATCTGAGTCATCCAAAATCAATGCGATGCTAAAGTTTTTCTGTTTTTGCTTTTCTTTTTAACTCCATGGGGCCAGAGATGAAAATTTAAAGAATCTGGTTGCAGCTATTTAACCTATGGGATAAAAAGTAGTTTTACTTATGGAAAATATCTACTGGCCACATTTTTTTTCTTCTGAGCAAGAAATAAGAAAGAGAAAAAAGCTTCAGCTTGAGAGTATGAAGCTAGCAATTAGGATGGAAAAAAGGATCCTTGACAGTGATGTAACATTCCTTGGACACTGGAATTGGTTACTAAGTATTCATTTAATCAGACAGCTTTTGCCTAAAGGTGAGCTTATCTATAAACTGCCTGAGAGGTGACAGTGCAGACAAAATGATCTCCATATCCCCTCGAAAGCTGTGTTTGGCAAAGAGTATTCTGCGGCCACATGTATCAAAATTACCTGTGGTGTTCAATTGGGGATTTGCATTTTTAAGAAGTTTTCTTTATCGTTCATAGTCCAGTCAGAGCAACAGCCATGGAAGAGAAATTTAATGAAAGGAATCAGTTATCTGCTGTGGGGTAACAAAACACTCTAAAACTAGTAGCTTTAAGAATAACTATTATGGCTTATGAGTGTCCTTGGTCGGCTGGATTGTTCTTCTGGTCTTGACTGGGCTCCCTCCTGTGTCTGGTGTGTGTCAGATCAGCTGGGTGGCTCTGAATCTGGGGTCTGGCTGACTACTAGCCGGGGTACCTGGCTCTCTTCCATGAGGTCTTTCATGCTCCAGCGGGCTAGCCCAGGCTCATTCACATAGAAGCTCAGCAGAATTCCAAAAAGAGTCGAATTCTTTAAATTTTCATCACTGGCCCTAAAGGAAATCTTTAGGTGTAGAATCAGAACTGGCACAGTATTGCTGCTGTTACAATTTATTGGCCAAAGCAGGTCATCAGGCCAGCCCAGACTCAAGAGATGGGGAGAGAGACTCCAGCTTTTGATGGGAGAAGCTTTAGAGTCACATTGCAAAGGAGAATGGGTCGTCAGGAGAGATTAATTGGCACCATTTCGCCAGCAGTCCATCCCAGTGGTAACGGCGTTAGTGCTGGGGGAGTAAAAGGAAGGGGTGTGCTGACGACTAAACGGGAGCTTGGAGGTCACTGAGGAAGCTGCCCGCCTGGAGCCCACTCAGGAGGTGCTGGGCCGCTGAGGGAGGTTGGCCATGCTGCTGCCGGAATTGCTAAGTGGCACTGCTTCCGCTCATGCCAGAACCAGGACGACTTTTTTTCCTACTGCCAGTGACTCACAGTCGCTGGATCTAAGCAGAAGCCCCTGGCGATAGAATCTGGGAAATTCAGCCCACAGGCTCTAGGCCCGGCAGTATAGAGAAGGCATAGAAGGGCATAGTGCGGCTGCGAGACTGGAAAACAGCTGCCACGCCCCCGTGGCATGCTTATCACATGGAGGTTTTGAGACTCGATGTTCTAATATGCTGTGATCCTTGGGCAGTAGTTAAATATAAGCCCCATTCCAAAGGTGAACACTGGCTGAGTCAGCTGAGAACTGGTGAATCCCCAGGTAATTATTCTTGCTGGTTTTGGACTGTAACATGGCTGGAGATGAATGTGGACAAGATAATTAGTTTGGATGGGCAAGAAAGTCCCATTCATCAAAGGAAATTATCTGTCTGGAGAAGCAGTCAGTATAAAAATCTTGATGTTTGCCATTTGATTTGTTGCTTAGCCATCAGCGCAGAGTGTTTGCATGCAGGTGTACGTGAGTGGGGCATAGAGAGGCAGGCAATCAGAACGAAAAAGTGCAAGAATATTAATCAAATGAAGATGATTAGGCAAAAAGCCTGTTAAAAGTCTGTAAAAAGACACAACATTGGATTCTTTAATGAGAAGATGGAATTTACAAAAAGATTCTTAGAGAAATCTAGTAGCTTCCACTTAAAAGTCAGACCATGACTAAGTACCAAGCTGTGGAGACATCCAAAAAATCGGACAAGGGGCTGGAAAGCAGAAGAGAAGGTGACAAAGAGTATAGGGATGACTCTGCCACTGGGAGGTTTATAACAATTCCATACTGAACACCTCGGAAGCTTGATTATGGATCCCGATGGCATTTAAATATGCAATGGACTGATTTGGCACAGATGTGTTTTAAAAGTACACACTTTCCTTTAAGAACTGTTTAATAGTGATTTTTTATACCGGGATTAATCAATTAGTGTTTAAAATTGGTCTGCAGATGAGAAAAAAAAATCATATAATCTTAGCTCTTTAAGCCCCTCTGGAAGTCATCTACTCCTTTCCCTTCGTGTGCATATAATAAAACTGTGCCTGGATAGCCAAAGTGGCTGGTCTGAGGTTACACAGCTGATCAAAGACAAAATTAGGACTAGAACTCGAGTGGTACGGTGCCCAGTCACGTGGGTTTCTCTGCTCTTCAATGTAAGTTTTGTACTTTGTGTTTTGAGAGGCCAGGCCTGTAACTGAAAGTGTTTTCTAGGTAGCGTTTACTAGATCCATCAGAATCACCCATGGGTACTTTTTCAAAACAGATCTGCCTGGAGCTCACTCCATAACTTCAGAGGCAGAATTCTGGGTGGCAGAACAAAACCTTACGAGTGTGTATTTTCAGAAAATTTCCTTATATGTTTCCCATGTCCTGCCCCACTTTTCCCCTGCCCAACCCTGTGTAAGAACACGGGTTTTAGGCATTGATTGGCAGAAGAGAGCTTTCCAGATGTCCACACGCGTTCAGTTAGGGAAGGCTTTTGCCCGAAGCCCCTTGACTGTATTACTTCACGAGGGGCTCATTTGCTGTGCACCCTCAGAACTTTCTATGGGCCCATCCTTGGTGCTAAGTGTGACAACGATGAAGATGCAGCATTAGCCATTGTCAGGTTGACTCCTCCAAGTATCTGTAGTTCAGAAAATAGGATGATGTACAGTTCAGGCCACCTCAAGTATCAATCCCCAGGTACCAGGCTGTTGGTGTGTTTATCCAATGGGGAATGTAAGTTATAATCAGGGAGGGGGGGCAGGTCTAGGGATAAGTGAGCCCCTCTTGTCCAATGATGTATCTGCAGCTCCTAAAATAGTACCAGGCACATGGTAGATGCTCGGTAAATATTCGTTGATTGAAAGAAAGGGAGCTGCTTATTGGGTGCCAGCTTGAAATCGCTGTAGCCAACAGATCCTGAGTCACTAAGTGTCCTCTCTGCAGAAGTGTGGTTGGATCTGAGTGCAGCTGGGATTCATCTAGTAAAGCTCCACAGGACCTAATGTATAATGATAAATCATAACCCTCCAAGGTGCTCAGAATCAATTTCACACCTCATCTGTTATCATGAGCAAAATGCGTGAGAAAGTCCCTTCACCGTGGTGATACATTAGCTCACAAAAATGAAAATGCCCGAAGATCAGAAAAGGGAGCACTGTTGTAGTCTGTGGAACTTAATCAGCTGCCCAGACATTGATTGATTTCTGGGGATATTTACATTTGAGTCATCACATCCAGAATGTCTCAAGCAGAACCCAGTAGTATGGGCAGCATGCAAGCAATTTTAAAAGGTCATTTCTCATTATCTGTAGTCAGAAACTAAGTCTCTCTACGTAGAAATATTTTTAAAATAGAAAAATAAGAAAAACCTGAGGACAGGGTACTTGTAGAGCAATGATGGGCTGGGCCACCAGAATCCTAAGTGTCCATGACAGATATCATGGACTTATTGAAATGTGTTTTCTTCCTGCTGTGACTGTTGGAGGCTCATTTCTTTTCAGTCCAAGGCTCTAAGAAGCCACTGCCGGTTGATCTGAGTTGGCATGTTGGACTGAAACTCACTCACTGTCACTGATCTGAAATTTCTCTTTAACTATTATTTCTCTGGAAAGCTAATAATATAAGTAGGTAACAAGAGGATGAAGGGAAAAGCAAATGAAATACCATAGGTTTAGGAAGCGTCTTGAGCTAGCTGGTTCCCTCTCTTATTCTGGGCAGGGTAATATTCAAAGGCATGGACTAAAGATTTTTCCTCAGGGGCAGTGTTTCACCAACTGAGATTTTTGGAGACATTTGCATCAGAATCACCTTTGTGATAATGTAGGTGTTTGCACCTCAAGACTTATTGGATCAGGACCTCTGGGTTTGAAGCCAAGGCCACACTGCATTGGGACAGGGATCCCAGTGTGTCTTAGTCACTCTAAAGTTGGGAGAACCGCTGCCCTTGGGAGACCTGGGTTCTGGTCTCAGCTGGGCCATTTGAGTCGTACTTGGGCACACCCTTTACCTGAGCTTCAGTTTCCTTAAGGAGGAACAGTAAAGTCTGTGCTGGCCACCTCAGAACAGCCATGAAGCTCATTTGAGATAAAAGACACCTGAGAATGCTTTGAAAAGAAGTGTGCTGTGAACATGGAGTATATTGCTGTCCACCTGGTAAACTTGGTGAGGAGTTGGGGTGGCTTTTTACAGTTGAGTCTGACTTTATCAGGAATCAGGGATCTGATAAAAACCGTAATGACGTAGGAGTAAAACAAACCCTGTTGGAGAGACCAGAGCAATAGTTATCAACCATGTTACAAATTAGAATCACCTCGGGAAAACTTAAGACTGTGGGCATACCTCGTTTTATTGTGCGTCCCAGATGTTGTGGCTTTTAGAAACGGAAGGAGGTTATGATTCGCTTTATTGCGATACCTACTTTATTGCGGTGGTCTGGAAGTGAACCCGTGACATCGTTGAGGTATGCCTGCACTTAAGCGGGGACCCTATCCAAGAGAGAGGTACAGAGACTCCAGGGAGCAGGCTTGCAGGCTCCTGTGGGAGCCATTCTGGTTTCTAGCCTTCCCGAGGAATGGCTGATCTGTTTGTGTCTCAAGCCTATCGTTATACCCATATTCTCCCCAGCTCGTTTCCTTTTATTTAAGTTACTCATGCTCACATTTGTTGCTTACAACCAGAAAACCTTAACTAACACGTCATTAGCCGGTTAACGTCCAAAACTGGGGACCGTGGATGTCTTGATTTCATCGGGACCCTGAGTGACTAGCAGAGTTTCTGAGACATGGTAGAGGTTAAAAATGGGCTTAACAGATAAACTGAGAGCCACGCACGTGCTCATCTTAACTGGGACAGACTGAATCCAGGTTCCCTGGAAGCAAGGAGATAACGCATGTAAAGTTGCTGGCATTTGTGGACACTCCATGAATGATCGTGGTGGTGGCTTCGAACACTATGGAGACGCAACGGTGAGACTGAAAGGAGTTCACGGTAAATAAAATTTTATGAATAATGAATGAAAGAAAAATAAATTTTTATTGAAACTTAGCCACGCTCATTCATTTATGTATTCTCTATGCCAACTTTTGTGCTGTGATGGCAGAGTTAAGTAGCAGCCACAGAGACTGTACAGCCTGCAAGGGATGAGATATTTACTCTCCGGTTCTTGACAGAAAAAGTAAAGGTTTGGGGGAGCCCTGAGGACAGAAATCTCTGCAGAAACTTTACGGGGCTGGAGTGCTCACAGAAAGCGTTAGAGGAGATGTGACCCAGGCTGGTTTCTTAAAGGCTATGCGCCTAAATGGCAGACAGCTGCCTACATTCGGGAGCAGCATGCGCACAAGCATGCACACACAGGTGCAGGCCGTCTGTAGGGCTTTTTGGGCAACAGCGTATTGTTGAATGTGGCTGACATAGAATGTTGGGTTTGAGAACCACTGCCGTAGGTCTTAGGGTGCTACCGAAACGTTCTAAGCAGGTCAGTAATTTGAAGAATGAATACGGAATTTGATAGTTAGGAAGACAGGCTTTAGATTGGATGCGCTCAAGTTAAAATCCAGCTTTGCCTCATACTAGCTGTGTGTCCATTAGTGAATAATTTAATATCTCTGCGTCTCAGTTTCCTCTATGAAACAGGAATGATGATACTTTGTACAGATGATGTAAAGATTAAGTGAAGGGTTGTATGTGGAGCATTAGTATAGTGCCCGGAGTACTGTAAATGCTCAGGAAATGGTAGGGATGACTGCGGTCACTCTTATTCTCCTTCTCAACCCCAAGAACTTAGGAGTGCTCGATAGTTACGAATGTTAGAAAGGGATGCACAGTGGCCTGGGCTCCTATAGCTAGAGGCTGCATTGTCATCGTGACTTAGCATCGTCTTATACGCCTCTTCTTGAAAGCCTTCTGGAGAAGTTGCTGAGCGTGCTCTAAGCAAGCTGCTTTCCCTACAACCATCTCTAAGAGTCACAGAGTCCAAGGGTTCCCATTCAGGGTGTCCATATAGAACTCGCGTGTACATTCTTCATTTAAAATGCAAGAGAGAAGGTAGGGTTTTTTTGTGTGTGTGTGTTTTTTCAGAAAGTGCCACAAAGAACAAAAAAAACATCATATTACAGACACCAGTATTTCCTTGGTGCTTTTCGGCAGGTAGTTTCATTTGGGAGGGGGGGTCTTTTTAGTCATTTTTAACGTGAGCAATTCTCAACCCATACAACAATTCTCAACACACTGCAGGGATGCAGACAAATAACTAGGTAATCAGGGTTCAGCAGCCTCTGTCCTCTCCTAATGCACCTTTGAAGTAGGACTTGGACTTTCAATCCCTCTCAAGTAGATGCAGCCCCGAGGAGTGACCACAAGAAGTATTTAGCTAAAGATTGTACAGAGCTATTAGAGGAGCCTACCTTGTATGCTGTAGGGCAAAATCTCATATGAATCCCTTTATATGTCTTGTCCTTCTCCCTAAATAGTTCTTCCCTGAAGGCCACCTTTTGCATCCTTTTTTGAAATCACAAATCTCCAGTATTCAAAAAGACTCTCTTGCCCTGTGCTTGCTTAACTCCACTCAGCAAAACCCACCGTAATAAGGCATATGCCACTGATTTCCTTTTCCCCTCCCATGAATTAGGGTAGAGTCAATTAAAGCCTCCATTTTCTGTATCCCAGTGGAAGTAAAAAAGAGTACAGTTCGGCCAGTGGTGGCAGGTAGGGGGTACGAAATTCCAAATAGAAGGGTGCCGGGCCGTGGCTCTTGAGGGGTGGGCAAGGGAAAACGTGGGCCTTGCACACAGTGGGCTTTCCAGATGATCTGTCTGTCCTCTTTTGATGGTAGTATCTGAAAAAAATTCTTTTTCTTGGGCTAGTCAGCTTCCAAAATACTACTACTACTACTGCTGCTACTGCTACTGCTGCTGCTGCTACTACTACTACTACTACTACTACTACTACTACTACTACTTCTTTTCTGATCTGCTTTGGAGGGGACTGATATTCTAGTGGGATTTTTAGGAGACAGTGGAGGTAAACATGTCAGTTTACCATGTTTACCTGAAAGTCGAGCTGACGATCTTTTTATGTTTCAGACAAGTTCACTTTGCCATTGTTGCTTTAGGTTTGCCAAGCTTTCATTAACCAGAGTCATTGGATATCATGTTGGAAGACCCATGAAGATTTTAGGTTTCAGAATTTGGCTTTAGAAGATTTTCACCCAAGGAGGTTTTCCCTATTGTCAAAGCTTGTATGGATGAGGAATGTATCCATTCAAGAGAGAAAGGGCAGAAAGTCTTATCAATCTGGACCTATCAACCTGGACCGGGGGGCCTTCTATCAGCCTTCCACCAGGAAATCTGCCATAGAATATTGTTGGACTATGTCAGTTGTTAAAGAAAGCCTACAAATCCCCCAAGTTCATAGTTTTTAGGTTCCCTATGTACTCTGATTATGTATCTACAGTCATTGGTATCATCTCTGGGTGCCTTCTCTGCTTTGCTAGGATTCCATGTTAATCTGCTTCTGTCTCCCTCTCGTGTCTCTTTGGCCACTCAACATAATACAGCTGCTTCTGTACTATCATGTTGCGTTCCTTAGACCATTTCAGTTCTCACTTCATAGACTCTAGAGCTGTGAAGAATTCTATAGATTGAAAAGGATTTCCTTTAAATCTTAGGGGAAAGCGTGGTATGTGAAACAGGCTGGATGAGAGCTGCTATGGGTACTACAGGAAAGGGAATTTGACCATCTCTGTTCAGCTTACATTTCCCCACGGAGATGGTTTAGACACCACTGATCCTACTGAACTCATTTTGAACATGAGGGGCTGAGTCCCTGAGACAGCAAGTACTTTGCACAAGGTCATGCAGTGGATTAATCCAGGATCTGAATCAAAGCCTCCTTACACTTTGCCACTTTCCCTAGATCCTCAAATAATGATGCCTGAAGGGTGATTGCAGTGACCAAACAGTGGCTGCCTCCTGTTAGCCTGACCACCCCCTTTTCCAAAGCCTCACAACTCTTTGCTCCATCCAGTCTTATATGAAAAATCACAAATAATAATTCTTCCTGAAATGGCCTCCTTCCTGCCCCAGTATTTGTGTCCTGCTGGCTCGTTAATTTTATTTCGGGAGTCGGAGACCTAGTGACAACTGCTATCGTGCAGGGCTCCTTTGCTGGTTAATAAATGCTAATAAACCATAATCTGCAAGCCTAATAATCGCTGCTGCTAGAACCAAAATGCAAGGGCAAAGATTACTTTGATTTGAATAGGATTTGAAAAGGCTGAAAGAACAGACTTTGCGTGCGCAGTGGACATACCAGTTGAATATTAATTATAGTGGCACTGCTGGCTTGTGCGCGGAAGGTGCAATGGTTCAGCAGTGAGAGCTGGAGAGGGGCGACTGAATGCAGATGAGAGGCTTCTGCCTGGGGAATCCAAGAGCACGGCTTCAAACAGAGTCCAGGGAGCCTTGGGTGGTTTTCCTCAGCTCTCCTGGTGTTCAGAGAGGTCTTCCTGGTCTTCTAATTTGCTCTTTTTATTTGCTCCTCAGAATCTCCAGAATTACTTGGCCAGGAGCTATCTTAGGGGCAGGTTTAAATTAGCGGCTTGGGGATTCAGGAAGAGACAGAGAAGTAGGTGGGGGTTCCATAACCTCTTTGCCCCACTGATTATTTCCCACATTCCAGGAATGGAAAGCTCATGCTTACAGTGATCCAGATGCGTAATTACAACCAGTCTCTCTACGCAGTAGGTGTGTGTACGCACGCGCGCACACACACACACACACACACACACACACACACAGCATTAGTGGCGTGGCATGCGGGGTGGTATGGGTAGGGATAGAGGTTTGCTTATGGATTTGCTGAGCCATAGGCAAGAGATCATTCCCATATATCTCAACCTCTGGCAAAGTCTTGTGTGTACAGAACCATTTCCTACAGCTCTAACTGCTCAATAGATTGTGCAACTAATTGTTTCTTTCCACTTAAAATGGGAGCCTCCTGGTAGGCTGTATGTTTTGGTGCAATTATGTCAGCTCAGACCTGGGCTGAGACCATTTTAGCCACCTGAGGAGTGTGCTAATTGCCCTGAAGTACACTGCCTGGTGTGCGCCTCATCGCTGTAGTGATTTTAATGGAACTTCTAATTAAAAAATAAGGGCTGGATGCGTTCCTCCCACATCAGGGGTTCGGGCAGGGCCCCTTTGACATGGTAGTGTGAGCATGTCCATGCGGGAGCCAGCTGGGGCAGAAATTAACATGCCTCTGGTATGGCTGTCCACGAGGCACAGTGCAGACTGTTGGAGCAGTAATTAGAGCTCGGCCAATGTCAACATGTCTTCCAGGGTGGCCAGTCTTTCTCCCAGGTTCTGTGGCAGTGGTTGGAGGGTTACCTGTGGTGAAGCTGGGAGGAAAGGAGGTTGGAGAGTTTAAGTGACTAGAGGTACAGTCTGAGACCCCGAGGGAGTTGGCGAGATAGGAGCATTCTGGAAAAATCTCATGTCCTGCTGCTTCCCAAAGACCAGGCTGCCCTGGTCGTTAGTCACCGTGGGCTGGGACTCTGGCCTGGGTTTGGAATACTGGTCCGCCTCTTATTAACAGTGCGTCTTTGGGTAAGTTACTTAACTTTTCTGAGCCTCAGTTTGCTTATCTGTAAAATGAGATAAAAATACAATTGAAATTTGGATGATGTTTTGGTGGCGTCATGGACATAGAATTCAGGAATGTCTGTATCCCATGTGGACAGCCACTTCTCCCCTCTGCGGGCCTCCACTTCCCCATTCTCCTGGCAGGGGTGACTCAGCCTCCTGCAATTCATGTCTGCTCTCTGGGCCTTACATCCCCTCCCTCCTTCATTCGATCTTTTAAAACAGGATGGCTTGATTAGAAGCCTACCTGCATAAAGTTAAGCTGCCAGGATTTTTTTTAATTAAAAAAAAAATTTCAATACATTTGACATCTGATATTATGTTAGTTTTAGGTGTACAACATAGCGATTAGACATTTATGTGACTTATCAAATGATCACCCCGATAAGTCAAGTACCCATCTGACACCACACCTAGTTATTACAATATTATTGACTATACTCCCTATGCGGCACTTTATATGCCCATGACTGTTTTAATATCTGGCAATTTGTACTTCTTAATCCCTTCCCCTTTTTCACCTTACCCCCCTCCCTTCTGGCAACCATCAGTTTGTTCTCTGTACCTATGAGTTTGTTTCTGTTTTGTTTGTTCATTTATTTTGTTTAGATTCAATTGTCTACTGATGGACACGTAGGTTGCTTCTGTTTCTTGGCTATTGTAAATAATGCTGCAGTGAACATAAGGGTGCATATATCTTTTCAAATTAGTGTTTTGGATTTCTTTGGATAAATACCCAGAAGTGGAACTCCTCAGTCATGTGGTAGTTCTAGTTTTAATTTTTTGATGCACCTCCATACTGTTTTCCATAGTGGCTGCACCAATTGACAATCGCACCATAGTACACAAGGGTTCCCATTTCTCCACATCCTCTCCAACACTTGTTGTTTGTTGATTTATTGATGATAGGCATTCTGACATGTGAGGTGATATATCACTGTGATTTTAATTGGCATTTTCCTGATGATCAATGACATTAAGCATCTTTTCATATGTCTTTTGGCCATCTATATGTCCTCTTTGGAACAATGTCCATTCTGATCATCTGTCCATTTTTTAATTGGATTGTTTTTTTGGTGTTAAGTTGTATGAGTTCATTATGTTTTGGGTATTAACCCCTTATCGGATGTATCATTGTGAATCCCTTCCCCTATTCAGTAGGTTGTCTTTTCGTTTTGTTGGTTTCCTTTGCTGAGCAAACACTCTTTAGTTTGATGTAGTCCTGTTTGTTTTTTCTTCTGTTTCCCGTGCTCAAGGACACATATCTAAAAACATATTGCTGAGAGTGATTCCAAAGAGTTTATTGCCTATGCTTTCATCTAGGAGTTTTATGGTTTTGAATCTTACATTTAAGTGTTTAATGCATTATGAGTTTATTCTCGTATATGGTGTAAGAAAGTGACCCAATTTCATTCTCTTGCATGTGTCTGTCCAGCTTTCCCAACACCATTTATTGAAGAGATTGTTTTTACTCCATTGTATATTCTTGCTTCTTTTGTTATAGATTAATGGAATATCTAGGTGTGGGTTTATTTCTGGGTTCTCTATTCTGTTCCATTGATCTATATATGTTTTTATGTCAGTACCATCCTGTTTTGATTGCTATAGCTTTGTAGTATAGTTGATGTCAGGTTGTGTGATATCTCCAGCTTTGTACTTCATTCTCAAGACTGCTTTGGCTAGTCAGAGTCTTTTGGTCATTCCATATAAGTTCTAGGATTATTTGTTCTAGTTCTGTGAAAATTGCCATTGGTGTTTTGATAGGGATTTGCTTTACATATTTAGGTGCTCCTACGTTGGGTGCCAAGATGTTTCCAAGAGTTATGTCATCTCGTTGGACTGATCCCTTTATTGTTATGAAATACCCTTTTTTTTTATCTCTTGTTACAGTCCTTGTTTTAGAGTTCATTTTGTCTGATATAAGTATTGCTACCTAAGCTTTTTTTTTCTCGTTTACATGAAATAAGTTTTCCATCCCTTTACTTTCAGTCTATGTGTGTCTTTTGATCTGCAGTGGGTCTTTTGAAGGCAGAACATGTACAAGTCTTGTTTTTAATCTATTCAGCTGCCCTGTCTTTTGATTGGAGCATTAGTCCATTTACATTTAAAGTAATTATTGATGGGTATGTAGTTATTGCCATTTTAATTATTGTTTTCTGATTGTTTTTGTTCTGTTTCTTGTTCTCTTCTCTTGGTATGTTGATGACATTCTATAGTGTTGTGTTTGGATTCTTTTCTCTTTATTTCTTGTGTATCTCTTGTAGATTTTTGGTTTGTGGTTATCATGTGCTTCCTATATACCCAGCTATGTTTATAGCACTCTATTTTAAGTTGATGTTCTCTTAAATTCGAGCACATTCTAAAATCAGTATCATTTTTACTAATCCCTTCCATGTTTATGTTTTTGTCACCTTTTTTTTTTACTTCTTTTGTGTGTGTGTTTGTGTGTATCCCTTAATTTATTTTGGAATTATACATGATCTTTCTACTTTTGCCTTTTAATCTTTGCACTAGCTTTATAGTTGGTTGATCCACTGCTTTTATTATGTGTTTGCCTTTGTTGGTAAGAATTTTTCTTTCCTATATTTTCTTAGTCATATTTTTGATCTTTTCTTCTTAAGGAAGTCCCTTTAACATTTCTTGTAGGACTGGTTTAACATTGATGAACTCCTTTGTTTTTTTTCTTGTCTGGGAAACTCTTTATCTCTTCTTTGATTATAAATGATAGCCTTGCTGGGTAGAGTAATCTTAGTTGTAGGTCCTTCTTTTTATCACTTTGAATATTTCAAGTCAATCCTTTCTGGCCTGCAAAGCTTCTGTTGAGAAATCAACTGACAGTCTCCCTTGTATGTAACTAACTGCTTTTCTCTTGCTGCTTTTAAGATTCTCTCTTTGTCTTTAACCTCTGGCATTTAAATTATGATGTGTCTTGGTGTGGGCCTCTTTGGGTTCATCTTGTTTGAGACTCTGCACTTCTTGGACTTGTATGTCTATTTCCTTCTCCAGGTTTAGAGACTTTTTCAGATGTTATTTCTTCAAATAGGTTTCAATCCCTTGTTCTCTCTCTTCTTCTGCTACCCCTGTGATGCAGGTGTTGGTAAGTTTGACATTGTCCCAAAGGTCCCTTAAATTTTCCTCATTTTAAAAAATTCTTTATTTTTGCTGTTATAGTTGAATGTTTTCTGCTACCTTGCCTTCCAGGTTGCTAGTTCGATCCTCTGCTTCATCTAATTTGATGTTTTCCTCTAATATATTTTTAATTTCAGTTATTCTATTCATTTTTTGACTGGTTCTTTTTTATGTTTTACTATCTCTTTACGTTCTCACTGAGTTCATATATTTTCCCCCTATATCCTTCATAACTAGTGTTTTGAACTTGGTAGATTGCTTGCTTCCATTTTGCTTAGTTCTTTTTCTGGAGTTTTGTCTTGTTCTTTCATTTGAGACATGTTTGTCTCCTCATTTTGGCTGCCTCCCTGTGTTTGTTTCCATGTATTAGGAAGGTCTGCTATGGCTCCCAATCTTGGCAGAGTGTCCTTATGTATAGTAGGTGTCCTGCAAGGCCTAGTGGCACAATTTTCCCGTTCATCTGACCTGGGTGCCCCTGGAGTGTCCCTTGTGTGAGCTGTGTGTACCATCCTGTTGTAGTTGAGCCTTGATTGCTGTTGGCATGTCAGTGACTGGGACTGACCCTCAGGCTGACTGGCCGTGAAGGCTGGCCATGGCTATAGTGAACAAGCCATTATGAGGGTGCTGACCCCAGGGAATGGAAGTTGCTTTACCAAGGCTCTGGTGTGAGCACGTCTGCACTTTGATTTGTCATTTATGGAGCTGGTTGGGTGGTGCTCTGGTGTGGTCTGAAGGCAGCCACTGGGTATGTGGGTCTGGAGCATGTTAGGAGGGGTCCAGTGTAGGCCAAAGTCAGTTGCCACTTGTGCTGGGCCTGGAGGCACTTGGCAAATGCTACAGTGGGAACTGAGGCTGGCTGCCACTAGTGCCGGGCTTGGGGCCTTTTGATGGGCGTCATGAAGTGAGCTGAGGCCAGCTGCTATTCGTGATGCGTTTGTGGCCACTTAATTGAAACTGTTCCTAGCCAACACCAGCCGCGGCTTATGCCAGCCTTGGTACCACCTGATGGGAGATACAAGGCAAGTTGAGACCGGTCACCACTTGTGCTAGGCATGGGGCCACTTAGCAAGAGATACAAGGCATGCTGAGACCAGCCGCTGCTTGACTGGTGTTTGTGGACCTTTGAGAGATTTTAGGAAAGTCCACATGAGCCAACGTGGGCCACTTTTGTGGAAAAGCCACTGGAAGAAGCTCACTGCTCAGGGTTCTTGTACTCCCTTCTTGAAAGAGAACTCACTGTCCAACATACCTGTCTGTTATAAATGGGGAAAACAAATGCATGCTTTTCTTCACACTTTTGTCTTTTGCATCCAGTAAAAGGGACAAATGCTAATACACACACACATTGTGTGTGTGTGTGTGTGTGTGTGTGTGTAAAAGGTGGGTTGTCTAAAAGGCAGGATTGGAGCCTCAGAAACAGCAGTTATTGGTTGGGGCTTCACAGTTCATTTCCGCCTCTGTAGATGGAAGAAGACTCTGAGAGGTGACTTCTTACTGGTGTAGCCCCATCCTCACCTGCAGGCTGCCCTTTTGCAGACGTGATGATATGGGAGTTCTGGAAGGTTTCTGTAGTCAAACGGATCTATTGTGGCTCTCTTGCCATGTGGCTTGGATTTTAAAAATTTTATATTTTATGTTAATCCTCTCATTTCTTAATGTCTAAACAACCGTGGGAAAGATTGCAAGTTTATTTCTGGCTGATGAGATGATTGAAGAGCCCTCACTGAAGGGTGTCAGGAGACCCCATTTTAGTCTTAGCTATAATTCTATAAATTACTGGGTGACCCTGGGTTTGTCCACTTATGCCTTACCTGAGTTTTCTCATCTGCAGGAATATCTTTCACCTCATCTTGTGGGGACATAGGATAGCTGGGGACATAGGAAGGACTCATGACAGTGAAAAAACCCATCTTTTATCAAAATCCAGTCACATGTCTGGCAGCCAGCCTCCGTTTGCTGAACTGGGGTCTGAGGACAGGCTCTGAGGAGACCGCTGCCTCTAGGTGGTCTTGTTCCCTGAGGTGCCTGGGCTTACCCATCCCCTCTCATAGACTGAGGGTCAGGGGAGATGGTGGCAGTCTAAATAAAGGCGGAGGAGGGGCTGAGGGGCAGTGACAGCATGGATGGTGTGCTGGGGACTGCTCTTGGTGCTTTAAGTAGTGAGCAGTTTTTCTTTGGGGCGGGGTGGAGTTGGAGGTGTTACAGACTAAAGCTCCTCTCCCCCTGCTCCTTACACACCTCACCGCCATGTGCTGGGTACTGGGACAGCAGAGAACAGATCGCAGGGTCCTTCCCTCACGGGATCTTCCGGGGGGGGGGGTGTGTGTGTGGGGGGGGGGGGTGTGGGGTGTGTGTGTGTGTGTGGGGGGGTGTGTGGGTGTGTGTGTGTGTGTGTGTGTGTGTGTGTGTGTGTGTGTGTGGCAGCATGCCAGGCTCATCAGCACAAGTAGTAAATCGATTCACGAGGGTCATTCCTACACTGTAACCAGCCTCTCCAAATGGCCTTTAGAGCCACAGAATGTGAGAACCAGCCCAGTTCTCACCTTGAGCATTTGGGGAATCTGACTGAACCTCACTTTGAGGTTGAACTCTTGGGAGGGGTTTGTCACAGCAGAAACGGCTGTCAAAGCCAGACTTGAAGTCTGGCCTCCTGACCCCTGGCTTGGTTCCGCCTCCCCCGGTTCCCTGCTCTGGCTGCAGGAAGAGCCGTCAGGTGCAGCTGCTCCTCCACCGATGCTAGGTGGCACCAGCACGCCTTTGAACAGTAAGGCTCCTGTCTGAAAATGCTTGGATCCTCTTTGTGGGGTCCTGACGTTTGGGCTGGGCAGCACTCCCCAGAAGGCCTGCCTGCTCGGGGCACTGCCCCAGCTCCTGGTCCCCACCTTCACCAGTGTAGTCCAGCCTGGGTCCCATATACCCCCTTGGTTTTCGGATTACCTGGGAGAATGTACTCTTGTGTGATCAATTTTTCCTGGGGGCTCTCTGTGCAAAATGGAAGGTTCTGGCTGGGTGATCAGCTCAGGGGGAGACATTTGAGGGCAATGCAGGCACTAGTTCTGGTTCTCCTTAGGTGCTGTTACCGTCTTTCCTTCCTTAAGCTTTGTCTTACGGAAGACAAACCCTGCCGACACAGTGTGGGCTTTCCCCAGGTCACGTGGCCAGTCTGCGACGGGAGGGAGTTCAGGCTTGCTAAGCACTGCACTACTTGTCTCTCACGAGAAAGTCGAGAAGACAGGACCCTCTGTCGCTTGGTCCCTCCTCTCCCTCCAGCCCCATCTCATGGTTGTTAGTTAGCTCTGTGGCTAAGAGGAGTCCAGGCTCTGGTTTCAGACTTCTGGGATTAGAATGCCGCCTCCCCACTTGTTCGTGGTGCGACTGCCAAATTTATGTCACCTCTCTCTGCCTCAGTTTCTCCTTTTGTAAATGGGATGTGGTAGATTGCAAATGGCCTCAAATTTCTTTGTAGCTCCTCTCATTGAAGGTAGAGTGTACTTTCTCGACCCTCTTAAACCTGGGCTGGTCCTGTGCCTTGCTTCTCTAGAATGTTGTGGAAACAGTGGTGTGTGGCTTCTGAGTCGAGGCTTTGCAGTTTGCGCTGTCATTCCCAGAACACTGCGGCCACGCGACTCGGCTGGCTGGCATCCTTGAGGATGAGAGACCACTGGAGGAACATCCCAGCCGTCCAGCCTAAACGGCCCACTCACATGAATCACTGTGTTAACCTACTAAATTTTGGGAGTGATTTGTCGTGTCACCAAAGCTAAATGAAATAGGGGAGAATAATAGTACTTACCTCGTCGTTGCTGTGAGGTTCCCGTGATGTGCGTTGGTTAGGCCAGCACCTAGCGCACAGTAAGCTAATGGGGTTGTGACCAGTGACATCGTCACTGGGCACTTGCTCTTGCTCATCGGGTTTTAGTCACACTGACCTTTCTTTTTTAATTTTTTGAATATACCATAAGGTTTTTAGGGCTTCCCTACTTAATTCTGTCATGGTTATTACGGTCTCAGCTAAAACCTGTCCTTGGGGAGGCCCTGGCTGAG